>NC_082689.1:7269772-7570340 GCF_949987515.2 Delphinus delphis
TAAAAAAGAACAAAATGATGCCATTTGCAGCAACATGGATGCAGCTAGAGATTATCATACTAAGTGAAGTAAGTCAGAAAGAGAAAGACAAATACCATATGGTATCACTTATATGTGGAATCTGAAATATGACACAAATGAACCTACCTATGAAACAGACTTAACGGTCACAGAGAACAGACTTGTGTTTGCCAAGGGGGAGGCGGTTGGGGGAGGGATGCAGTGGCAGGTTGGGGTCAGCAGATGTAAGTTATTGTACATGGAATGGATAAACGACAAGGTCGTACTGTATACCACAGGGAACTATATTCAATATCCTATGATGAACCAGAATGGAAAAGAATATTTAAAAAAAGAAGGTATATATGTATAACTGAATCACTTTTCTGTGCAGCAGAAATTAACACAACATTGTAAATCAACTATACTTCAATTAAAAAATAAATAACAATTTAAGAAAAGACTTCCCGTCTCTAAATTTACTGTCCTGGGACCTGTCACTCTCTGACGGCCCTTCCTATTCTTCCCACGACTCCTTCTTTTTGTCGCCATACACCTTCCTTTCCCTTGCTTTGGTTTCCTGTTCCCCTCACCATTTTTGCTACCCTCTCTTGATTAATTCAGCGAATGTTTACAGTACTTGAAAGTTAGTTACACAAGCCACTTTCAGCATCTTCCCCACAAGTGTTGCCTCTGAATAGAATTAACAAACCTCAATTATAAAATGACACACGAATGCATCCAAATTGCAGTGGTTAATTTTCATTGACAAAGATGTGGTCGCCAGGATGCAGAGATTATTTCAAATTTCCTCAAATCTGAATGCGAGTGGAATTCCATACTCTGAATGGCATCTTTAGCCTGATGACAGTGACTGAAAACTGTTCTCTTTCGATTCTAGAGCACTCAAAACCAGGGACAATTGAGAGGGGTTATTGTTCTCCAGTCATTCTGCTGAGAAACAATTGGACTTATTTCCATGGAGACCAGGGACTCTGCGGATTTGGGAAAGCCCCAGAAGAAATCAGTGAGTGGTTCGTGGGAGATTGGTGAGCTGGCCAGTGTGAGACCTGAGGTCCTCTCAGAAGAGGGGACACCCCATGCCAACCAGGAGATGCAAGACAAAGCACCCCATTACTACATCCCTATCCAGAGAAACTCCATCTTCAATCGCACCGTGAGACACAGAAGCAAAGGCAAAGCCAGAGGCACTCCGAACAGAACTGCGGACACCTGGCAGGTCAGTACCGGGGACGACTGTCACAGCTGCCCCTTGACATCCAGTTGGAGTCACTGGGGCTGAAAGTCCCACTTAAATGAAAGGAGAATAAAAGGCACTGAAAATGAACAAGGACAGGTTCAATAAGGTGGAACATTTTGAAGCCCTTATCCAAAGAATTCAAATTCCCCCAATAAGATGATGTGGATACTTCAGGAGAAAGTGTTGACCCAAGTGATACAGTAAGACTGGCTTCTATTAAAAGAGCCGTCTTGTTCCAGGGCTCAGCAAACCCCCCAGATTCCATGCATTCTAGAAGGGAGACTTGCAGTTGTCTATGTGTAAGGATATCTGGGAACACGAGTTTCTCTCCTAACATGAGGTTCTATCCTGTTCTCTCACCATCACCATGATAGCTAGAGTTTCTGTTGTCCTGAAAATATGAGAGATTAATACCCTGGCAATAGCTTTGCAGCAGGATCCCTTAATCTTTTAAACCAGTTCCTAGCACATTTCATCTGCTCAAAGCACATCTCTTGAGCAGAGTAGGACCAGAAACGTTTACAAACGGGGGTTGTCAGAGCTGAGTCTCCTTCCCCTGTGACTTGCCCACGTGGCTGAGCGGGCAGCAGGCCGGGGTTGTGGACCGTGTGACAGTTTCTTAGCCCCTGGGGTATGGCAGCTGTCACTGGACAGATAGCACGCTGCCCCGTGTGTGCTGGGGAGACATTAACTGGTTCAAAAACTTTCATTAAACTCTATCTAGTAGCCTTTTGCCACATGTTAAACCACCCTTAAAACATAGAGACGGGACAACAATATTTGTTATTTCTCTTGATTCTGGGGGTTGATTGGGTGGCTCCTCTGTCTGGGCCACTTTGTCTGACCTCTGCAGTGAGTTGGTGGCTGATCTGGGGTTGGAAGGTCAAGGACGGCCTCTCTGGCCGCTAGTGAGCTGGTTGGTCCACGAGGGCCTCACCTGGACTGTCTGTCTCTGCTCCACGTGTGGCCCATTCTCCAGGAGGCTAGCTCGGGCTTGTTCACATGGCAGCAGGGCTCCCAGAAAGCAGGAACAGAAGCCTCCAGGTCTTGAGACCCAGGGTCAGAGCCTGCACAGTCACTTCTACCACATTCTCTCTGCCCAAGCAGCTCACAGGTCCAGTCCAGATAAAAGCAGATGGAGAAATCAACTCCACTGCTTGATGCGAGGAGCAGCAAAGAAAGTGTGGTTGTCTGCCACCTACCACAAACATAGAATTTTGGGTTGAGTACCGTGCGAAGCCAGAGAAATACAACAATGGGAATACTATAGTCATGGGAGCAGGGTGGTTGGTACAGTATATTACTCTCTCAACTTCTGTGTATGTTTGAAAATTTCCATAAGAGTTAAAAGCACACACACGTGAATAAGTGGGAGCCTCTGCCCTTAAGAAACCCAAAATATTGTAATGATGTCATTTTACTGCAAGCAATGCCGCAAAGTTTATAAGAGAGGCAAAGGCTTTAAACTAGACCCTCTGGAAGGGTTAGGAATGATTCCCCCAAAGAAGATGATATGTTAGGTAAGCCCTGAAGGATGCATTAGGACGTGGCCAGAAAGAGCAGCAGCTAACTTGGCTGAGCGCTTGTGGGTACTTATTGGCTAAGATAGGCAGGCATTTCAAGGCAGTTCTTACCATACCCATTTTACAGATTAAAAAAAATAACGAAGGCCCTGAGAAACAGAGTCACTTACCCCAAATCGCACAGCTAGTGAGTGGTATGGCTTGATCTAGAGTTCAGATTCTTCTAGTCCCAGAACCTGTGCTGATGGAGAAGGGGGTCAGGGCAGCTCTGTCCAGCAGAAATGTAATGCAAGCCACATACGTCGTTTAAAACTTTTTAAATTAAAAAGTAAACAGAAATGAGCAAACTTAATTTTAACAATGCATTCTATTTAACCCAATACATCCAAAATATTATAATTTTATCCTATCGTCAATAATCGATATAAAAATTAGTAATAAGACATTTTACAGTCTTTTTGTGGTACTGTTTTCGAAATCTGTTCGGTATTTTACATTTGTAGCCTCTCTCAATTTGCACACTCAATTTTCAGGGGCAATTCTTGATCTGGATTTAGACTTCATAAAATGTGCAAAGAAGTAGTTTACAGCCAAAGAAGTTATTAAATGTACAGCCAGAAAAGTTAATCAAAGTAGCAACAATCCCCAGATTACTCCAAATAACCTCAAAAGATTTCTAATAATGACACTATCAGTTTTTACATTTAAATTAACTTAAGTTTTAAAAAAATGAAGAATTTACTCTAGTCACATGAGCCACATTTCAAGTGTGTGATAGCCCCACGTGGCTAGCGGCTACCCCATCGGACCTTGCAGGGTTACAGCGTTGAAAGCAGAGAGAAGAGCAGAATCAGCTGCCCAAAGCCGGGGTGGGGGACTTTCTGAGCAGGAGAAAAGGTAGGTGTGGGGCTCTGTCTGAGATGAGGCTGGAGAGGGAAACGGGGTTGATGGGGAGACAGCCTCAAGTTTGTTGCCTCCGAGATGAGTGGAGGCTGCTGACGCCAGTGTAGACACACGGCCACAGCATGTCCTGCCACAGCCATTTATCAAGATGCCATTTATGTTCAGACCATAAATACACTCGTCAGACTTGCAGTTTTATTTGTAAAGTGACTTCCTCATTTTAGCTCCCTGGAGTTAACTCTCAGGACAGCCCAGCATCCCCTGATCCAGGGTCCAAGGAGAAAACACTGTTCTGCTGAGGAGGCCACCCAGCACCGGGCTTCTCCCGTCCACCCCTCACAAGGAAAGAAGGCTGGCGCTCTGGGTTCACGGTTTGTGATCTGGGTCTGGGAAGTGAGGACAGTCCCCATCTCATCTGCTAAGGGGTGTCCTTTCAAAGTCATACGAGAACATTAACTAACAATGCCACCTACGGTTGATCTGACGCTCTAGGGCAGGTGACTTATTATTTAATATCTATTAGGACTCAGAAATTGTAAAGTTAGATGTTAAAAGACTGATAAGTTGCAAATGATTTTCATCCAGTAGAAATGACAACACCAGTGGTTATGGTTCTATTGTCCTCTAAGACATCAACCAGGTTTGTATCCAAGTTTTCAAGCTCATTTCTGATTTTCTTTTTTCCGCTATACATGCATGTATGGATGGATGTGTGTACGGATATATGTGTGGCTATGAAGTTTCTTGTACCATAATTACGATTTTCATTGTGATGGCATTGCAGGTCACTGAATACAGCACAAAAAGTGGCAAATTCCCCTTCGGGGGCATGAGAGGAAGGACACCCCTCTTCACTCCACTTCCTTCTCCTCTCAGGGTGACAGTTGCTACTGACCTAGTCTCATAGAGAGAATTGCCTGAAAAGGGGAGATGAGATGCACATTCCTAACTCCCTACATTTCTCACATGTCACAGATTCACTGGAAAATGGGAACTCTGTAAATGAGCCCCTGAACTTGAATTTCCCCCAGAACAGAACTCGACCCTGGAGAATACCGACACGGACAGACCTAGGAGCCAAGAGAGCAAGGTGAGAGACAAATCATGAGGGGTTGGTTCATGAAACAACGTCACAAGGGTCGTTCTGCAGAGTCTTAACAGGGCTACAAGGGTGTCTTGTGTTTAAAAAATAATAATAATTTTCAGTTGTTCATGTTTTAAAAAACTCCATTTTTTTTTTTTTAGATTCCATATATATGCGTTAGCATAAGGTATTTGTTTTTCTCTTTCTGACTTACTTCACTCTGTATGACAGACTCTAGGTCCATCCACCTCACTATAAATAACTCTATTTCATTTCTTTTTATGGCTTTTAATATTCCATTGCATATATGACCTAGAGAGGTGGGATAGGGAGGGTGGGAGGGAGGCTCAAGAGGGAGGGGATAGGGGGATATATGTATGCGTATGGCTGATTCACTTGGTTGTACAACAGAAACTAACAAGGATTGTGAAGCAATTATACTCCAGTAAAGATCTATTAAAAATAAATAAATAAATCACCCTCAAAGCTCTGAGTAGTGCATCAGTTAAAAAAAAAAAAACTCCACAATGTCCTTAAAAAAAAAAAAAATAGCTCCACTTTTACTCTCCTGTCACAAAACTAGGAAACTTTAGATACTAAACACATGAAGAAGTAGAAAAGAAAAATCACTGCATCACCACCACCCAGAGGTTTTTATGTGTTGTAAATGTTTTGTCTTTTTTTCTATATGTTTTATGCATATTTTCTTTTCATAAAATGGGATCTTATATACATGCCATCTTGAAACCTACTTAACAATACAGGCAGACTTCAGAGATGTTGAGGGTTTGGTTCCAGATCATCACAATAAAGTGAATCTTGCAGCAGAGCAAGTAGCATGAATTTTTTGGTTTCCCAGTGCATATAAAAGTTATGTTTGGGCTTCCCTGGTGGCGCAGCAGTTGAGAGTCAGCCTGCTGATGCAGGGGACACGGGTTCGTGCCCCGGTCTGGGAAGATCCCACGTGCCATGGGGCAGCTGGGCCCGTGAGCCACGGCCGCTGAGCCTGCGTGTCTGGAGCCTGTGCTCTGCAACGGGAGAGGCCACAACAGTGAGAGGCCTGCGTACCGCAAGAAAAAAGAAAAAAAGAACTCCACCCAAAAGACTTCCTGCTAGGGGCCAGGTGGACCAGAAAGTGGCTGCAGAAACGTGGGGCGTCATAAGTGGCCATCTTGAGAGCTTTGCACATGCCCCAAAACTGCAGTCAGAGACCCCTGGCAAGGTATCTCTGAGGAGCCCCTACAATTGCCCCACTCTGAGGGCCCAAAGTGCAGCGAAGGGGACAGGGAGAAGACAGAGCATGAAGCAGAGGCTTCCCAGCTGTGGGAGGCCTGGATGGGAAGGAGTTGGAGTTTTGAAATAGCTTTCAGGTGCACTTTTTATACCCAGCAAAAGAGGCCATTTGTTTATAAGCTAAGAGTGACTGGAAAAACTTTGCATGTGGTCTGCCTGAGATTTCACCCAAGGCTGGGCAGGCAGTACCAACTCACAGAGCAGGCTGAAGTGGGGAGTCGAGGGGAAGATGAGAGCCCTTTCTGTCTGCTCCCCACTGAGTCAGTCTGGCTCACAGAAGTCGCCTGTGCTTCCTTCCGTCTTGGGCTTAGTGAGGACAGAGGTTTGGGGGAGCATATCTAGGTCAGTCTCAGGAGTCCCAATGTGACACTTGTTTCTATTATGTTTTCTGACCTGGATTTCTATGGTCAGGCAGGTCACAACATACTTATGGAAAAGCTTTCTAGTCAAAACCTCCTGCTGGGCTGTCAGGCTCCCACAGCTTTGAGTTACTGCTTTTATAGGTAAAGTTCCAAATATGAGTTTCTCCTGGGAAACGTTACCATTCGACAGTTAATGAACCACCACATCCATATTTGCTTGACATGAGACATCTGCGGTACTGTTGGTGAGTGCCATCCATCCCCTTCCACTCACTACTCCTCATTTCACCAGCGCCGTGGCATGCAGAGGCTCAGATCTTTATTTGTGTAAAGTAATTCAATCTCTTCTCTTGCCCACATCTCTTGTGTCCCTATCTTTATATACTGTGTGCCTCATGTAAAGTGCCACGGTTGACTCTGAGCATCTCTTGTTCAGTTTCCGTGGTCACTTTCCCAATGCTGTTAGCCATCCATTCCTGTTGAAATCCCCTTTGCTCTAAGCCAGGAAAATAATTCTCTACCTCCTTGCTGATTTGTGTGTATAAATGCAAGATTCTGATCTAAATTTGACCCCCCACACACAAAAAAAGGAAAAAAAGAGAACCCTACATTGCACAAAGACTGGAAGCAATTGAAGAAGGACTAGAGTGTTATGCTGGGCCCCAAATATTTTACCCCTCTTTTTTGCAATTGTCACTATAGTAAATGTTTTCATAAAGGCAATTTTAATAGTACTTATTAAAGGAAATTTTACATTACAACAAGATGTATAAATCTTGGATATATAGCTTGATGAATGCGTTAGTCAGCTTGGGCTGTCATAACAAAATACCATAGACTGATGTTTAGACAACAGAAATTTGTTTCTCACAGTTCTGGAGGCCAGAAGTCCTAGATCAAGGTACCAGCATGGCTGGGTTCTGGCTCGCAGACAGCCACTTCTTGCTGTGTCTTCACACAGTGGAGAGGGAAAGTGAGCTCTGGTCTTTTCCTCTTCGTGGGGCCCCACCCTCCCAAAGACCCCATCTCCAAATACCATCACATTGGGGGTTAGGGCTTCAACATATGAATTTGGGTCGGGGTGGGTGGATACAATTCGCTCCACAGACATGAACGTTTACATACATATACACCCACTTGACCATCAACCAGACCAATATCTAGAACATTAGCCATGAAGCTAAGATCCTTTTCCTATTAATACCCATCCCTCTCAGACAGAACTATCTTCTGATTTCTATCACCGTTAGATTAATTTTGCTCTCATGAACTTCATAACAATGGGATCACACAGTGTGTCATCTATAGTGTCTCTCTTTGCTCAACATGATATTTGAGATTCATCAACGTGTGTCTATCAGATTGTTCTTTTTATTGCTGAGAAGTATGACCACAACTTGCTTATCCATCCTTCTGTTGATGACTATTTGGATTATTTCTAGTTTCAACTAATATAAAGTTGCTACGAATGTTCTCAGACAAGTCTTTTTGTGGATGTATGTACTCATTTCTCCAGAGTGTGTACTCAGGAGTGGAAGTGTTGGGTCTTAGGATAGGTGTTTATTTAATGTTATTAGAAACAGTCAAGTGATTTCTCAAAATGATTGACTATTTTACACTGCTACTTTACACTCTTATCAGCAAGATATCAAAGTTCTGGTTGCTCTAGATCCTCACCAATGCTTGGAATTGTCAATCTTTGTAACTGTATCCACTCTAATATATTGTGGTTTCTCACTGTGATTTTAATCTGCATTTCCCCAATGACTCATGATGTTGAGTACCTTTTCATATGTTTGTTGGCCATTCATGTATCTTCTTCTGTGAAGTTCTTATTCAACTCTTTTGCCCATTTATTATTATTTTTTTAATTTGTAGGATTCCTTATGTATCTTGACCACAAATCCTTGGTCAGATAAATGAATTGCAAATATGTTCTACCAGTCTGTGGCTTGTCTTTTAATTTTCCTGTTTTTTAAAGAGCAGAAATTTTGACAAAGACTAACATCAATTTTTTTTTCTTTTATTCTTTGCCCTTTTCCATTCTAAGAAAGATTTGACTACTTCAAAGATAGTGTCCTATGCTTTTCGTATGGATGTTTTATACTTTTAGCTTTCACATGTAGGTCTATGGTCCATATGGATATCCAGTTGCTCTGCAATCATTTATTAAAAAGACCTTCTGTTTCCCCCGATGAACTGCATTGGTGTTTTGTTTGGTTTTGATTTTGTTTTTCCGAAAATCCACTGACTGCAGACACACGGGTCTTTTCTGGACTTCTATTCCGTTTCATTGATCTAATTGTCTTTCCTTATGCCAATATTACACTGCTTAAATACTGTAGCTTTATGCTAAGTTTTAAAATCTGGTAGCGTAAACCCTCCTACTTTGTTCTTTTTTAAGACTGTCTTGGCTATTTTAAGTCCTTTGCATTTCCATATAAATTTTAGAATCAGTTTGTCAATTTATATTCTGAAAAAAAGTCTGCTAGGATTTTGGTTAAGATTGCATTATCTCTATAGACAAATTTGGAGATTATTGACACCTGAAGATTGAACAATTTAAGGTACCAATCTATGAACATGTCCTAATTTTCCATTTATTTAGATACTCCTTAAATTAATCCAGCAATAATTTTATAGTATACTATAGAAGATTTACACATTATATTTGTTCCTATGCATTGAATGGTTTTCATCCTGTTTTAAATGTCTGTGTTTTGTAATTTCATTTTTCAACTGTTTATTGGTAGTATGTATAAATACAATTAATTTCTGCATGTTCGCCCAGTATCCTGTGACCTTGATGAGTTCAACTGTAGTTCTGCTTGTATATTCCTTTGGATTCTCCACACACACAATCCTGTCTTCTGTCAATAAAGATAGTTTTAATTCTTTCTTTCCAATCATCATGCCTTCTATTTGTTTTTTCTTGTCTTATTGCACTGGTGAGGACTTCCATTATGATATTGAAAGAAGTAGTGAGAGTAGGAATCCTTATCTCATTCCCTGGTCACAGTTGCTTTGATTGCAAAGATCAGAGCCTACTCAAATTTGTTCAAGTAAAAGAGGCATGTGGTAAGGATGCTGGAATCCCAAAGAAACCAAATAAAAGAGATGAAGCTCAACTCTATAGGAAGGGAAAAGCCATCAGGAGAGCCACTTTCTCCTTTTCTCAGGGGCCATGGGGCCCACTCCTCTCTGCTCTGTGGACTGCTTTATTCTCCTGCTCTCTTCTCAGACCAGCTTCTCCTGTTTGTCACATTGCACATGACCCAAAATGGCAGCCATAGCCGATATGACCTTTCAGCTTGGCTCTCCACAGCCATTGTGGATTTTTGTGTCTCTAAGACAGAATTTCTAAGGAAAAAAATTCTGGTTGGCCATTCTTGGGTCAGGTGTTTAGCTCTGGACCAATCAGCTAAAAGAACAGGAGGCAGGATTAATGAGGTCATTCCCACTTCAGAGGAAACTGTGTTGGGGAGAATCTTTGAGAAGTATGTGAAGGAGAGCCAGGCACCCAAAATGTATCTCATGTAATTAGAGTCCGGGCTTCCCACATGAGGGAATGCCAAAGGGGTCTTGGCTGAGGTGAGAAGCAGCAGAATGGAAGTTAGAGCAGTAGGGGCTGGAGGCTAGATTAGAGGATTAATGTCTTCTGAGACCCAGATGGCCAAGGAACCAGTCCTCCATTTTCTAGAAGTTTGGGTGGTGCTGATATGAAGCATGTGATGTTCTTCTTAGTGGTCAGTGCCTATCCCCAGAGGTTCTAGGATTGTCTGCAGCTCACCCAAGGGTGTCCTGCAAGTCCTCTTCCATATGCCCACAAGCAGGGGGTTCATGGTGCTGCTGGGCAGTGCAGCAGGAGGGGAACACGATTACTATAGACAGATGTGCTAGCAAGAGGAGCACAGGAAGGGAACTAACGTCTGTTGAGGGTCTTTATGTGTACGACCGCTTTAAATTCTCTTACATTATTCCCATCTCACAGATTGGAAAACTAAGGCTCAAAGTTAGTAAGTAGCCTGAGGTGGCACAGCCAGTAAGAGAGCCAGACCAGGAACCCAGAGGCTTAGACTCCACACCCCATCATCTCCCACTTCCCAGGCTGCCCTGGATGGAGGTATTGCCAGGGTAAACTTGGCTGTGAGAAGGAGGGTGTTACTGTTAAGCTGCCCACAGTGGGCAAAGCCCAGAGGCACTCCCAGTCCGTCACCAGATTGGTCCCTTAAGGGTCCTCTCAAGTCAAGATGTTATAAGTTAGGTCTTTACTATAGATGTAATGTCCCAGAAATCATTTCATATCATAAAAGTACCAAATTGATAAATATAGATACACACATATGAGAAAAGAACTCAAACATGTGCTTTGATAAATTGACATTTCTATATAAAATTAAACTACATTATAAATTTTCACATGGGGCAATTTTTCTGCATGAAATGAGCAGGCTGATGCTTCTTAAAATATTTGTCCCCTGATCTTCCGACTGAAAATGCCTTTGTCTTTTCCTGGCAGTGCCCTGAGGGAATCGCAGGAGTTTCTAATTGTTCCAAGGATTGTCAGCCTGTATTAAGCATTAGAGTCACCCCAGGGTTAACACTCGCAGGGCAGCCAGGGGCAGCCTCACTCCGTGCTAACAGCTCTGCTCTACTTGCTCCAGCCAAACCTTCCTCATTATTAACTATTGTGACTATTATCCCTGGATCCATCTCCAAAATGGTCATTGCCATGAAATCCCTCACTGCCATTAAAGGCTTGTGCATGGCACTGTGAGTCTTTGAAGGCTGATACGAGGGAGGGACCGGTTTCCATATTGGAAAGTGTATATGTTTCCATGGAAATATACAAGTTCCATGTATTGTAACCCTGGGGGCAGCTTGTCAGATGTTCATAAATGCTAGTTTGGGTTGTCACTAGGAGAGCCTCACAGTCTTTACAATCCGTAAACACAAGAAACAAATGTGAGTCACTGCAGATTGGCGGCTGCCTCTTTGATTCAAGGAAGCTGCTTTGGGTTTTGCCATTAGTCAGTCATTTGGGGCAATACACGAGCTGAAGAAATGCAGCCTGACTCTAATCAGCCTCTAGAGCTACCAGTTTATAAGACACACAGGAGCGAGAGGAACCAGTAAAACACACTGCAGTCGCAATCAACAAAATCCAGACAAGACCGGTGACGCAATTTCTCAACATAGTACAAGGAGAAAACGAGAAAGTGAAGCAGCGATTCGAAGGTTCTCAAGGAAAAAACAAGGAAGTGAGGGAGCGATTCGAAGGTTCTCAAGCAACATCGACCCACTGCAACACATAGACCTTACTTGAATCCTGACCCAAACAAACACTGTGTCCCTTTTCTGGAATGGAACGTTTCAAAGACGATCAGGGAAATTTGAACATGGATCAGATGTTTGATGATACTACGAAATTATTAATTTTTTAAGGCATGTTAAAGGTATTATGCTATTTTAAAGTCCTTTTCTTTTAGAGATACATTCTGAAATATTTTGGATGAAACGGATATGATGTCTGGGATTCGCTTCAAAATAATGCAGGCCCAGGAAGGCGTGGGTAGGAGTAGGGATGAAAGAAGATAAGCCATGAGGTGGTTAGGAATCCACCTGCCAATGCAGGGGACACGGGTTCAAGCTCTGGTCCAGGAAGAACCCACATGCCGCAGAGCAACTAAGCCCGTGCACCACAACTTCTGAGTCTGCGCTCTAGAGCCTGTGAGCCATAACTACTGAAGCCCGTGTGCCTAGAGCCTGTGCTCCACGACAAAGAGAAGCCACCACAATGAGAAGCCCGCGCACTGCAATGAAAAGTAGCTCCCGCTTGCTGCAACTAGAGAAAGCCCACACACAGCAATGAAGACCCAACGCAGCCAAAAATAAATAAATAAATTTTAAAAGTTAAAGGGACTTCCCTGGTGGCGCAGTGGTTGGGAATCCACCTACCAATGCAGGGGACGTGGGTTCGAGCCCTGGTCCGTGAAGATCCCACATGCCGCAGAGCAACTAAGCCCGTGCGCCACAACTACTGAGCCTGTGCTCTGGACCCCACGAGCCACAACTACTGAGCCTGACTGCCACAACTGCTGAGCCCGTGTGCCACAGCTACTGAAGCCCGAGTGCCTACAGCCCGTGCTCCACAACAAGAGAGGCCACCGCAACGAGAAGCCCGCGCACCGCAACAAAGAGTAGGCCCCCTAAAAAAAAAAAAAGAGTAGCCCCCGCTCGCCGCAACTAGAGAAAGCCTGCTTGCAGCAACAAAGAGCCAACCCAGCCAAAAGTAAATAATCAATAAATAAATTTATTAAAAAAAAAAGAAGATAAGCCATGAGTCTTTAACTGTTGAGCTGGTGATAGGTATTTGGGTAGTTCATTATACTTTTCTGTCTACTTTAGTGTATGTTTGAAATTTTCCATAATAAAAAGTTGACTTATTATATCTTTTGAGAGCTTATTTTTTCAAAAATAAACAGGCAGGAGTGGAAGTAGAGAGGCCCTTCAGGCCCCACCCCAATCCCCCTGCCTGTGTCCTCTTTTCCAGGAGGTTGGGCAGAATCATCAACCCCTACCACTGATCATGGTGGTCTAGGGGACGTCGACTGCAGGCTCCCTGAAGGCAGGACCAGGCCAAGTTTTGTTCCCCCTGAGCAGTTAGCACACGCCTGACTCACCAGGAGTGCTCAGTATTTGCAGAGGCAGGGAGGCTCCCTGGGCAGAGGTTGCAGCCTGGGAACTTGACGACCCTTTGAAGGCACACCTGTGCAAACTAGTCCAGTCGTGGCCCAGGACTGCTCAGACCAAGGCTCTCACAAAGCCAGGTCACAGTGGCACCGGGATAGGTAAATACTGCAGTCCTGGCAGGAATGCAGCAGCTCTAATGCGGAAGGGTTTGCCTGCCCCAGCTGCCTTCTGGAAATAACCCACTTCTCCAGCTCCTCCAGTGAGACAGGAGACCCAGTACCCTCAACAATAAAAATGCAAACGGAGCATCATCAGTTAACTTCCTCTCCGGCAATCCCTCTACCTGGGCACTGGCTAAGCCCGGGAGTGCCCACCCCTTCTGTGCAACGTGAACTAAGGACACTGCCACGCTCAAAGGATCTCAGGCCACTTGGACATGGTGACTGAAGAGGTTTAGATGTTCTGTCTCTGAAATTGTTTCTATTCTTAGACTGTCTCAGAACAAATATAACTGTGACTATGCAGCTAATTTCATATATTTTTGACAGCTCTATCTTATTTTCAGCAGTGCTAAACTTTTCTTCCCTTTGGGAAGTTGAAGGACTGTGTTCCCCACCTCCCCAACAGGCCTTGACACGGGCTGCAGGGCAAGTGGCTCTTTCAGGGTGACCTTGGGATGGGCATGACCCCCAGCTCTCCCTCCTCCTGTTCTGCCCAGAGGTGACCAGACAAAGGCTCAGGAACTTGCAAACGACTCAGATCTTAAGGGATTAAGTGGACAGTCTCTTGGACTTGCTAACTCCTTTAACATTTGAAACAACAATAATAGTAATAATAATAGGCATGGGGCAGAGCTTGACACGTAGGTGTTTGTTTGTTTTTCTTGCCTGCATGGTGTGCTGCTTTCGGGATCTTATTTCCCTGACCAGGAATTGAACCTGCACCCCCTGCAGTGGAAGTGCAGAGTCTTAACCACTGGACTGCCAGTGAAGCCCCTGATGCATGGGTTTTACCTACGTAATTATACCTTTGGTGTTTTAAGCTGTTGACATCTTCTGACTTGTTAAGTTGTCCTTTTAGGTTACTTTTGCCTTAATTGGGTTATTCTAGTTTATTTTACCTATCATTCTTTTAATTTTTAGGCTTCACCTTCCTTCTTATTCTCCCTCTATTTAAATCACCTTTTAAATGTTTTCCTTTAGATTTTACCTTTATAATTACTTCCACTAATAAAATCCAGCGCTTCTGGCTTTGCTCTAGTATCAAATCCTCCCCTGAACCCCGCCACTTTATTTTGTTTTTAACTTAACTGTTTAACTCCCTAAGCTTCTGGGGGGTTGTAGGTCTTAACTTATTGCTTTATTTCTTATTTCTTTTTAAGCTATAATGTTTTATATGTCCTTTTGTTTTGTTTGCTTGACTGTTCACAACCATAACTTTTCAATAACTTAATTTTGTTCTTAAATTATTATTTTATTGGTTCTACCCCTTATGCATAATGTTAATTTTTCTGTTTCTTTTGTTTGTCATAAATCTGTATCTTATTGGTTGTATTTTTCTCTAATTCTTTAGAATTCTTTTATTTGTTTATTTATAAAATTTATTTATTTTTGGCTGCGTTGGGTCTTTGTTGCTGTGCACGGGCTTTTTCTCTAGTTTCGGCCAGCGGGGGCTACCTCTTCGTGGCGGTTCACGGGCCTCCCATTTCGGTGGCCTCTCTTGTTGTGGAGCACGGGCTCTAGGCGTGCGGGCTTCAGTAGTTGTGGCTCGCGGGCTCTAGAGCGCAGGCTTGGTAGTTGTGGCACACGGGTCTAGCTGCTCCTCGGCATGTGGGATCTTCCCGGACCAGGGCTCGAACTCACGTCCCCTGCATTGGCAGGTGGATTCTTAACCACTGCACCACCAGGGAAGCCCTTGAATTCTTTTCTTTTTTCTTTTTTTAAATTAATTGATTTGGCTGCTTCGGGTCTTAGTTGCAGCACGCGGGATCTTTAGTCGCAGCATGCGGACTCTCAGTTGCAGCATGTGAGATCTAGTTCCCTGACCAGAGATTGAACCCGGGCTCCCTGCACTGGGAGCAAGGAGTCTTAGCCACTGGACCACCAGGGAAGTTCCTCTTTTGGATTCTTAATTTCAAAAATTTTACCTCCTGGACTGGCCCTGGGGAGGATGTGGAAGCTGGGGCAGTGGATCCAGGAAACCTGTTTCTCTCACCTTCAAGATCCGCCCTGCTCTGACCTTAGGAGGCCCAGAAGGATCCTCATACAGGCAAGAGATCAGAGAAGTTCAGAGCGGGGCTTGAGTCCTGGGTTGTCCTCATACCAGCATGTGGTTTGGGGTAAATAAATCCTCACTCCTCCCAAGCCTCAGCCACCTCATACTATAGAGGAAAAGAGCCGAGTCTGAAACCAGAAAACATGCGGACAGGGTGGAGCACATACAAGCAAACAGTAAACTGCATCTGTCTTCGGGAGGGATCAGAGAATACATACAGTGTGATTTCATTTTGGTACAATTCAAAAACCTGCCAAACTAAACAAGGTGGGCAAAGTCTGAATCTAATCATAGAAAACCTCAGAAAACCCAAATCAAGAAAGAGTCTACAGAATAATTGGCCTGAAATCATTGTCAAGGTTACAAATGGCAAAGACTGAGGAACCATTCCAGCCTGAAGGAAACCAAAGCAGCTAGACAGCTAGACACACTGGGTGAGTCTGGATTGGATCTTTCTGCCGTGAAGGACATTATTGGGACAACAGATGAAATCTGAATGGAGTCTGAACATTAGTTGGCAATAGTGTATCCAAGTTAACTTTCTGATTTTGGTGATATTTTGGTTATATAGGAGCTGGTCCTTGGTTGTAGAAAATACAGACTAAACAGTATTTGGGGCTGATGGGACATCGGTCAACAACTGACCCTCCAATAGTTCAGTAAAAGTTAAAAAGAGAAAAACGTTCTTTGTACTGTACTTTGTACTGTACTGTACTTACAACTTTTGAGATTCTTTCAAAATGTAAGAAAAATTTTGAAATATCTTGAGCCTTGAAAAATAAAGGCCGCAGGCTCTTGATATAGATTCGCAAGTTTGACTCTGGCTCCATTGTTTACTAGGTGTGAAAGCAAGTTACTCAGGCTTGCTTTGCCTCAATTTACGCATCTTTAAATTGGGGATGATAGCAATGCTTAACTCACTGGAGGCACGATGAAGAAAACTAAGTTAATATCTATAAAGTGCTGAGAACAATGATCAATAGCGAACATGCGTTTCCTGTTTATCTCAAGGATTTAAAAGTGCTCTCACTTCAAGGCCTTTGCACCTGCTGCTCCCACATCAACCACTGTTGCCTGGATACTTTCTATTCATCCTTCAGGTCTCACTTAGCTTCTTCCAGAAAGCCCTCCCTGACCCTCCATCCCTCCGTCCCACTTCCTGCCTCAGGCTGCATTAGAAACTCCTCTCTCAAGCTCCCATAGTACCGTGTACTATCCCCATCATAGGTATTAATTTATAATTTCCTGATGACTTATCTTTTCTATCAGATGATACTTAGCTCAAGGCATCTTTGTTCATGGTCATATCCTCAGGCCTAAGATAGTTAATGAATGAATGAATGAATGATCTGGTTGCACGCCTCCCCTGTCATAGATTTGAGAATGAAGCATCCTTTGTTTGAGGATGTGATTCCAGGCCCCAAGTCTGGAGGGCACCATTCACACTGTCATCTATGTAAAAGGGACCCCTGGAGTTGGGCAGTGCACAGCCTGAGCTGCTGTACATGGCAGCCCTGAGGACAAATCAACAGTTGCCTTCATAGATGATCTGTTCTGTTACCCATATACCAGTAGGAAGAATGAATCATTTTATGGTTAGCTGCTCTAAAACAGAAATCATTACTTTGGCAGATGCTTCACCCTGCAAACCAGAGGAATCCATTGATTTATGTGTTCTGTCATTTAATGAATATTTACTGAGCACCTCCACTGTTCTGAGTGCTGATTTCTATCAGAAAACTCCTTATTTGGTGACTCAGGGAAACATTTAGCAACCACTTCCCTGAAAACTTCCCAGAAAGCCTCAGTGCCCTAAAGCCTATGGTCCAGAAGCCTATTGTTGGGCTTTAGTTGTGTGGTTCTGGCGCATTCCTTCTTGGAAAGGTTTCCAGGCCCCAATCACTTCAACTCATGCTCCATGGAAAGAACTGTGACCTTGACTACGTGTCCTGGAGCATCCACAGAACAGCTCTTCCAAGGAAGATTCTGGCTCTGGGCAGATCGCTGAGAAATTTGTGCCACTTCATTTTCATAAGAGGATGTATGTCAACTATCCTCTGGCCTGATTTATCACTGTTTGTTTCTCATTCATTCATTTTGAGCACATTGGTCACGTAGGAGTAGCAGTCTCAGATTTAAACCATCAATACCAAGAGGTGGATACACCAATCCCTTTTCAAAGGGAGATTGATCAAGGCAATTGATTACGTTGCCAAGGTTTTCCAGCAAAAAGATGGCAAAGTCAGAAAATACAAACCCCCAACATGTTGTTTGGCAAATAATACTATTTCCTTGTAGAAAGTGACCCATGAAGTTAACTAATCTACTATTGGAAAAACATAGTAATCACTGTGAGAATAATCAATAAAACGGTACTAGATGCAATGATAGATCATCTCCCAGAAATCCTGGAACTCTTAGTTTGGCTAGTAGATAAAGTAGTGTACAAGAAAGAAGCAAATGCCAAGCAGCAGAAAAGGTTCTGAAATGTAATAAGTATCACCCTGCTCCACAGACTCATGAGGAATCAATTAAATCAATGGAAGAACGTATGGAAAACATTTAAAACAGTACTTGCCACATAGGAGGTGCTTGATAAATGTCTGCTGGAATTTGAATAGCTTGAATTTCCTCTGCAATTCTTATACGTATTAACATTTCTTATATTACTTGGTTCTTAGGTGTTGTCCTTGGATTTATATTCATATTTCCAGTTTCCATTAGCATTACTCTGGCTTTATTTTTTATTTTATTTTACTTTTAAATTTATTTACTTTATTTATTTATTTTTGGCTGTGTTGGGTCTTCGTTGCTGCACGTGGGCTTTCTCTAGTTGCAGCGAGCAGGGGCTGCTCTTCGTTGCGGTGCGCAGGCTTCTCATTTTGGTGGCTTGTCTTATTGCAGAGCACAGGATCTAGGCGTGCAGGCTTCAGTAGTTGTGGCACGTGGGCTCAGTAGTTGTGGCTTGTGGGCTCTAGAGCGCAGGCTCAGTAGTCGTGGTGCACGGACTTAGTTGCTCTGCGGCATGTGGGATCTTCCCAGACCAGGGCTCAAACCCGTGTCCGCTGCATTGGCAGGCGGATTCTTAACCACTGTGCCACCAGGGAAGTCCCGCTGGCTTTATTTTTAAAGAGCTGCCTTAATCACCATGCAGAACACACAGGTTCCAGGTCCTTGCCTGAGGTGTGAGTCCCAGCCTGTCATCAACAGAACCCTCCTGGTGGCAGCTGAAGGTTTTGCAGCCCTTTTACCCTTTGGTAACCTGGATTTTGTCCCTGGACGGCACCAGGCCCTCACAGGGCTCTGTGCTTTCCCTCCACCTTTCAGCTCTAGCAGCAAAGCCTCTACTAAGCCTCACTTCAATGTCCTGCCTCTGGCTTACGGTATAAGTCAGCCACAGACAGACAAATACTGTATGTTTTCACTCATGTGACATCTAAAAAATAAACAAATGGACAAAACAGAAACAGACTCACAGATACAGAGAGCAAAGTAGTGGTTGCCAGTGGGGAGAGGGGGAGGGACAAGATGGGGGAAAGGGATTAAGAGACACAAACCACTGGATATAAAATAAATAAGATACAAGGATGTAATGCACAGCACAGAGAATATAGCCAATATTTTATAACAACTTTAATGGAGTTTAATGGAGCATAATCTGTAAAAATATTGAAGTACTATGTTGTACACCTGAAACTAGTATTGTAAATCAACTACACTTGAAGTTTAAAAAAGGAGATACCATAAAACACTGCCACTCAAAACTTCCCGTCACACTGACTACAGCAATACCATTGAGCAAGTCATCTTTCACACAAGAATCCATGGGAGTGGGCTTCCCTGGTGGCGCAGTGGTTGAGAGTCCGCCTGCCGATGCAGGGGACACGGGTTCGTGTTCCGGTCTGGGAAGATCCCACATGCTGCGGAGTGACTGTGCCCGTGAGCCATGGCCACTGAGCCTGCGCGTCCGGAGCCTGTGCTCCGCAACGGGAGAGGCCACAACAGTGAGAGGTCCGTGTACCACAAAAAAAAAAAAAAAAAAAAAAGGATCCATGGGAGAAATGACTTCTTTCGCCTATAAACAATGTATGGGGATTTCCACTGCACGTAAGGGAATTGGGGGGTGACGGGCGGGGTGCGCCGGCTAGAGAGAGAAAAGAGCAAGTGATGTGGCCCTCGGCACCCTGGTGGCACCAAGGGCAGGCAGCACGCAGCGCCCTGGAAGGGAGTGTCAGAACTCCCCCCTTGCTTTTCTCCTCTCTGATGTGGGTAACTGGCACTGCCTGTCTCCTAAATCCTGACACTGCCAGCCATGCAACTATAAAACCTCCAGATTAAGATCTTGACTCCACACTGTAGGATAATCACATGCTCTATTTCGGCCAAGTTTAATTACTATGCCGGGAGTCAGGTCTTTCCAGGTTGCAAAGTCACATGCCAGCCAAGACAAGGCCATCACACCTGGCCTGGGGAGACATGTAAGAACCTGTGTGTGAGCCAAGGAGATGAGATGCTGGATTTGGGTTCAAGGCGGAACAGCAAATCACAGGTAATTCATTTTACAGAGTCTGCTACATCTAAAGAGGGCCACAGGAAGTGCCTGGGATGATGCATGCGTGGAAAACCCCGTGCTGCCGGAGGGTAACTCCTGGTCAACCAGAGAGGGCTAAAGGGACAGCAGCTTCGGCAGAAAGGACCCAGTGTCTTTGTTCACTTTGCAGTCTTTGCTTTGGCGAGTGTCAAACACACAATGGGACAGCGACACTGGTTGTCCTCAGAATTTTCTGGCAAAAAGCTGAAGGAATGTGGGGTATTCCTCCTCCAAGACACCCAGTGACCCCACTGCCCAGTATTCATGGCCTCCTATTGAGTGTGGGCTGGACGTCATGACCACTTCTAACTGATAGGAAGGCTTAAAGGCATGTGAATTAGAGTCAAGGTCATAAAAGGCAGCAGGCATTAGTCTCTCCCTCTTGTGGATCACTCACTCTGGGGAAACCAGCTTCCATGTCATGAGGACACTGGGTAGCCCAAGAAAGGCCCACATGGCAGCAGCTGGACCGCATCCCCGTGAAAGAAACATGTGCTTCCTGGCCCAGGAGAGAATAAATGTTGCTGTAAGCTGCAAAGTCATGGGGCCATTTGTTACACGGCAATAGATAACTAATACATTGGGAACATTCTATAAACTGCACTAGAAGGTAAAGTCTACCCATATATACAATATGCTGGGCAGAATGCTTGGCATCATATCCCTCTGACCCCATCTGCCTTCCTCCTGTTCCCCTGCCACATGGGACACTACACACACACACACACACACACACACACACACACAGGGCCCTCACAGCCCTCAGGCAATGACTGACACCACAGTATAAAATTCCAGCTTCCTTGTGACCGAGGGGCAGTTAATGTCCCACACCCCTGTGGGGGCAGCTGAGACTGGGACTCTGCCTGAAACCCTCTGCTTGGCATTTCTTCTCCCTGTCCTGCTTCTCCACTCCCTCACTCGTTTCTCCTGGGAGCTCCTCCTTAAGGAGTCATGTGCACTTGAATCTCTATCTCAAGGGAATCTGACCTAGGATACCCCATATTAAAACCCGGCCTCCTTGAAAAAAGAAAAATAAAGATGCCAAGTCTTAATTGAAATTTCCCCTTAAAGTTATCAGATTCTTAAAGAAATTCTTCCATTCTCATAATTAAGATAACTTTTAAACAAAGAAAATCTGTTTACAACTTTAAGTGTACCATTTATCCAGTAAGTTTTCAAGAAGTATTTACTAGGCCTCTATGATGGGTAAGTCAATAAAATAAATCCTTCAGCAACTATAGATGAAATAATGGGCCCACAACGAGCATCTTTTTGGAAACCATCAGTGTAATATTATCAGCATGGTGTTGTCTGTCGTTTGGGGGCTTGCACATAATGACCATTTAAAGTCAATAACATGCAGTATTTGGTTTTCTCTTTCTGACTTACTTCACTCTGTATGACAGACTCAAGGTCCATCCACCTCACTACAAATAACTCAATTTCGTTTCTTTTTATGGCTGAGTAATATTCCATTGTATATATGTGCCACATCTTCTTTATCCATTCATCTGTCAGTGGACACTTAGGTTGCTTCCATGTACTGGCTATTGTAAATAGAGCTGCAATGAACATTTTGGTACATGACTCTTTTTGAATTATGGTTTTCTCAGGGTATATGCCCAGTAGTGGCATTGCTAGGTCGTATGGTAGTTCTATTTGTAGTTTTTTAAGGAACCTCCATACTGTTCTCCACAGTGGCTGTATCAATTTACATTCCCACCAGCAGTGCAAGAGTGTTCCCTTTTCTCCATATCCTCTCCAGCGTTTATTGTTTGTAGAGTTTTTGATGCTGACCATTCTGACTGGTGTGAGATGATATCTCATTGTAGTTTTGATTTGCATTTCTCTAATGATTAAAGATGTTGGGCATTCTTTCATGTGTTTGTTGGCAGTCTGTATATCTTCTTTGGAGAAATGTCTCTTTAGGTCTTCTGCCCATTTTTGGATTGGGTTGTTTGTTTTTTGTTATTGAGCTGCATGAGCTGCTTGTAGATTTTGGAGATTAATCCTTTGTCAGTTGCTTCATTTGCAAATATTTTCCCCCATTCTGAGGGTTGTCTTTTGGTCTTGTTGCTAACACATATACATGGAATCTAAGAAAAAAAAATGTCATGAAGAACCTAGGGGTAAGACAGGAATAAAGACACAGACCTAATAGAGAATGGACTTGAGGATACAGGGACGGGGAAGGGTAAGCTGTGACAAAGTGAGAGAGAGGCATGGACATATATACACTACCAAACGTAAAATAGCTAGCTAGTGGGAAGCAGCCGCATAGCAGAGGGAGATCAGCTCGGTGCTTTGTGACCACCTAGAGGGGTGGGATAGGGAGGGTGGGAGGGAGGGAGACACAGAGGGAAGAGATATGGGAACATATGTATATGTATAACTGATTCACTTTGTTATAAAGCAGAAACTAACACACCATTGTAAAGCAATTATACTCCAATAAAGATGTAAAAATAAAAACAAATATATTTAATGCTCCATCTATTCTACAGAAAGAATATAGATAACAATTTTTAAAATCAATGTATTTTGGCCTAACTCTGCAAAGAAATAAATAGCAAGTAATTTGTAAAAATAAATAAATAAATAAATAAAAATGAAGTCAATAACGAGCAGCTGCGTGTTGGACGCTCCGGCGGGTGTGGCGGCCTGGTCTCTGCAGGGGCGTAGAGTGTGGATGCTCAGTACTCACTCGTGGAATCAATTACTGGACACTTGGCAGCGGATACACGTTTGTCAGCTGTTCCTCCTTTTTTTCTGAAGCACGTGGTGAAATCAATCATCTGTTGGTGAAACTGACTGAACCAGCAGACAAGGCAAGTCTGGTTTTGATGGTGACAGTTTCAGAACAAACTGTCTCAGAGGAGGGCAGGGGGATAGGCAGTGGTGAGGGGACCTCCTGGAAGTAACCTGAGGTCACAGCAACTGTCAGGACTAAGAGCCTCCCCTGACCCTCTCCTTGCCCTGCTGGCCGTGGAACAGCACGCGTCCATGGAGAGAGGTCCTGCCCCCTTGGTTGTCCTTTCTGTAAAATCGGAATACAGCTCTTCTAGCCAGGCCTTCCTCTGCTCCCCCAGACCCTCATTTCCTTACACCCTGCCCCACACCCCAGTAGGAAAGTGGAGCCAGGAATCCCGGGGTGGCGTGTCAGGGGAGAGTGGCTGCAGGGCCAACCCCACTGCCCGTCCCTCGGCAGCCCCGGCAGCCCCGCTGATACTTCCACTCACACGTATCATAGAAATGTTCTTTTCCTACAGAATGGGCCACGTTTTTTAAATTAATGAATTTGTTTGTTTAATTTTTTGGGCCGTGCTGTGCAGCTTGCGGGATCTTATTTCCCCAACCAGGGATTGAACCCGGGCCCTCAGCACTGAGAGCTCAAGAGTCCTAACCACTGGACCGACAGGGAATTCCCAGGCTACGTTTTTTAAAAAACGTATACAAACAACACAGCTCACTGAATTTACAAATCCATTGGAAAACCATAGAAACCCTAAAATTAAGACAAGCAAAAGAGGGCTTCCCTGGTGGCGCAGTGATTAAGAATCCACCTGCCAATGCAGGGGACACAGGTTTGAACCCTGGTCCGGGAAGATCCCACATGCCGCAGAGCAACTAAGCCCGTGAGCCACAACTACTGAGCCTGCGCTCTAGAGCCCGTGAGCCTGCACTCTAGAGCCCGCGAGGCACAACTACTGAGCCTGCGCTCTAGAGCCCGCGAGCCACAACTACTGAAGCCCGTGCACCTAGAGCCCGTGCTCTGCAACAAGAGAGGCCGCCGCAATGAGGAGCCCCCGCACAGCACTGAAGAGTAGCCCCTGCTGGCCGCAACTAGAGAAAGCCCACGCGTAGCAACAAAGACACAATGCAGCCAAAAATAAATAAATTAAATTAATTAATTAAAAAAAAAAAAACAAGCAAAAGAAAAGCATTACTGAACCAGGCTGGGTTCGCCCCACACACAGCAAGCCAAAACGCTGAGGCTCCGAGGTTTGCAGCAAGGAGAGGGTTTATAAAGAAGAATCATGGGCCGACACATGTGGGGAGCAGGGGAAGCACGGGGAGTGTGGGAGAGTGGGGAAAGGAAATTGGGAAAAGGTGCAGTCATCACCCTGCTCAGGTGTAACTAAGCTACAGGCCTCTACACGTTCAACAATGGAGGCTCTTAGCACGATCTGAGGGGGGGGGTTTCAGTCCTCTGACGTCAAAGGGTCACCCACTTGCTCGTGCCCAGTTGGAGGTTCAGTGGTCCTATCCAGTCTTAACCAGCCCAGCTCTAACCAGATGCGGCTGACTTTCAGCTCAGCTCAAACTAGAGGCAGCTGACTCCAAGTTCCTCGAAAACAACTCAGGCAAACATCTCACTGTTTAGGCTAAGTGCCATTTGGAAGACATGCAAGTCTTAAAATGACCTTAATTACTGAAGGCAGGTGAAATGGATTTGACTAATAATTATTCAGTTTCAAAAAGATTATTCACAAAAGAAAAATACAAAACCATCATAAACACACACAAAAAACCAACTTCACTAGTAAAGAAAAAAATGCGAAACAGAACAAGGTTTCATTTTTCATGTACCAAATTGACACACTGCTTAAAATTCAAATATTGAATACCGGAAAGGGTACAGAGAGAGACACTGGTTGAGTGTAAACTGGCATGACCTTTTGTAATTTCATGAAATATGTGAAAAGCAATAAAAATCTTCTTAATCTTGACCAAGAGTCTATCCTAAAAAAATGATCAGAAATCAGATAAAGGTATTTATCACTGAGCTACTTACACTTCATTGTGTCAGATGCCTGTTGAGCACGTACGATGGTCCAGGCTTTGCTCTGGGTACCAGGGGGTCAGTAGCGGACACAGGAGACCAAAAGCTCTGCCTTCCTGGGGCTCCCATTCCGGGAGGGTCTCCCATGCTTGGCAAGGTGACTGGCAAAGGCCACCTCATTCCCTCAGCCTTTATACCATCCCTAACTCAATATTCTATACTTTACATCCGACTGCATTTAAAATTGATTGTTAATACAGTTTTTTAAACCAAATGTGCCCTTTCTCTAAATACTTCTTTTCCTTTCCCCCAACTTCTTATAAAGAAAGAAATTTAACCTACAGATATACCCTCAACCTAGACCTCCTAAATGATTAACACCTTGCATATGTGTATTCTTTTTCTCCCTCTTCTGTTTCCACTAAACCATAGGAAAGTAAATTGCAGGCATCAAACACTTCACCCCTAAATATCCAGTGCAAAGCTTCTAGGAATCAGTATTCTTCGACATGATCACAATGCCATCATCACACCTAAAAAGATTCACAATCATTCCATAATCTACCTACTAGCCAGTCTATATTCAACTTTCTTGCAACTGTCCCCAATATGTCTGTTTTCTTTTCTTTTCTTTCTTTTTTTTTTTTTGGTGGCTCTGCTGAGTGGCTTACGAGATCTCA
Source organism: Delphinus delphis (assembly GCF_949987515.2). Taxonomy (NCBI): domain Eukaryota; kingdom Metazoa; phylum Chordata; class Mammalia; order Artiodactyla; family Delphinidae; genus Delphinus; species Delphinus delphis. The sequence continues at coordinate 7,295,223 of NC_082689.1, forward strand.
GTTCCCTGACCAGGGATTGAACCCCGGGCCATGGCAGTGAAAGCTCCAAGTCCTAACCACTGGACCACCAGGGAATTCCCCACAAAATGTCTTTTACAGCTGGGATTTGTGAATGAAGGTCTAATTAAATTCTGAGCACTGCATTTGTCAGATGCTCTCTTCAGACTCCTATGACCTCAACAGTCTCCCCATTTTTTTCCATGACTGACTTTGCGAAAATCCAGGCTTATCAATGGCAGGATGGCCCCCCTTGTGTGTCTGACTGCTTCCTTGTGCAGACTTTTAACCTGTTCCTTTACCCCCTATATTTTCTTTAAACTGAAAGTTAGGGCTAGACACTTGGTTACATTCAGGTTAAACAGGTTAAACATTTTTAGCAAGAATGCATCTAGGTGGTGTGTACTTCAAACTGCACCCCATCAAGAGGCACTAATGTCAGCTGGCCTGCTATTCCTGAGGCTAAGTTTGATCATTAGGTTAATTCAGGAGCTGCCAGACTGCTCCGAAGTAAAGGTACCATTTTTCCTTTCGCAACTAATAGGTTATCTGGAAAGTGATAGTTTGAGAACATGTAAATATCCTCTTTCCTATTAATCTTTCACTCAGTGGCTTTTAACATCCATTAATGATCCTTCCTGTATCAACCATGACACTGGAAACTGTAAAATGAGAATGTTCTGTTACTCCTCCACTTGTATTAGTCGATGTTCTTCTGTGATGAAGACTCACGTTTGTTTTTGTTCTACTTTGTTTCTGAGTTTCACTATGGATTCATGGTGGTTGATGGTTGTTGTTGAATTCAACGTGTCGGGTGAATCCATTACTGTCACTAATTTGGCCAGTAAGAGCCCCTTTAAGATGGCTATTATGTCCCTTGGACACATTCCTTCATATCCTTGAGTATTTCCTTACTTTCTGACACAGGAAGATACTTTATATAATTTCTACATCCCAGACCTGAAGTCAACCATTTCTCCAAGGAGCCCTAGTTTTAGTGCAGAATGATACTTAGAAACCAAGATCTTCAGGCTGTATGTGCTCAGAAACCAAGATCTTCAGGCTGTGTGTGCTCCTTCCTACTGGAAGGCCATCGCTTCTAGGACTTTTCAGTGGACAGAGTGAGGAAACGTGTCTGTGCTTATGTGTGTGTGCGTGCATGTGTGTTCATAGGGACACCTTCAATTCCAACCTGACATACAGCATTTCTCCTCTCTCTCCCTATTCCATATTTTCATCTCCGTTTTCTAACAGTGAGGCCCTTGGGTCTCAACATCAATGTATTATAGGATAATGCTCTATTCTACAAATACTCAAAGAAGAATTTCACAATTAATCTACCTATACCATAACCAATAACGAATCTACTATATTAGTTTCCTAAAGCACTGCGACAAATTACCACAAACTGGGTGGCTTAAGAATAACAGAACTTTGTTCTCTCACAGTCTTGGAGGCCAGAAGTCCAAAATCAAGGCAGGGCCACGCTCTCTCTGAAAGCTGCAGGGGAGAACCTGTCCCATGCCTCCCTCCTAGATTCTGGTGGTTGTTGGCAACACTTGGCGTTCCTTAGCTTGTAGATGCATCACTCCAATCTCTGCCAACGTCTTCACACAGTGTTCTCCTGTCTGTATGTCTGTGTCTCTGTGTCCAAATTTCCCTCTTCTTATAAAGACACCAGTTATTGGATTAGGGCTAATCAGTATGATATCATCTTAACGCCATTACATCTGCAAAGACCCTATTTCCAAATCAAGTCACATTCAAGGTACGAGGCATTAGGACCTCAACATATCTTTTCAGGGGACACAATTCAACCCGCCACACCTACAAAGTAAAATTTAAAATGTCTTTGCTTTTTTTAGTCCTGGAATAGATCTCAGTAATGGCACAAAGACAGAGCACTACATTAAAAAGTTACTTGAATTTTTTTGTGTTGTTATATTATCAACTTGATAATTACTTAAGTTCATTTGTTTCAGTTTATTTTCAATTCTAGGGTTTGATTTTCCCCCCCATACTTTTATATTTTTAAAAATTATTTGAATATCTAAAACATCTACATGGTTATATATTCAAAACTATATAAAAAGTACACTCAGAAAGGTCTTACTCTCTACCCCAGCTCTGGAAATAACCATCTTTACTGGTTTCTCTTCTTTCCTTCCCGTGTATCTCGTTTGGGATGGGGTGGGGTGGGGTGTGTAATTGTATGACTTCCTCTTCTTTAGTTCACAGACTGCATGTGCTCTTCCACACCTTGCTTCTTTCACGTAGCACTGGAAATCACTCCCTACCGGTTCAGAAACGCCTTCCTCATTCTCGATTCTGCTACGTAGGACTTCGTCGGGGTGACTATACCATGGTGTGGTCAACCAATCTTCTTTGGATGGCTATGTAGGTTGTTTCCAATATTTTGCTCTAAAACATAATGTCATGAAGAATGACCTTCTGCACATCTTATTTTGTATTTCAGGGCGTGTCTTCTGGGTAATTCTGAGAAATGGAAATGCTGGGTCAAAGGGGAAACGCGTGTTGTTTCAGTCCGACGGGGCCACTCTAACAAAATAGCATAGACTGGGTGGCTTGTGAACAGCAAACACTTATTTCTCACAGTTCTGGAGGCTGGGAAAGCCAAGACCAAGACGAGGGATCTCTCTGGGGTCTCTTTTATAAGGGCACTAATCTCATTGATGAGGACTCCACCCTCCTGACCTAATCATCTTCCAAAAGCCCCACTTCCGGCACCTTGGGGGGTTAGGATTTCAGCATACGAATTTGCGGGGGACACAAACAGTCCATTGCACACATGTGGTTCTGTGAGTTAGGGTCAAATTCCCTTCCATATGAGGTTGGACAGTTCTGCTCTCTCATCAGCAATGCATAAGTGCCTGTTTGTCCTGAAGATTTTCAATTCGGTCATCACAGAAAATTTAGAGCACTCCATCTTTAAGACCTGCACGCAGCTGGTGGAGATTCACAACATGTGAAGTGCTGAAACGAAGGCCTTAGGTTATGGAAGGGACACCATGTATTCTCAGATGCTCCCAACAGGAAGGAATTTTCCAGTTCAGTTCTATTGTTTCCCTGACTCACTGTGTCTAGGAGGCTTTCCTGTCTCCTGGTAAAAATCCTTCACTTCTTACAGAAAACACTCAACTGATGACAGGTTAGAGCCTCTTTCTTTTTAAAGAACAAATGCTAATTTCAAAGGGAAGAATGTATTTCTGGCGAGCTTAAGACCCTCCTCTGAGACCCCTTAGAAAAGACCCTCATGGTTAGGAAGAAAAGGGAGACTAATAAGGACCTTCTCTTTACCCTGAGCCTAACAGAGAAACAAGCCTCGAGATCCCACTGACACTGTGACAAATAAAAGCTACTCCAAGGGCTGAGCAACACTTTAGAAATAGCAATAATTTAGCATGCAGCCTTCACTGCGTGGAAAAAATGAGACATGGGTTTAAAATTAGGAAAAGAAGCATCAACCGGTCAGCTCAGGGGAGGGGTGAACAGTAAATAGGTAAAGAAGCAAAAGTGAAATTTCACTTCTTTGCTGGTAAACTGACATTTCCCCCGGGGAAGGGATGGTACTTCAACTAACAGTGCACTCACCTGTTAAGGCAGTAGCAAGGAGAGGAAGTTTGTATTTAGTGGGTGAAAGGAAAGGGTTTGTAAATGTTTCTATGACTGTAATTTACCGAGCGCTGGGATGAGACCAAAAGAACGACTGTGCTTTCAAGCCTCCTCCACTCCACCTCCATTTGGTGACTATGTCTTCCAGGATGTACAAGGTCTCTGCAGGCACAGTGAGGGGGTGGACATCAATCAGGCTGAGTCCTCTCTCCATGAACAGTCCAGGAGGACAGAGAATTCATTCTCCAAGAATATGATCACGCCTTAAACACAACCTTGGTGAAGTGCTACAGGAGACCCTAAGTGAGCGAATACAGCCTGCCATGAGATAGGATGCAGGGTGGGCTTCATGGAGGAGGTGGCATTTGAGCCAGCCCAGGTGAGATATAGCCATGCAGGAGGGCAGGTAAAGGCTTGTGGTGTTAGGAGACCTGCCTTTGATGGGAGGCAGTCATTTCTTTGATGACTCCTTCCATGGGACAAGGACTTCAACGGAAAAGGAAAGAGCATTCTGGTTAGGAGTTGTTCACGTGGGTTTATGGAAGGAAAAGGGGAATTTCTGGAAAAGGGACTATTTTTACAACCAGGCAGATTAGAATATCAGGTAAGTGCTTTAATTTTAGAGATTGTCAGGAAGTAAACTACTGCAAAATTTGAATTTGTGCTTCTTTGGAAACTGAAGAGCTTTTTAAAAGTTAGGTTTATGTAATGAATTGAGGTGTTTTCCCCCAAGTAAATCCAGAGAACACAAAATAGATAAGCCCCCTTGTTCAAATTCATCAGGATTCCCTATGGTTATGTGAACACTTTAAACTCATGTTCTAGATGTATGCGCATTAAGGGATTGATTTTTTTTAAGTAACTTTTTTCCCCTTATTACATAAGTGACACATTTATTGCAAAAAAAAATTTTTTTTGTTAAACACATATGAGTAAAGAGATGAAAATTCCCTCAGAATCTGACCAATCAACCACAAGTACTGTGAAATGTTTTTGGTGATCATTCTTCCAGTCCTTTTCAAATACATCTGTATGCTTGGAAGTCCATATATATAACTCTATTTACAAACAAAATAAGATCGTGCTACCATCCAGTTTGGGAATCTGCTTTTCTAGTCAATATATTATGGGCATCTTTCCAGATTATTAAAGATTTTCTAAATCATTTTAGTGATATTCCATTTTAGAGACATGTCATAATTTAAACAGTCGATTTCCTGTTATTGGACTTTTAGGCTACTCCGAATATTTCACTGTTATAAATAACACTGTAATAAATATTTTTGTAGCTAATTTTTCACATGGATTCTTACAGTTCATTAGGATACATTCCTAGAATTAGAATCTCTTTGCCAAAGAGTATGAACATGTGCAGATTTATGATAAGGGTGTCAGAGTGCCCTCTAGAAAGGTGGCACCAATTCACACTCCCACCTCCAGAGGCAAACGACAGCTTCCAAGCCTTGGCTAACACTGGCTGATCATTTTTTAAACTCTCTGATGGCTGTGTATCTGCTGTGCTTTTGAAATATCATGCTTTCTTTTTATTATAACACTCATTTGTTTGTTGTACACTGTGGTCACCAGTTCCCTTATTTTAGAGCCTTCCAAAATACCCAACAGTAGTCAAAAGCTTTGAATTCCTGGGAAGAAAGGCATTTTCATCAACATGATGACAGGCAGTCAAGGACCTGGAACCAGGCACTTTGTCTGGTGGGACACCTCCTTTGTGCTCCTAACAGCTCTTGTCATAAAGTGACCAGTCTCTACCAAAGACATATGGGTCTTTTTATGAGACTCTAAATCCTTGAACATTTAGTCCTGGTGACTCAACACAAAACAGTCTTTCTGCTGGATGTTAAGGGCGAGGTGGTTTGCTTCGGTAGGAAATGAAAAGTTGTCATGCTACGTACTTCTTGTTAAGGAAAATATTTCTCTAAAATCCAATTGTTTGCAATTTTCAAAGAACAATGTGTGAACAACGTCTAGTTATTAATTTTGTTAACTGCATGCTTTTCCTTCAAGTATATTTTATTTATGAATGGACATATTTTTCTTTCTTGTTTCATATCTTAAATAGTTTTGCTACATTTGGTTAATAGTTAAGGCAATGCATTCTCCATTACAATAGCGAATGTATTTTAGCGTTAAATGTAGGCTTCCTAAATAATAATAATATCACTTTCTATTTGTATAGTATACTATAGTTTACAAAATGCTCTAATTAATATAGCACTAAATTAGATCTAGCTATATAGTTTGTAAGGTGATTTAAAATGAATGAATGTTTGAGTGGAAGCAAGAGGGCTATCAATGCCTTTACAGTTTGAGTTCCAACTAAGAGTGTATAAACCCTAATGGCCACAACTTAAAATGTAAATTATTAGATTAGGAATGTACCAAGGCAACTCCTAATCTCATTTTCTCCAAATTTCTTCCTCAACATATTTTGGAAATAGCAGTATTTTCTCTTAGGTCCCCCTTATTTCAGAAATGCTCCTATTGGTCAAAAGTATATGACATCACCCATAGCCAACATCCTCAGACTGTATGTGCCCCCAGCTCCTTGGTTAGGAATGTTCCAGAGAAACCCACATCCCAGGCCCGCTCTCATTTTCCGCAGTTTCAGACAAACACACAACATGATAGTGTTTTATCCATGAGTTATTTTGGGGAGCCTGTTTTGAGAAATACATTTCTATCCAGGCCATACAACTGTCTGCATCTCATAATTGATGATATGGCCACCATTTGTCTCAACCTTTTAAGGGCAGTACTAAGGACACATGAACCATCAAATTGCTTGGGAAATTCTGACATTTCACTAGCCAAACAACATCATCCAGGCTGCCTCTCACACCTGGAAGTGGAGCAAAGCTTGGCTGCCTATTTTTGATTCTGAAAATGTATTCAGCGGAGCACTATCGAAGCTTGGGCAGCTAAGCCCTCGGACCGCGATGCCTACTTCCCATGATCACTGAAACCTGTCCAACACTCGCATATCTTCTTAAATCAGACAAAGATTTGTACGCATCTCTTCATCCCTCTGGGCTTTTCCCTATTTAACCAAAACTATAACAACTGTCCACCATAGCAACCACGTCTAAAAAGAACAAAACAAAAACAAAACGCTTCTCACTTCACCAAAACAACGAATCCAGTTTTAATGGGCTTTTTGACTCACCACAGCAGGTCAGGTACCTCCCCCACGCTTGAGGCACCAACCCCAGAAACCTGCTAGTTCCCAAAGAGGGCAATGAAAGAATTACCTTCTAACCCAAGAAGGCCAAGATGTAACACCAAGGGAGGGCTAGTGCTAGACTCAGTAACTGTAGAAGAAAGAATGAAACCAAGGACATGTCCACATAACACCTACCAACTTCCCCATATTTACTTATTCACTGACTATTTCCCGATGCCTCCTGGCTGGGCTGGATGCTGGGGAAGCAGAAATAAATGACATCTTCAGAGCTGCCCCACTCCCAAATCTCAGGTCACTGGGAAGAGAAACCATGCAAGTGGGTGATAACAGGGCAGAGCTAACAGAGCAAAGGCAGGGCCATGGGAGCTCTCAGGGGTGACCCAGCTCCCAACCGGGCAGCCCGAGTCCAGGCTGCACATTAACTCCATTAGCAATGAAGTACCAGCAAGGTACTGGGGAGTCACTGAAAACAACAGATGTGCGGAAACAGATGTGCTTGAGGGAAACTAACCTGGCAGCGGCGTACGGGGCAGACTGACAGAGAGAAAAAGAGACCAAGGAAAGGAAGGCTGTAAGAGGAACGTGGTCATTGTACTCTAAACCAGATTCAAGGCTTGCAAAGTTAGGGTACAACCCACAAGACCACCCTCAGTTCAAAGATTCATGAGAAGGACTCAGAGCTGTTGCTGATGGTTATGGCTTATTACAGTGAAAGGCTACAGTTTTAAATCAGACAAGGGTAGAGATGCACAGGACAGAATCTAGAAAGGCCCCACTCGGAACTTCCAGTTGTATAGTCCCTATGAAATTGTGGACAGAGCTAACATTCCCGGGTAACAACGTATGACAATATTGCCAACCAGGAAGCTCATCTGAGCCTGGGTGCTCAGAGTTTTTATTGGGGCTCCATCAGCTAGAACTGGTTGGCCACCCAGATGGCTGACCTCAGTCTTCAGCCCCTCTGGAGGCTGAGCCATTGTCACGTGGCCCAAAGCCTCCACCTTATCTGATGTGGCCCCAGCCCCCAGGTAAGCAAAGACACTCTTATCAGACATTCCAATGGCTTAGAGGTCACCTCCCGGCAGCCCAAGGAAAAGGTCAGACCTCTCTTTGGGTAAGATTAATTCTTTACTCAACAGGGATAAATTGATTGTGTTTTAAACTTATTTCTGTAACGTGTTACAATCCCACATTTACAAATTATCCTTCTGAGAATAAGTAAGGAAAGACCTCCCCCTCCACCTCACCAGTAAAATACTTCTAACCACACAACAGAAGAATCTAAATTCGGAGAGTCTCCTCGTGGGGAAGTCTTTTTATCCACTGCGTATGGTTTCTCTTGGAGCTGCAGTGAGAGAGGCTACATCTTGTCCTTTTCCTAACTTTCACCTGGATCTGGGGGGTCCGTTTAGCCTCAAGCCTGTAGCCTTCTGGGGACTGACTGTTGGTGCTGCCCCTCTGGTTTAAATGTGTTGATTTTCAAAGCAACTGAAAAAGTCTCTTAAGAGTGACAAAAATAAACTGTGTTTATGGATTTAAAAGCTATAGTTAATTAAAAGTTATCAAGCACCTGTTTCTAGAAGTTTTAAAATGTATATTTGAGGATTACCGTCTCACTACAAAGTCATTTTCCTACTAGATTTAAGAATACAGATGTGTTTTAACCTGTAATAATCTGGTGGCATACCATATGACCCTAAAAATATTTAGAATAAGAAAACAGAAACTTGCAGTTCCTTAATCCACACAAGGTAGTCTTGACTTAGTAGCACATGCTTCCAAAATCTGCCATTAGCCAGTTTTGTTATCTTGGGCTTGTCATTTTAACCCTCTGGTTCTGCTTCTTTTTCTGTAAAAGAAGAGTTGGACCAGATCATTTCTAAGCTTCCTTCTGCTTCTAGCAATTCTCCCTCAGAATAAAGTAACATTTTATAAACATAAATGAGAACACCTGAAGGCTGAGATTGCTACATAAATAAGAATCCACTTTGTTTCCAACATTTACCTTTTATAACCCAAAGGAAGAAATAAAGAATCTTTAGATAAAATATATAAAATAACTAAATTTTTTTAGATAAAATATATAAAATAACTAAATATTTTTTAAAACATATCATTAATTCCTTAACAAATGCTTACAGAGCACGATGGACTAATCAAGTATAAATATTTGAAAATCTTTAGATAAAATATATAAAATAACTAAATATTTTTTTAGATAAAATATATAAAATAACTAAATGTTTTTTAAAACATATCATTAATTCCTTAACAAATGCTTACAGAGCACCAACGATGGACTAATCAAGTATAAATATTTGAAATATTTCCCTCTACTTTATTTTGTGAATGATTTAGGGCAAAATGTCAGTTAAATGGAGATTTTAATCATAGCCTGCCCAGTAAGCACTAAGTAGGATTGAAAATAGAACATGGGGAATTTAGCTTAAGGTTATATGCCTTCTGAACGCAGTGACTTTCTAAACTGATTTTATAATTAGAAGGGTATTTTTAGCTTATTTTTCAATTGGAAGGTTTTATTATACTCATCTTAATACATGTAATTCACTTGAATATCTTCTGATTTTTTTAAAAAAATGAGTCTTTTCTCCTCAGTGCAACCAAGTGTGAAAGTGACAGCTTCCACTTAGTGTTACGTCGAATTTCAAGGGCGGTGAAACCATGCAGAGCAGCAGGTCCTAGTGACTGCCCAGCCAGTGCACCTCCTTGGACCCCGATGAAAGATGAGTGGGACACCAGGGTGCCCACCCTAGAGGAGCCCATGTCTTAGTGTAAGGATGGCCCTCTTCACAGGGAATTACAGTGCCAGGCAATGCCGCTGGTTATACAGGGTTAAGGGCCTGGTGGGGATGCTCCAGGAGCCTCAACCAGTAACGGTGAGGATTTGGGGGGTAAGGTGGGCAGTTCTAGCCAAGGAAGATGGCAAGGAGTGGGACACCTGGTAAAGAGCCCATTACAGAGGCAGAAGGTGGCCTTCGCCCACAGGGGATGGGACTCCAACAGAGGTTTTAAGCAGGGGAGGGACAAAAGCCGACCCATAGGTTAAAAAGGAGACAGAGAGAAGGATGGACAGAGGGAAGGATGGACAGAGGGAAGGATGGACAGAGGGAAGGAGAGGTCTAAATACCAAGGAGGGGACAGCTTTGAAAGCTTTTGGGGATCCCGGGGGCTCAGTGAGGCATTGACATGTGGGGTGACAGGAGGTACAGGAGCGGCTGTCCCTCACGTTCTGCCTGGCCTCCTGGTTGGCTGCTGGTGGTGGTGGGGATGTGAGTGTTTAGCAGACATCCAGGTGAAGACTGCCAGTGAACAGATGAAAATGTAGGGCTCAAGAGAGGGCTGTCCGGAGATACGCAGAATGAGTCAAGAAAGGAGTGGCTTGGGTTGGAAAGACAGAAGACCTGACGGTTGTCACGCAAATATTATGAGGCCTTAAGGGCAAGAGGAGATCAGACCTGTCCGTTCTGGCCGCTCTAGGGGAACGAGGGCTAAGAGGCAGCTTTAGGAACTGGTTTGCGTCAACCTGAGCACCGATGGAATGCGTAGGACCGCCGGCGTCGCCAGCTGAAGTCTGGGAAAGGGAGTTCCCCTCTTGGCAAAAAGGCCCCTTTCTAAGCTGCTTTCTCTCCTTTTCCACTCCAACTCTCCCTTTACAATTGCCGCGCTCTAGACGACTGGCTAAGGAACGCATTAAAGCCAACCTACTAACTAGTAAGTGAACCCCTCGCAGCAGGAGTATTTGCATCGAAAAACGAGGAATTTGTTAATTTAAACAAATGCCCCGTGGGTAGACTGTGCAGGGGAAGGTGCCGAGAAGATTTTCAACTTTGGTCTGCACAACCCACCCCGCCAGGTACCCTCCGAAGAGCGGGAACTGGCTCTGGCCCGCAGAGACAGGCCGCCGTCCCGGCACCCGGCACCCGGCACCGCCCAGGGGAGCAGGGAGCGGAGGGGCTGCCCTCAGAGAAGGCCACCGGGCAGGGCTCCAGTTCTCTTACTGGACTTGGAGTCGGATTTTGGAGTTGTCCGTCTAGATTTCCAAGTCACACGGGACCACTCACACTCCCCTCGACTCCAGTTTCCCATTTTTGCTTGCTCTCTGTATCCGGAAGCGAGTTGAACTAGCTAACACAAAGGTGCAGATTCCGAACGTCATTGTGACCGGGCAGGGAAACCGGGTGGAGGCTTGGGGGCACTTTGTTTCTCCTCCACTCCCTCCCCTATACCCACCCCGTGCTGCTAGGGCCTCGGGGTAGCCGAGGTCAGCCAGACTCGTCCGGGAGAGGCTTCCGCGCTGGCCCCCTCTCCATAGTCAGGTCAGGAGCGGATATCCTCGAGGGTCCCTCGAGGCTGGGCCCGGAGCGACAGAGGCGGGGGTCTCCGGGCGGGTCCCTGTGAAGGACCTCATAGGATGCGCGGGGTGGGCAAGACGGAAGTTCGAGGGCGCGCCGGGCAGAGGGTCACCTCGCCCCTACCTTCCAAGTTCGCCCCGTGAGCTGGCGGGATGTGGCCAGACGGCGAGGAGGGGGCGGGAAGACGAAGGCGCAGCTCGCCGGCCCCCACCCATCCTGCCCTCCTCGTCTCCCCTGCCGGGGCAGAGCCGCGGCAGAGGAGGGAGGCGCGGACCTGGTCGGCGGTCCCGGGCAGCAGTCGGCGTCCGCGGGCCCTGGGTCGCGCCCAAGGCCAGGCTCCCCCGCCCGGCTGCCGCCGGGCCTCGCCCCCGCCGCGCGCGCCCCACCCGCCTCCCCCGTTGCCGTGGCAACCCCGGGAGCCTCCAGGCGCGCGCCGGGGCGCCTGCTGGAGCTCTTGGCAGCGGCGGCGGCAGCGGCAGCTCCGGCTCCAGCTAAGCGCGCTGCGACCCTGCTCCGGAGCCCGCTCGTCGCCCCCCGCCCGGCTCCGGGCCCCCAGCACGGTCCCCGACCCGGCCCCAGAGCCTGGCTGGCTGCCGGCCCCCATGGAGCTGCTGGCCGCAGCCTTCAGCGCCGCCTGCGCCGTGGACCACGACAGCTCCACCTCGGAGAGCGACGCGCGCGACTCAGCGGCGGGACACCTCCCTGGCAGGTGAGGGCGAGCGGCCGTCCCGACCCCTGCGCGCCACCACTGCGCGCCTGTGGCCCCAGCTTGCGTCCCTGGTCGGGGACGCCTACCCGAACTGCCTGTCCCGCGCCCCCCGCCCTGCGGACCCCGCAGCCCCTCACTCCTCCCGCGGCCCCCATCGTGCCCGCACGCCGCCTGAGGTCGGGGGATGCTCCCCAGCCGGACCGCCGACACCCCTGTCCCTGCCCCGGACCGCCTCTCGCGCCCTCTCTCGGGCGCCCTGGGCGCACGCGTCCCGTTCGGTGGCCCCTCTCCGCGCCGCGTGGCCCTGGGACTGGAGGATCGCTACCCAAAGGGGGCCAGGGGCCGTGTGACAGCGAGCGGCGCGGGGTGCGCAGCGAGCGCAGGGCCCCTGGCCGCTGGACCCGTCCGGGCGGCGGGGCGGCGCCGCGAAGCGGGCAGGACGCGCCAAGTTTCCGACGCCTGCCCGCGAGCTCCGAAAACATGAAGGTTTGGGTGGGCTGGTGTGGGAATGAATTACCCGGTCGCGCCCTGATGCGGTGACAAAAAGGGCCTGTGGGGCCTGCGTGGCAGGGAGCGGCGGCGGCCGCTCGGCCTGGACATCCTGGTCAGGGTCCATCTGGCCAGGGCCGCCTGTGCGGACGCCTCTCGCGAGCTGGCCGAGGTGTGTCGTTGCTTAAAAATAACCGGCTCCTGCCTCTCCTCTCTCTCTGGCAGCGAGTCGTCCTCCACCCTGGGAAATGAGGCCACACCCGAGGAGTGCCCGGCCCTCGACAGCCCCACCACGCTCACCGAGGCCCTGCAGATGATCCACCCCATTCCCTCCGACTCCTGGAGGAACCTCATCGAACAAATAGGTGGGTGTCCCCAGCGGCGACGGGGCGTCACTGGGGGAAACGTTGGTTCCTGGCGGACTCTGAGGGCTCCCCTGCTTGTGGGATGCCCTTGCATTTCCCCTGGACAGATGTTTCTGACAAGGAAGGTTACTGACATATTTGGTTCTAAATGGTTCCAGAGGCAAAACTGCCGCGTTTTAATAGTGGCTGTATAACTGGGCTTTAGCAAATGCATTTCTTTCCTGCTCTCTTGGAGAGGTGTGCTTGCCCAGCTCTTTCCTGGGGAGGGCTCTCTGTCCTCTTGTGTCTTCTGCCAGAAAGTCCAGGGGTTAGGTGCTTATGGGCCATGCAGGAGGGGACGCTCCATGCGTCCCCCCGCCATCCCCACCCGGGGGCCTGGGGAGGACCTGTAAAGGGAGGGGACCCTGCAGAGGGGACTTGTGGAGAGAGTCAGGCTGACTGGGGCAATTCAGAAAGGGGTGGCAGTGGTAGACTTGGCACAGGGGAAGGAAAGGTAAGTAGAGAGAAGCTGGGAGCCCCAGAGGCCCCTGGGTTAGGAAGGGAAGACTGGCTCCACCTGCCTGTCCAGAGCATGGCCAGAAGTGCAGGGCATAGCCCGCGTGTCCAGCTCCTGCACAGCTGCAGTTGAAGCTCTGTGAAAGCAGAAAGTGGATTGAGAAGGCATCCCCAAAACCCGAGCGCTCGCATTTAAGAGTCAAAGATTGCTGATGACATCAAACTAGCTCTCATCTTCATCACCAGAGGTGGCCACAAGTGGGTGACATGGGTTCTTCGGGAATGGTACGGCATAGAAATCTTTCTGTTCTTCAGGGTTGTCAGAGCAGAAGTTTATTCATTAAATTAAAATTTTGGCTTGAAAATTTTCTTTCCTAAATTCATCATTATTGTTCTCCATCCCAAACACTCAGACGGACATGAAGTGTCTCCAGTGGAAGTGGAGCTTCCATTGCCCCAGGAGACCCATGCTTAGGAGACTTTTTGGGCAGGTTCCCTTTCCCCTGGCTGGGGTTTATTCTGGACTGAACCCTGGGAGGAGCTGAGCCCTTGCAAAGCTGAGGGTGGAGCGCACACTGCATTCTGTTAAGCAGTGCTGACTCCAGGGGTATTGTTCCTAGTGGGCCCCCTGCGTGTGGGCTGGGTGGTGATGGTGGTGGCGGCTTTTCCCTTTGTTTGCTGGCGGAAATGGAGAGGGGCTGATCTGAGGACAAACACACCCGAAAATCCCTTTCTTCCACCTCTACCACATTGCCCTTTATGGCGAGGAGGGCCACCTCGGCCTTGGCATGTGCTGGAAGCCTCGAATTCCACCCTCTAGAAAGGGATCCTCTGGCTGAGATCAATGTCAGGACCAGGAAAGAAATCGAGGTGGGAGTGGGGAGATCCGTGCCTCCTCTCACGGAGAGAGAGGCTCCCTTCTGCAGTGTGGGCGTGTGGAGACCTCCTTCCTGGAGAGCCCGTGGCATAAGCTCAAAGCTGGGAGTCGGGAGCCCTGAGCTCTGGTGCCTGCTCATCCTGGCCCTCGGTTTCCTCATTTGGTAAACAGTAGAGACTGACATTCTGAGGCTTTTCTCCCACTATCTCCTGGTGTAATGGTGACTATGTGTTTCTGGCCCCTGGGCTGGACCCATGGTCGGTGCTCAACAGATGTGCTGAATGACAGCACAGGACCGAGGCTGCCTTCTTCTCACATCCTTCATCATAGACTCGAGGCTTATGCCAAGCAGGTTGCTACAGGAGGCCAGCTGCTTTTAGCTCACCGAATGAAGTGAATTCTTTGCCAGGTATCAGGAAAGGACAACGCGTTCCTAAAGACACAGTGGCATTAAGGGGGAAGGAAAGTGGGAAGGCTATATGGGCATCTTGTAGACCACTGTGTTGAATTTTGCAGTGGCTCCCACCCAGGCAAGAACAAAATGATGCCAGGACTATGCATGATGTGGTATACAGCTGTCATTGTAGTTGGTGGTGGCCCTGAAGATCATAGACCCTGAGACCCTGTGATTGTGTGTGTGTGTGTGTGCACACGTGTGTGTGTGTGCTGTGGTTGTCTCTGGCACCTAACAGCTGCTTGGTGCATAGAAGGTGCTCACTAAAAATAAATGAATTCTCTGCCCTTTAGAAGTTCTATCTGAAGGATTCAAAGAAAAAAATTATTCCCTTCAGAAGGTGAGATTTTGAAGGACTCCAGGAGCTTATCCTCCTTCTGCAGGGTAGCTCAGCCAACCAGATATAGATCATTTTAATTAGGAGAGATGGGAACTGAGCCTTCTAATTCTGCATGAGTATAATACCAGGTGCCAGCTTTTACAGGTAAAATCAATTTTGCTTACTGAATGTACAAAAGAGAAAATAGAAAAACATGATATATCAACAGTATATCTCTACTACAAAAATTTAATCAGATAACATAGCTCCTCAGGTAAGGTTAATAAAAATAAACAGGTGGGCTTTCCTGGTGGCGCAGTGGTTGAGAGTCCGCCTGCCGATGCAGGGGACGCGGGTTCGTGCCCCGGTCCGGGAAGATCCCACATTCCGCAGAGCGGCTGGGCCTGTGAGCCATGGCCGCTAAGCCTGCATGCCCGGAGCCCGTGCTCTGCAATGGGAGAGGCCACAGCAGTGAGAGGCCCGCGTACCACCAAAAAAAAAATAAACAAATAAACAGGTCATGAAAATGGTTACACAGTGTGTCAGATAACTCTTTGTAATCATAGTAACTCCAGGAAAATGCGTGTTTAAATTCATATTCTGAAGACTTCAGAAAGAAGTATGAAGTTTTAAGAAAATGCTAAGATTACTTGTATTGGGAGTCTTTGGCTGAGTGTAATAGAATATCCAGCACCGCCCCCCCCCCCAAAAAAATGACCTTAAAGAATGAAAGTATTCTATCTCAGTTGACTCCAGGAATGAGGTAGGAAATTCTGCATTTGGTTCATTAAGTCAAGCAACCACCTAGTTCCTTTCCCTCTACCATTCTCAGCATTTGGGCTTCATATCACAAGATGGCTGCCAGAGCTCCATGCATCACATCCTCAAGCAACCATGTATAAAAACCAAAAAAAAAAAAAAAAAGAGCAGTTTGTCTTCAGGTGTCTCCTGGGGAGGGACATCTTTTTGAGAAGCCCTTCGTAAAGATGTAAGATGTCCCCTTAGTCTCCTTGGCCAGGTCATGTCACATGCTCATGTCTAAACCCAGCAGTGGCAAGGGGAAGGGAACCATCATGGTAGGCTTTGATCAGTCAGCATTCATCCACTTCCCTGAGCACAGACTAGGTCAGCACCCAGACAAAAGCCCTCCCTGCCAGCTGGGAAGAAGGGCTGTGAGGGGATAGAGGAGAGGCAGCCACAGTGTCTGCCACAATGTGATTTCAGAAATATTACTTTCAACCCAACTACCCACAATGCTGATGTTTTTGTCTCATTTCAGCATATGTATCACATCATCATGTGAGATGTTGGAGATAGCATTTACCCATGATTTACCCATCATGCTGACCCATGGTACACATGATGTGCCGTGTAGCATGCATAAGCCATATTTTTGAACTTTCAAAAAGATGCCAAATTGGTTAGATATTTTTGAGAAGCTTGGAAACTGCATTTTTAAAGGTGTTCAACTCAACGAATATGTGAGTACCTACTCTGTGGGAGACACTGTGCTAAGCTTTGAAAAGTGAATCCAAGTCAACTCGTGGAATCCTGGTTTCTTTAAACCTCCGTGAAAACAGTATCGGAATCACAGGAGATTAATTGGTTTGATGTTGGCAATAGTAATCATATCTTATGCTCATGACTGAACCGGTTTATGTAGTGACTTTAAACCTCTGTCTTTATAGATCTTCAATCTGGGTTGCGTTTAGCATAGATTTAGATTTTCTTTTTCATTCCTTTGTCAGGTTAACTCCATGTTGTCATCTGCTGGATTGTAACGTAAAATCACAGGATCTTTTTTTTTTTTGAAGTAAATATTACACTTAGCCTAAAGCCTTTATAATCTAGCATTATGGAACGAAGGAAGCCAATTAATTTAATCCACAGGGTGATTTACTGAGTTCCTGTTATTTGTGAATATAATTTATCCAGCCATTTTTCAGAATTTTGAAGATCGTCTGCTTTTTTCCTTCCTTTTTTGTACTGTTTAGATATATTTAACAATTAAAGAAGGAATAATAGCTGATGTTTGTACCGCATTGCATGAGAAAGTGCTTTACAAGTGGTACACTTATCCCTGTTAGAACTTATCTGGGAAAGTCATCTTTGTTTTATAGATAGGTATATCAAGGGGCCCAACAGCTTTCCCAGGCTCCAGACCCGTCCAGCTGCCCACTGGTTCTCTCCACCTGCATTCCCTTCAGGTGCACCTGGATCTCACCACCACCCCATTCCCCAGTCAGAGCCTCCTCCCATATTCCTCATCTCCTTGAACAGGGCCACCGGACCCCCTTGCCAACTGGTCACCCAGATATCGTTCATGACCCAGCACCAGCCAATCGCCAGGACCTGTCTTCTACCTTATAACTGTCCCTGAATCATGCACATGGCCCCAGCCCTCCACCACCACTGCAGTTCAGGCCTCCATCATCACTCCCTTAGAGAACTGGCATGGCCTCTTTCTTCCCATCCACGGGCCTCCTAAGATGAAGACCAGAGCTGTTTGCCTGAGGGGCTTCCCTTTTACCCACAGGATAGACAGAACCCTTGGGGTGACCCTCCTCTCCTCCCAGCCTCATCGCCAGCAGGACCCCCCCTTCCTCTCCCCACCCAGCCCTGCTTCCCCTCTCCCTGGGCTGGGAGCCCCCTTGCCACTGAAGCTTTTCTGCTGCTCCTGTGTGGAGAGACCAACCCTCTGCCCTGCAGCCAGGACATCCAAAATGAATTTTTCCCTGTGGAGATGCTACGTTTTTGCTGATTCCTCTGTACCCCCAAATCTCCTTGGAGACTTAGACTGCATTTATTTCAGGTCAGGGAAGTAAGTCTGAAAGTGTGAAAGCAAAAAAGGAATGCTTCCCTTTTGAATCATAAGGTTGATGAAATATTGGCTTTTTCCTTCAAAATGAGAATTTACAGCTATTCCCATTTCACCAATGAATATACTTGAGTTTTAATATTGAAGCATTTAGGCTTTGAGAAGCATCCTGTTGGGATACTGAAACATAACTGGGACATTTCCACCGACTCTGCACACATTGGTTATTAACACGTCAAATTCGGGATTCTTGTTGTTTGCTAAGTACGTGTGTGAAAAGCATATATTTTTGTGACTAGATTTTGAATCTGTTCAGGGATTTCTTTATTCTTTGTTGGAAAAAAAAACAAACAAACTCATGTACGCTGATCCTTCCCAAGAAATGAAGACAGTGACAGTTTGTTCAGTGATAGAGCCTTTTCTGAGACCTGTGCGGTTCTGGCTTTCTTTGTAGTTTCACAGGCAGAGCATCAGCCCTTGATAGGAGTCCAAAGCTTTGACTTAGTGATTCCAAAAGATCTTCCTCTGAAATCTTTTTCATGTCAATACAATTCCATTTGATTTCAGGGCTCCTGTATCAGGAATACCGAGATAAATCAACTCTCCAGGAAATTGAAACCAGGAGGCAACAGGACGCAGAAATCCAAGACAATGCTGATGGGTCCCCGGCCAGTGTGGAGACCCCGGAGGAGGATGAAGGGGAAGAGGAGGAGCCTGCAAGCCCACCGGAGAGGAAGGCTGTGCCCCAGATATGCCTGCTCAGTAACCCGCACTCGAGATTCAACCTCTGGCAGGATCTCCCGGAGATTCGGAGCAGTGGGGTGCTGGACATCCTCCAGCCGGAGGAGATCAGGCTGCAGGAGGTAATGGGCTGCCGTAGGGTGGGAGCATCCGATCAGAACGTACAGGGGTTTTAACCAATGTGGGTGAGCCTTCTTCTGCGGGGTGAGACTCCCTGGCTGGTTCACCAGAGGAATTACTTGCAGGGTACATCCATCCAGAACATGCAGAAAAATTCACAGGGAACAAAAAGTACCCAGTTACCTTCTAGGATAGCTCAACGCCAGTACTTAGTGTTCTCCACATTGCTGTTGCGTCAGATAGTAAGATTGCGTTCTCTAAACCTTTAGTTGTTATCGTGGGAGCATTGCCATGGTACGTGTGAACGCTGATGCAGTAGGTGATGCTGAACTCACTGTGACGGTGAACTAACTAGTCATCTGTGCTTTACTTTTCACGCACAGTCTTATCCCACATCTTCATTTTGTAGTCGCTTGAAGCTTGGGTGGGGCTCTGAAAGAAAGCCCTTGGCCCCCTCCTGAAACGGTGTGGGAATCTGGGACTTGTGTCTCTCCCACTTCATCCGATGGTGCAGGTAGACTGCCCGTCAGTTAGGCTGAGGCAAGATCATGGAGTCACCTAATAGTTTGTTGCTAGAGAGGAGAAATGAAACATGAATGGCAATAGAAATGAGTAGCTAAGAAGTCTAGCTAAGTGTTCATTTTAGTTGAACCAAGATTGTTTGGGTATAGAGGGGAAATCTGTGGTACAGAGAGACAAGTTGGTCAATAGCAAGGGGAGAGACTGGGGGCGAGAAATGGTGACCCTGCAGGTGTGTGTCATCGTGAAAGTTAAAAGGTGGATGCAGAGGGAAAAAGTGAAGAGATGTTTTTTCTTTTAACTTGTTCAGTCCAATTCCATCCTCTCTATCCTCTCACGCTCCCTCTCGCCCTCAACCCCCACTCCCCTCCTCTCACGTGTTCCTTCAAGCCATACTTGAACTTGTTCCTATGCAGTCCTGACTCCAGATGTCCTGTCCTTCTTTAACTCTTGGTTCTCCTGCGCGAGATTCTATAGAAAGGCAAAACTGCAGATGGTGTGCACAGGTAATGACCAAGACTGAGACTCGTTCCCGACGAGGGTTATCTAACACTGACTCGGTTGGTACGATACCTTTGCTCTTCTAGAAGGCTTGATAGCACTCGACTTTTGAAGGGCCACCGAGGTTCACTGTGTCCTGCCCCGCAGACTCAGGAGGGATGGGTTTAACCTCTGACATCACATGTGACTTGCAAGTGGTGATTTGTAAAGGATGCCACAGTTTTTTTATGAAACTTCTGGTATCAGTAGTGTCTAGTCATCCTGATGGGGCTTATCCCAGCTTCTCACAAAGATAGTGGTGAGGGGAGGTAAAGAACCACGCACCCCACCAGAAGTGAAGATGCGTGGTCGGGGGGATCTCCAAGAGGCAGGTGGAACTGGACTGAGGAATGCCACTGAACGCAACCAGGTGGAAGGTGCCGGAAGCCACAGAGAAATCCCCCCACAGGTGGCTGTCCACCAGCCACTGACAGAGCCATCACCCCTAACTTTTTGCTTTTTTTTAATCATCCCTAACTCTTTTTCCTTCCAGTTTTATTAAGATATAACTGACACACAACACTGTATAAGTTTCAGGTGTACAGCATAATGACTTGGCTTCCATGCATCATGAAATGACTACAAGAAGTGTAGTGAACGTCCACCATCTTGTATAGATACAACATTAAAGAAATGGAGAATTTTTTTTTCCTTATGATGAGATCTCAGGATTTACTCTCTTCCATATGTAACATATATATACCAGCAATCTTAAATTATATTTATCGTGTTGTACATTACATCTTATAACTGGAAGTTTGTACCTTCTAACTGCCTTCATTTAATTCCCCCTCCCCCTTCCCCACCCCACTGCGCCCCACAGCCTGATCTCCTCTTCTGAGTTTGCTTTTCGTTTTTAAAGTATAATTGACCTACAACACTATGTTAGTTCCTGTCATACAACGTAGTGATTTGGTATTTCTGTACATTTCAAAATGGTCACCTAAACGTTTTGATTAAGTCTAGTTGCAGTATGCCACCATACAAAGGTATTGCATAGGTATTGACTGTATCCCCACACTGTACCTTTCATACCTGTGACTCATTTATTTTGCAACTGGAAATTTCTACCTCTTAAGACCCCTCACCTATTTCTTTCCTTCCCTCCCCTCCTCCCCTCTAGCAACCACCTATTTGTTTTCTGTATCTATTTCTGTTCTGTTTGTTCATTTTGTTTTTTAGATTCCACATATAAGTGAATCTTTTATACCTGCAAATATAATATTTGTCTTTCTCTGTCTGACTTTTTTCACTTAGCATAATACCCTTTAGGTCCATCCATGTTGTCTCAAATGGCAAGATTTTATTCTTTTTTATGAATGAGTAATATTCCATAGTATATATATACACCATATCTTCTTTATCCATTCATCTGTTGATGGGCACGTAAGTTGTTTCCATATCTTGGCTATTGTAAATAATGCTGCAGTGAACATAGAGGTGCAAATATCTTTTTTTTTTTTTTTTTTTTTTTTTGTGGTACGCGGGCCTCTCACTGTTGTGGCCTCTCCCATTGCGGAGCACAGGCTCCGGACGCGCAGGCTCAGCGGCCATGGCTCACGGGCCCAGCCGCTCCGTGGCATGTGGGATCTTCCCAGACCAGGGCACGAGCCCGTGTCCTCTGCGTCGGCAGGCGGACTCTCAACCACTGCGCCACCAGGGAAGCCCGCAAATATCTTTTGACTTAGTGTTTTCATTCTCTTCAGATAAATACCCAGGAGTGGAATTTCTGGATCATATGATACTTCTATTATTAATTTTTGAGGAATCTCTATACTGTTTTCCATATTGGCTGCACCAACTTACAATCCCACCAAGAGTGCATGAGGGTTCCCTTTTCTCCACGCCCTCACCAGCACTTATTGTTTGTTGTCTTTTTGATAGTAACCATTCTGACAGGTGAGAGGTGATATCTCATTGTGGCTTTGGTTTGCATTTCCCTGATGATTAGTGATGTTGAGCATCTTTTCATGTGTTGTTGGTCAGCTGTATGTCTTCTTTGGACAAATGTCTATTCAGATCCTCTGCCCATTTTTTAATCGAGTTCGTTTTTTGATATTGACTTGTATGAGTTCTTTGTATATTTTAGATATTAACCCCTTACCAGATACATCATTTGCACATATCTTCTCCCTTTCGGTAGGTGGCCTTTTCATGTTGTTGATAGCTTCCTTCTTTGTGCAAAAGCTTTTTAGTTTGATATAGTCCCATTTGTTTACTTTTGCTTTTGTTTCCCTCGTACTATCCCTAACTTTGACTTTCATATAAAAGGGATTATACAATGCTATTTCGCACTTGGGTTTTTTCACGCAATATTTCCACCATGGGGACTTTTTTTATAGTCCTCAAAATAAGGAGAAGTGTCTAGTTTCTGCAGGAATACTTGTTTATTTTTTTACCTTGATAATTAGAGAAATAAATAATTTGGAAAGCTTAGAGATAAACCCCAGTAGAACTTAAAACATGGTATAAACCTTCTCCAACAGCAAGCCAAAAGCAGAGAAAGCAGGGATCTTGTAATAAAAGGAAAGCAAACAGTAAAAAGCACAAAAAACAAATAGCATAAAATAAGGTGGCAGGGACTTCCGTGGTGGTCCAGTGGCTAAGACTCCAAGCTCTCAATGCCGGGGGCCCGGGTTTGATCCCTGGTCAGGGAACTAGATCCCAAATGCCACAACCAAGAGCCGGTGCAGCTAAATAAATAAATTAAATAAATAAATATTAAAAATAAAATAAGGTGGCAGAGTTCATAGCAAATGTATCTGTTATAACCACAAATGTAAATTGCTTAAATCCTCCACTGAAAGGCAGAAATTATCCAACTGATTAGAAAACTAAACCCATGATATTATCATACAGATTACAATTCAGGGCAAGAAAAGTTACCAAAGGGAACAATGAGTCATTTTGTATTGTTAAAGTTTATCACTTTATTTTTTAAAGTTTTAAAATTAAATAAGCTACTCATTAATACATTTTCATTATTTAAAAAAATGCAAACAGCGCACACGTTTGCAGGCCTTTTCTTGGCTCCTGGGTTCTCACTGGAGGACCAGCTGTGTTCACTTTCTCTCTCCTGGTAAATTACAGTCATAAAGCCTGGTGTGATTTTGGACTTTAGACGCTTGTGAAGACTCTTAAGTGCAAAATCCTTGCAGATCTTTATGATGTTTTCCCCCATATTTAACACTTGTTTATTCAAGAGCAGTTTGATTTTGCTTTTGGTTTTTAGCAACTTGCCTTTGACCTCTTAGAGCTTTCAGCTTACTTTTCATAAAAACAACTCTCTTTGCACTGAAAATTCTTTAGTTTTTATCAAGTATGGACGTAATTGCAGAGCAAGTACGACTGGCTCGCATAAGTTTAAGGACAAACACGGGGCTCACCGGTGGGGAGAGAAGGGTGCAGGTGGTAGGTGGCGGGCAGCCTGTGCCCGGCTCTCAGCAGGTCTTTGCAGGGCTTTGCGGGGAAGCAGTGCACGTGACCCCAGGCACGTGGGTCATGTGGAGCTGGGTTAGGAGAGCTTCTGTGTGCCTGCATCTTCACGCCCGTGGGAGACCAGAGCCGTAGGATAGATGCCCGGAAGTGGAATTGTAGGTGAAAAGTGAAGCGCGTTTTCAATGGTGGTGGATACCACCAGATCGCCATTCAAAAAGGCAGTTCAAATTTCACACTACGGCAGTGCGAGAGCACCGTTAGCAAACTTCTTGATTTTTGCTCTAATCTGTTGGATGAAAAATCATATCTTGTTTTAACCTGCCTGTCCTTGATGACATAAATTGAGCATCTTTTCTTATGCTTATTGGCTGTTTCCATTTCTTTTTCTATGAGTTGCCTGTTCTTATCCTTTGCCCATTTTTCTATGAGGTTATTTATGTTTGTCTTCTTGCTTGATAGCATTCTTCTTACATATTACGGATATGATTTGTTTATATGTTTCAAATGTTTTCTCCCACAGTAAAAACATAGGGAGGTGATGTAGCCCAGAATTTATGCCCACAGGCACAGGAGCCCAACCCCCTGGGTTTGAATCCCAGTTCTGCTACTTCTTAGCTGAGTGACTTTGGGCAAGTCACTTGACTTCTCTGTGCCTCTGCTTCCTTATCTGTAAAATTGAGCTCATACACAGGGTTGTGAAGATCAAATGAGTTAGTACAGATAAAGAGCTGGCAACAGGCTGACAGTCTTCAACAGAAAGTTGTATCTTTTTCCACCTAAAAATCTTTTCTCATTTTTATAGAAAATCTGTCAGTCTCTTTACTTATTTAAACCTGATCTTCTGGATGTTGTGTTGTACGATTAGGAAGGCCGTTCCCAAGAGGTGCACTTTGCAATGAAAAGATAACTATGATGAAGTATCTTGATACGGAAGCCAAGCAGAACAGTCTGTCAGAGACGTGAGCAGAAGCTGTGGCACACGCTGTACTGTTTCTGTAGGATGGGACATAACAGGGATATAAGGAATCTGAAAACAATGATGCGGTTGACTTAAAATCTTTTCACTGATCTTTGTACTCTCTAAAGCTGCACTGCCCACTTTGGTAGCCCCCTGCCACACGTGGCTCTCGAGTGCTTGACACGTGGCTAGTCCTAATTGAGGTGCACTGTGTGTGTAAAATACACACCAAATTTTGCAGATTTAGTACAAGGGAAAAGAAAGTAAACTATCTTATTAATAATTTTTATATTATACGTTGACATAAGATTCTGAATATATTGGATTAAATAAGATATATTAAAATTTCCCCATTTCTTTTTACCTTTCTTTAATGTGGTCACTAGAAAATTTAAAACTGTATGTGAGGGCTTCCCTGGTGGCGCAGTGGTTGAGGATCCGCCTGCCGATGCAGGGGACACAGGTTCGTGCCCCGGTCCGGGAAGATCCCACATGCTGCGGAGCGGCTGGGCCCGTGAGCCATGGCCGCTGAGCCTGCGCGTCCGGAGCCTGTGCTCCGCAGCGGGAGAGGCCACAGCAGTGAGAGGCCCGCGTACCGCAAAAAAAAAAAAAAGATAACAGGAAAACCTCCAAGCACTTGGAAATCAAGCAGCACATTTCTGTGGAATCCCTGAGTCAAAGAGAAAGTCTCCAGGGAAGTTGGAAATAAACTGCCCCTCTTCATGGATGATATGACTGTGCACATAGATAATCTCAAGGAATCTACAAAAATTCTTAGAACTAATAATAATAATAATAATACACACTGGCTAAAAATAACTTCAAGTACAATACCAAGTGCTGGTGTGGATGTGGAGTAACTGGAGCTCCCATGCGTTGCGGGTGGGATTACGAAACGGCACAGCTGCTCTGGAGAACTGCTGGCAGTTTCTCATAAAGTGAAACGTACACTTACCTGCAGCCCAGCAAGCCCAGTCCTGGGTACTTACCTAGAGCAGTGTCTCCACAGCACCACTGCTGACATTTGGGCTGGATCATCCTTTGTTGGGGGATGCTCTCCTGTGCATTATAGGTTTAGCAGCATCCTTGGCCTCTGCTACCAGATGCCTGTAGCACCCCTACTCCCAGTCGTGACAACCAAAAATGTCTCTAGACCTCGCTGAATATCACCCAGGTAGCAAAAATAGTTCGTGGTTGAGAACCACTGCCCCAAGGAAACAAAAACCTAGGTTCCCACAGAAGCCTGTACATGAATGTTTATAGTAGGTCTGTTCATAATTGCCCAAAACTGGTAACAACCCAAATGTCCTTTAACAGATAGATAGATAAACAAACTCTGGAACATTTGTACAATGGCACACTACTCAGTAAGAAAAAGAAATGAACTATTGATTCACACAACTCAGATGAATCTCAGAGGCATTCTGCTGAGTGAAAGAGGTCAGAAAGGTTACACAGTACGTGATTCCATTTATATGACATTCTGAACATGACAAAGCTATAGGGACAGAGAACAGATCAGTGGTTGCCAGGGGTGAGGGGTAGGGGTAGGCTGTGACTAGAGTGGGAAAGCACAAGGGGTGTTTTGGAGTGATGGAACTGTTGTGTGTCTTGGTTATAGTGCTGGTTGCAAGAATCTATACATGGGTCAAAATTCATAGAACTGTAGAGCTCCCAAAAGTCAATTTTACTGTACATTCATTTAAAAACTAAAGCATTGTAAAAAGAGTTAGATGTCTTCATTTTGTTAAGTACTCTCCTGGCCTCTCCCCCAAAATAAAACATAGAGCTGCCTCACTCTGAATTAAGGCAAAAATTTACACAAAACATAAGTAAATCAAATCTGGAGATACACTAAAAGAATAACATTGAGCACAGAAATTACTGCAAAGATGGTATAATGTTTGAAACCAAAATTTATCATATTAATAGGCCAGAGGAGAAAAATACCCTGATCTTCAAAGAGGTTCAAAAGGGGAGTAGAACATCAATTTCTAAACAAAGCTCAGAAGGATACTCTCTGAAATTTACAAAGAGTATCTCAGATCTATAACCAGCATCCTACTTAATCAAGAATCTTTGGTGACAGTAAAGGTGAGAGGATAGTGCTTGGTGACTCTGCGGTTGCTCTGGAAGTCGTGGCCAGGGCAGAACAATGAGGAAAGGAACAAGAGACAAACCCATAAAGAAGGAAGGTCAAAACCACCCTTATCTGCCAGTGACAGCTGCCTACTTAAAAATCCTGAGGGGAGTAAAAAATACTGGATCTCATAAGGCAGAGCAGGGAGGTGGTGGATTATAAAATAAACCTGCAAAAATTAGTTTTTTTTGTATACATCAACAAAACCCAGGTTTCCATCAGTTAGAAAGCTCTATGGGTAAGAAAAAGGTAAGCACCCTAAAGAAAAATGAGCAAAACAATCTCATAGAAAAAGTGACTGGTGATTAAATGAAAAAAGGACAGAAATCAAACTCACTGGTAATGAAAGAGGTACAAATTAAAGCAACATTGAGGCACCGGCATTTCAAAATGGCAGACTCTTAAATATAAATATATTTAAAACCTAGCGTTGGGGGGATTTTTAAATGACTTCTCTTGAACACAGCTGATGGAAAGAGCATAGCAATGCTTGTATTAACCCCCTTACAAGAATATGTTTATTTACCGACTAGTGTTTCTGTTTCTAGAAATTTAGCTTGAAAAATAATCAGACGTGTACACGAATACTTAGTAGGCTGTCCATTCAAGCAAAAAGTAGGGGAAGAATGGAGGAAGAGCCCTAAATGCCCAATGATAGGGAATTATTTATTTAGTAAGACAATGTACAACTATACAAAGACACAAACGTTAAAAAGCGTGTTTTCAAAGAATGAAATGAAATGTTTTTCATTTCAAAGAATGAAAGAATAACATATTGTTTTTAAAATGCAGGATAGAACATTACACGTATAGAACAGTGGGCATAGAAACTAAAGATATTTAATAAATTATATTTTTGTCGTTTCCAGTGGATGAGATCAAGATATGTAAGTAAGTTAGGATGACCTAAGAATAACCGCGATCACAGGCAGTAGTGAACAGCACAGGGCACACGGGCTTCAATGCATCTCTCTCTGAGTCTTTATAGACTGACTTTTCACATTTATTTTAAAGAGCTTAATGTGAGTTTCTGTTTTCTATTTTGTTCATAACTGGCAATGAACACAACACTGAGAACTTCAGACTTTATGTTCCAAATCAGTGACTTCTGCATCAGATCATCTTTTCATTTATCAGAGCAAGTCGGGCAGCTTGTACTGGCAGCTCAATCTGTTGTTGGAACACCTCTTTCTTTAGCTACAAAAGCAGCAGGTCCTAATGAACTACCTTTCACACAAGGAAAAGACCCCCAAATGATGGCCTTTTGGTGGGCCTGAGTCTTAATCAGTCACTGAAGAATCAGGATTTAAGAATAAAATTGTGGGGCTTCCCTGGTGGCGCAGTGGTTGAGAGTCCGCCTGCCAGTGCAGGGGACACGGGTTCGTGACCCGGTTCGGGAAGCTCCCACATGCCGTGGAGCAGCTGGGCCCATGAACCATGGCCTCTGAGCCTGTGCTCCGCAACGGGAGAGGCCACAACAGAGAGGCTCGCGTACCGCAAAAAAAAAAAAAAAAGAATAAAATTGTATGTTTTCCACCTCCTTTTTAAAGTAAAAATTAGACAGCTGAAATTGGAAAGCGTTGTCTTAGATGTTGTGTAGGATTTTCTTGGTTTACTTTTTGTTTTTTAACTTTTTCTGAAGCGCTTGGTTCCCTCCTATTTGGAATGGTTTCTCAATTACTGTTTCAGGACACAATGGTTTGAGAAAATAAGTAGACAGATATTCAAATTACAAAGTTAGGAAGGGGGCAGCTGGGGAAGGGTCAGGCGTTCAAATGGGGGAGGTGGGGACAGTCACTGCGACAAACCGACAAACCATGAGGCAGCGCTTGACTCTCGCCACAGCTGACACCGTGAGAAACGAAGGGGAAGCTGGAGGTGCTGACCCAGCACCGTCCCTGGAGCAGTCGCTCCTGCCGCTGGCCTGGGTGGTGTCCCCAGATCAGATAAAGACGGACTCCACATGGTCCCCGATCTTGGGGGGCTGGCTGTGCACAGTTCGAAAAATGAGCCGGGAATGATATTTTGAGCATCTCCATGGAAACAGGGCTACATGTAACTCCCGAGGGGCGGTCCACCCAGGCTGGCACTTGAGGTGGCACCGCCCCTACGTGCCCGAACTAGACTTCCAGCCTCGTCCCCCTGGGAACGAGGAGGGAGTGACTTCCCAGGGAGCTAGCAAGTTTGGTTATAACTCACAGTCTGAGTGTGCTCAGCCTCTGAAATCAGAGTTGTATTTTTGTTGTTTTTCAACTTGTTTTCACAACTTAGAACTGAAATATACTTATATTTTTTTTCCAAAAGAAAGCAGTCCATTTTAGAAGGAAATTACTTACGGTTTTTAACATGATATACTTCTATCAGAAAATTGAATCGTGATTATTTTATTTACCAACCTTCATTGAATCATATATTTCTCTCTGTAGGATAAACCCTAACAATTCAGCAAATTAATCCCAAATTCAGAGGGGGCAGGGATCTTTGCCCCATGCTTTAAGGTGGACAGGAACCGTCACCCAAAATATCAGATAGCCCCTCTTCTATTTGATTTAGAAAGCAAGCACCTATACCTACTTTAGCAAAGTGACAGTGTTACCATTTATCATTTTTAAAGTAAATCTTTTGGATAAATAATTTATGCACCTGATATAAACTTGAAACAGAGCAAACAGAATTACAGCGAAAATATTTCCCCCCACCAACCCCTGGCCCTGAGGGCCAGTGTGTGTGTGCTTGTGCGTGCGTGTTTGTGTGTGTTACACAAGTGGTAAACTCTATGTACACTGCCGTGTGCCTTGCTTTTTTTTCTTTTACTTAGCAAAATGTTTTGACAGTATTTCCAGATCAGCCCAAACAGAGTTCCCCGTTCTTGTTTTTCTTTTCTTTTCCTACTTTTTTTTTTTTCTAGCTTTATGGACCTCCATCGTTTATGATGTTCCATAATTTATTTAACCAGTCTCCTGTTAATGGACTGCAACTAGAAATGTTGTGTATCAAGGATGTTCATTGCAGCATTATTTATAGTAATAAAAGACAGATCTGTGCAGTGGAATACTATGGGAATTGCTAAGTGGAACTGTCGGGTTAAAGATTACATACTTTTTAAATTTTGAGAAGATATTGCCAAGTTGTCTTCACACTTCAGCCGTATGAGAGGGTGCTGGTTCCCTGTCACCAATGTGGTACAGCATCCGACGAGTTTATCTGGACCCGTGTGAAAGATCATAAATGATGCTGCGTTGTGGTTTTGCTTTGCATTTCTCCTGTTGTGAATGCGGCTGGGCATCTTTTCAAGCATGTGTCTTTTAAACTTTATGTCTACTTTAGTGTGTACTTTTTTGTAAGTTATCTCATTAACCAGGTCATCTTGAGAAAACGTAACAATTGGCTTGTGGTGTGTGCGAGCTTGGCCAAGGCTTGGGTTTGGGCAGCTGGTGGTGTGGAGGCACATTGGACCCCCAGGGCCTGCATGCCAGCTCGCATTTAATGTGTGACCCCTAGTTTCACAGCAGCCCCGGGACTAGCTGTCATCACGCTGGGTGACGCTGAGGCCTCGTGGCCCCCGTGGAGGCCCCTGGTCTTGGCACTTCTTGCATTTCCCGCACTGACTAGAGACCACGCTGCAGCAGAGCCTGGGCTCTGGAATCTGACTCCATTGTAATTATTCGAGGATGAGAGAGAGGCTCTAGGGGCTGCTTCTTAACTAAAAGCCTTTTCAGAGTCACTTCTGTCCACTCTAATGCCTCTGGGGTATGAATTACGCTTCTAGCCGCAGAAGTGAGGAAAGCTTTGTTAATGGACAGTAGGATCACGTGGGAAGCAAGGTCTGGCAGAGCGAGGATGCAGGTCCACCCAGGGTGGCTGCTGCTGGCAGCCCAAGGGCTCAAGGCCCAAAGCAGAGAGCAGACGCAGCCTCTGACGGAGGACACCGCTCCCCGGCTCCAGCTGACACCCCCAGAGGAGCGGGGAGGCAGCTCGCCTCAGCGGCTGGGGCAGCCTCAGGCCCTCAGGGGCCGCGGGTTTGCCTTTGGGGTCTGTGGTCTACACAGGGGCTGAGCGTCTCAAGCACAGGGCTCAGCCTGCAGCCAACCAAAGTGGTCCTAACTCCCACCAGCACAAGGGCACAGAGCCTGGACTGTGACATCCCATGGCCTCTAAGGCAGCCTGAGCCCGAGGAGGGACCCCCCCCCCCAAACCCCTTGGCATTCTGACCCAGCTTTCTGTCCATCTCCTCCCACCCTCCAGGCACTAACAGCGAAGTCCGGCAGCGGGCAGGTGCCCTAACGCTTAGCACTCAGGGTGATAAGTGCGAAAGAAAGGTACCCGGGGAGGCTTTGGGGCTGGGGGCCCCCAGCCCTGGCACCAGGGGTCCTCAGACTCTGCCATGCCTCAGAACGACCTGGGGATCTTGTTAAAGGACGAGTTATGCTGGGCGCTGGGGAGGTTCCTGGGAATCTGCATTTTCGCAAACACCTGTGGTCGCAGGACCAGGCTGAGAAATACTGGGGTTTTTTTTTTCCTTTTTGCCTGGCTAAGTCTTATTGGCTCTTTGACTCTGACAGCCCCTTCCAGAAGCCTCCTCTGGCTGCCTGCCTCCCCATCTCCCCCTGCCATGGCAAAGCCCCCTCCCACTCCACTGTGGGCATCACTGCAGAGCTGTCATTGGCTGTGCCCAAGCCGCCTCCTCCCTGGTGGCTCTGGGCACATGTCTGTGGAATGAGTGAGATGGGGAGGGCAGGACAGCATCACGGACCCCAGCCCCCTAGCAGCTGCGGTCTCCTGAGCCGGCGACCTCCCAGGGGCAGGGAGCAGCTCTTGGTCATCTCGGGAATCCCCAGTGCCCGCAGCCCCCAGCCCCCAGCTCTTGGGAGGTGCTCAGTAAACATTTGGAGTTTCCTGGTTGCTGCACCCAGGCCAGGCCTTTCAGGAAGCCACCTGGTAAAGGAGATGGGGCATCGGACATTTAGGCCAGCAGGAGCTAGGAAAGGAGGACGAACGACGGGCACAGCCAACAGTGTCCTTGTAAAGAGACACAGACGGCCCCGAGGAGGACGGGTCTGGGAGCCGAGCCTTTGGGTGGAAGTTGTGAGTCGTGGGCACGACTCATCGACCCGACGCCAGGCCTGGTTCGCATTTGAGCACTGGGTTAGGTTTTCGCTTAACAAACTTATTATCAAGCACCATGTAAAGCTAAAAAGATGATCAAGAACCTGGAAAGAACCTGGGGTGGGAAGGAAGTGGCTTCTGCATAAATAACAGCAGACTGAGACCGACCTGCAAGGAGAGGGGCTGCCAGCCTGGCGCCACCGCAGGCCTGCAGACTCACGGGAAAGCCTGGGCATTTCTGTGGAAGGGCGTCTCTAGCAGGGCGGTCAAGACACAGAGCCCTGAGGTCAAAAGGATGGGGTGCGAACCGTGCTTTTGCCACTCACTCGCTGTGTGGCCCCGGCACTCTCATCCGCACGGTGGGGACGGTTGGGCGACCTCCAGGATTGCAGTGAGGACGGAGGGAGGTGACGCGTTGGAAGTACTCAGCATCACACCAGGCACGGGTTAGGAGCTGGACAAATGGCAGCTGTCACTATTACTTGCCCGCTGGTGCCATTTATCTCCGATAACCCTGCGTAGACAAGAGAGAGAACAGGGACATTTACGGCCACTGTTTACCAATGAAGTGTCCCACCCATCAGTGTGTCTCAGACAGGAAGGTACTGACTAAGAGAGAAATGGAGCCAAGAGTTTCCTCGATTTGGAGAGAGAGTGGTGCCCAAGCTGGCAAAGGGGCATCGGGGAGTGCTCAGCAGATCTTGCAAAACAGCCTTTTTCTCCCCAGTGTGATTTTCTGGAAGCAGTACATGCTGTTTCACAGAATCTTGATGAACAGTCATCATTCTGGTCCCCTCCCCAGTCACCTGGGCGCCTACTGCAGAGAACGTCTCCTTTCTCTGGACTCTGGTCCCAGGCCTCTTTTACAGCAGTTTGGAATAATGTCTAACGTTGCCTTGTTCCTTGAGGGATGTGTGTCCTGTGTCAGGAGGGGCCCCCCGCCCTCACCCTCCAGTCCCATG
This sequence comes from Delphinus delphis, assembly GCF_949987515.2. NCBI lineage: Eukaryota > Metazoa > Chordata > Mammalia > Artiodactyla > Delphinidae > Delphinus > Delphinus delphis. Next base: position 7,327,478 of record NC_082689.1, read on the forward strand.
ATCTGGGCTGCCATAACAGAATACCTCAGACTGGGTGGCTAACCCACAGACATTTATTCTCATAGTTCTGGGGGCTGGAAGTCCAAGATCAAGGTGCTGGCAGGGTTGGTTTCTGGTGAGGCCTCCCTCCTTGGTTTGCAGGTGGCCACCTTCTCACTGTGTCCTCACATGGTCTTTCCTCTGTATATGTGCATCCCTTACACAGAGGTGTGAGGTGTCTGTCCCTCTTCTTAAGTTCACCAGTCATATTGGATTAGGGGCTCACCCTTATGAGCGCATTAACTGTAAGTACCTCTTCAAAGGCCCCGTCTCCAAATGCAGTCACATTGGGGGTTAGGACTTCAACATGTGAATTTTGGGGGACACAATTCAGTCCGTAACAGGTGGGAAAACGCAGGCTACCTGAGAAGATCCTTTCTGTACATCTGCTCAGACAAGAGCTTAGTCCCGGCCACTGCCGACAGTCTGTCCTGGAAGGAACCTGGGATGCAGGAAGAGGTGAAGGTGCCTCCTGGGACCCTTAGGGGTAAGGGGATGCTTTTGCTTCCCGGCTCTGCCAGTGACACACCAGACAACAACAGTAGTGAAGGGAGGTGGTGGGTAGCGTCTGTCCTCGGTCAGCCCGCTTTTGTCTCTGACCCCTGGTGACTCAGGCCACACCACAGCATCATAATAAAGGTTATGGCATCAAAGACCACTGTGAAGCCTTGACACCAAGGCCAGGAAGCCGAAACCAATCCAAATCGGAATAGAATGACCACATACGGGGTCCACAGAGAATCTGAATTTTAAGGTGGAGACGGTGCAGGTAAAGAAGGCAAAGGACTGTTCAGCCTTGAGCGTCACTGATGCTGTAGGAAGGAAGGACCCGCATACCAATGGGGACATCAGGGTGGAGCGTGGAGGCCGATGATGTGAGCTGCCTGCCCGGACCGTGAGGACCCGCGTCAGAAAATGAGATACCACAGGCTGAACTGTCTTAGATCACAGGAAATTGTGGGTCCGTAAACTGAGTTCTTAACGGACAGCGCTCTCTGTGGGGCTGTTTTTTTCACTTTTTCGATCAGAAGCAGCCTTTGCTTGGTGTCCTGGCTTCCTCTTTCATCCCCTTGCTGATGGGTCAGGGGTCTCCCCTGTTTCTTCAAATGCACTGCTTGACTAGGGTGGTCCAGGTGGGCCTGACCCAGGGCTGCTCCAGTCCCAAGGCTGCTGAGGGCCCTGAACCCAAACAGCACCGAGGCCTGGGCTGCCTCGGGAGAGGGCTCCTGGTTCTGTGCATCTGTGGGGCGTCTTCTGTTCCGTGGGGTGCAGGGCTGGCCTGGGGTCTGCAGGCTCGGAAGTTTCTGGACTCCCCTGGGGAAGGGGAGATGCTCACCGACCGAAGCTGAACCCTCTCAGCTCATGAGACTGTGGCGATGGTCTCAGCTGGAACTCCGGTGATTTCTCTGATACATTGTTTCCTTTTTTTGGAGAAAAGTCTAAGTTTACTGAGAAAAATCTAATCCATTTCTTCCAAAGCCTGTGGGGAGACAGGCATGGCTTCTCATCCACAGGCCGGCGGGGGAAGCGGCAAGAGCACGTGCGGAGCCCAGGAGCGTCGAGCAGCCCCGGGACTCCGGAACGCAAGGCTGTGTGGTTCTGGCCCACACGGCGGCCAGCAGGGTGGACTTAAGACTGTGCGCAGAAGCCTGCTCTGCCCCCACGTGACTCCTCTACTGGTCTGGCCGCCAGGCCCATCCCCCAGCTCCCTCTCCACCACCCGTCTCCCACCTCCACCTGGTGTCCACACCCCTGCTCTGAACGGGTCATACTTTGGCACTCACACCCAGTGGCACCTCCTGGTACAGGCCCTCCTTGACCCCTCTGGCTGGAGCTCCATCCGTGAAGCACTTGAGGTCCTGTGAAGACGACACACGGATGTCGGATGGATTACGGCCCTGGACATCTGCCAGGTGCTTTGAGACAGGCCGGCCCCAGCTGGGCCTTTCCTCTGGGGACTGTGGTCCTTATTCTGCACACGTGGGAACTGAGGCTTAGTGGGATGAAGCAATTCTCTGGCTAACTCCAAGGCCGAAGGCTTGACAGCTCTGCTCCTCAGCGGCCTGTGGTGGACACCAGGCCCAGCACGGCCCTCACTGGCTGCAAAACCACCCGGACTGGCCCCTCAAAGAAAGGTCCAGAGCTGCCCGGCTCTTACCCTTGGCAAAGAACCCAGGAGGGAGTTGGGCTTAGTAGTGGCGGGGTTGTGAAAAACCCAGGAAGCGTAACATGACTGTTGGCGGATACCAAGTGGAATAATCCAGCACTAAGCACCGATGGGAGACCAAGCTGTGATTCAGAAACTTCGGGTCAGTCCAGCCGAGCTCCCGAGGATGATGGTCCTGTGTGAGCCCTGCACCCCGACGGCGGGCAGCGCGGGGCCTCCGCCAGCCCGGCCGCAGAGCAGCGGCTGCTTTCGCCAAGGAGGGATTCTCTGCAGTAAGTAACTCACACACACACACACTGACATATACGCAGTCACGCACTCACGCACACACAGTCACACACCTATATACACACTCTCACGTGCTCACACACACCTCTTCCCGTCTGCTCGTAGCATCCCTCACACCCAGCGGGATGCACTTTACTCCTGTCTGCTCTGCCCTCACTGCCCTGGGACGGAAGCAGGGAGTTTGCCGTGTTCACGGAGGAGGAGTCCCGGGTGCCCGGACCAGTGCTCGTCAGCGTTTGCGGACGAATGAATGAACGAATGAATGAACGAGTGAGCAGGGCCTGGACCTTGTCGGCTCCACACACCGTGCAAAAGCTTGAATGACTGAGGGTAAAAATAATATTGATGAGGAAAGGACGACCATATTGATGTGGCAAATAGTTTGGCATATAAAATAAAGACAAACACCCTGGAAAACAAAAATCCACGGGTGACTAGTTGCCTATAAACGGAGAAAGAGGGGGTGAGGTTGTGGCAGATGGGCGCAGCCGGGATCAAGGAGCAGTGATTCAGGCCCAACGCCCGCTGCGTGTCAGCGGCTGAGAGGCCCGCCTGGCACTGCCCGGCGGCCCCCGACCCCTCATCCTCCCGGGGGTCAGGATGGTGATGCTCTCAGGGGTCTGGGCACCTTTCCCACGTGTGATCCCACAGCTGTGCGTCCAGGCGTCGCTCGGGGAGACGTTTGTCTGCGGGGCTGCGTCCTGGGCACGGTGGTGTTTTCCTCTCTCGGTGTCTGCAACACTCATCTGTCTCGGTTTGGGCTGTTTTGTTTTGCTTCTTTTAGTTACATTTGCTTAGAACTTGCAAGCTGTAACGGCCTGACGTTGTCTTAAGAAACTTAAATTTAGCAGCAGGAAAGTGATTTTTGTTGTCAGCATCTGTAACAGAGATGATTCCGGGAACTTCCTGCCCAGCGCGGTCTCAGCCTTGCCCGGCAGGGCTTGGCTGGACGTTGGCAGAACAGAGGGTGGGGCCTTCCGTGCCAAGGCCTCAGCTCTGGCGTGAGTGAGGCCAGCGGGATGTGCTTTGTGTGTTTCGTATCTTTAAGCGGACCAAGCATCTGTGACTCGGGGACAGTTACAGAGAGGCCGCCAGCTCGTTTCAGTGCCTCCTCTCACTGTCTTGAGCGAGGCACAGACGCTAGGGGACCGGTGGGCTCTCCTCTGATGGTGGCCCACGGTCTGTCATTTGTGGGCCACCCTGGAGTGAGCTCCCAACTTACAAATATGTCGCTCATTTTAAAGTGCTCTGCCAGGTTGGCTGTGGGTCCGAGCTTTGCAGGGAAGCAGCGGGCCAGGCCTCCTGCAGACGCCATTGAATCCCCGCTCTGCCTGCTCCTAAGTCAGCAGGGGTGGGTACTGGTGGGCAGAGCCCAGAACTTGGAAGAACCTTGGGTTGAATCTTCCACACCCTCCAGCAGTAACTCTGGGGCATTGCTTAACCTCTGCATCCGTTTCCTTTTAGCGAAATGCGAACTTCTGTACGTCCTTCCTGGGGGACCAGTGAGGATGGAACGAGCAGGCGCCTTGTGTGTCTGGAACACATGCTGGTCCTCCCTCCCTCTTCCCTTCCCTGTCTCCCTTCCTTCCACCATCCTTCCTAGCCCCGGCAGCACTAGCTTTCGTGGCCAGAGCCTTGAGCCCTGCCTGGGTCAGGGTTCTGGTCAGTGGGAGGATGGAGGACCCCAAAGGGAGGTGAGATGTGGGGTGGTCGGGATGCTGGGAAGGGACCAGGGCCCCCTACACTCATCGCTGTCCCATCTCCCAGCGCTCCTCTGTCTGTCTGTGTTGTTTCCTGGGGCTGCAGTAAGAAATTAGCACAAACTGGGTGGTAATTTATTCTCCCCCAGTTGTAGAGGCCAGAAGCCTGAAATCAGCGTGTTGGCAGTTCTGCCTCTTTCCGCTTCCGGTGGCTCCCGTTCCTTAGCTTGAAGCAGCATCACTCCAGTCTCTTCCTGTGTCCTCACGTGGCCTTCTTCCCTGTGTGTCTGCCAGATCTCCCTCTGCATCTCTCCTGTAAGGACACCTGTCATTGGATTTAGACCCTCAATCCAGGATGGTCTCCTCACCTTGACATCCTTCACCTACATCCGCAAAGACCCTTTTGCCAAACAGGTTCACGTTCACAGGTGCTGGAGCTTGGCACGTGGACACAGCTCTGGGTGGGCGCACAATTCATCCCACTACACTGTCCCTTCTGGGCAGCCACCGTGGGCCCAGACCTGAACCCACCCTAAGCTGAGGAACAGCAGAGAGAGATGGGGGAGAGGAAGGTGAGGGTGGTCCCAGGGTGGTCTCAGGAAGGGTCATGGGTTTGCTTGAGAGTAAGGAAGGAGGGTGAACCAGCAACTACTGCCCTCGCTTCACAGATGACACGTAAGGGAACAGAGGTCCGGTGAGTTTGCTGTTTCATAGACTCAATAATCAGGTGATAAGCGTGATAGAGAATGAAGGCGCCTCCAGAAAGCTTATCAGGTTATGGATTTCTTTCTCTGTCTTCTTTCTCTTTCTTTTTTCAAAATGAAAATTGCTTTATCAATTACATTATAAAATAAGACCATGAAAGAAACAATATATGCTCATTCTTCAATTTTTAGACAGTTGAAAGGGTAAAAAGAAAAGAGTAAAAGTCACCCCCAAACTCCACCCCCTACTGACACCTGTGGTTGACATTATGGCCTGTTTCCTTCCGGACATTTTTCTGGGCGTGTAGAAGTGGGGTCCTTCTACTGCTGACTCTCTCACCCATTCCGCACCAGGAAACAGTCCTGAGTCACCCTCAGCAGCTGTCGGGAACCCAGCGGATGGCTGGCCCCTCGTGTTTGACCTTGTTCCGTACTCGGACACGAGGCTATCTCCGGCTTCACTCTCGTGAGCGGCGCAAGCGGTCTTGGCCACGGATGGCAGCGCCCTTGCCAACGCAGACCCCGACAGCAGTCTTCCTTCACTTTTAAAACCTTTGCATCTGGGGACTTTCCCTGGTGGTCCAGGGGTTAGGACTCGGTGCTTTCATTGCAGGGGCCACAGGTTTGATTCCTGGTCGGGGAACTAAGATCCCGCAAGCCGTGCATGGCAGCCAAAAAACTAAACTAAAATGAAACCTTTGCATCTGAGAGCGGGGGGGAGACGAGTCCTAGGTGCTGACCGCTGGCCCTCCTCACGTCCCAGGCCATGTTCGAGCTGGTGACTTCCGAGGCCTCCTACTACAAAAGCCTGAACCTGCTCGTGTCCCACTTCATGGAGAACGAGCGCCTGAAGAAGATCCTGCACCCGTCCGAGGCACACATCCTCTTCTCCAACGTGCTGGACGTCATGGCCGTCAGTGAGCGGTGAGCCTCCGCCCGGGTCCTCGTGGGGCCCCTTCCTGTCCCTCCTCCTCGCCTGGGGCACGTCCGGGGCTGGCGGCACTGCCTGTTACTCTGGCTTCTCTGCTTTTGTAGGTTTGGAATTTTCTGTAATAAGATGTAACTAAATACATAAACCCAAAGATCTCCCAGCAACGAGGCCCGTCGCGTCCCCCTGGACAGGACGGCTGCCTGCAGGTCCCCCCCCCGGCCACGCAGGTGCTCCGTGTGTCTCACACAATAAGGCACATCAGTGGCGGGTGTCACGACCTGGTCCGGGGGTGTCCATGTGAGCTGCTCTTTATCCTGACCTCACAAGGCCCTGGCTTGGTGTGTGCGGGGCCCGAGACCCTCTGAGGGCCAACGCGGAGCGCGGTCCTGGATTGACACTTTCTCTTCTCTGGTTGCGTGGTGTTAGCCAGGGTGTGTGGAGGTGGCGATTGGGACTGTACTTCTTTTGCCTAAAGAAGGATGGGATGAGCTTAAGTGGAGGAGGAATAGACATCTATTGACTGATTATTGCAAAGAAGAAATGAACTCCCGTCATTCCGTTAGGATAAAAGACCCATTTACCCTTTTCACTGTAGCCTGGGGAGGTTTGCAGCTAAAAGTGCAGAACTCAGCTTTTATGAGCTGGTCCGTCCCCGCCCGTTCAGATGTGAAGTAGCACGCGGGCAGCAGCAAACCCACACCCGTGTGTGGCTCTCCATGGACCCTCCTGAGTCGGTCCCCCTCCACATGGACACCCCACCTTTCCGTTTGCAGCCCCCAGATCCTCGTGGCAGCCCCCCACCTGGTAGGCTCAGGAAGGCGGGAGCTGACTGAGACCAGAGCAGCCTCGGAGACGCCTCGGTCTCTGCTGCTCACCCCCACTGGGGGAGGGGTGTCTATTTATTTTTGTATTTATTTATATTTTGTTATGGAAAATCCCAAGCATGCAGAAGTAGAGACACCAGTGTAGCAAGCCCACGCTTCAGCATTAGGTTCACCCACGGGATTGTTCTGAAGCAGATCACCATCGTCATCTCACTTCAACTGTAAACGCATCAGTGTGGACGTAAAAGATGAGGTCTCTCCCTTTTAAAAATGCTCCTAGGGCTTCCCTGGTGGTGCAGTGGTTGAGAGTCCACCTGCCGATGCAGGGGACACGGGTTCGTGCCCTGGCCCGGGAAGATCCCACATGCCGCGGAGCGGCTGGGCCCGTGAGCCATGGCCGCTGAGCCTGCGCGTCCGGAGCCTGTGCTCCGCAACGCGAGAGGCCACAGCAGTGAGAGGCCCGCGTACCGCAAAAAAAAAAAAAAAAAAAATGCTCCTAATGTCACTACCCACCTATAAAACTGAACAAGTAATTCCGTGATGTGACAGAACGTGCCCCCCTCGCTGGGACCTCCTCCTGTCGTGTTGGTTGGTTTGGTGGAGACATGTCCCGAGTCTCCGCAGCCAGCCAGCCACCCCTAACCCGGCCGCCGCCCGCTGCAGGTTTCTCTTGGAGCTGGAGCGCAGGATGGAGGAGAACATCGTCATCTCAGACGTGTGCGACATCGTGTACCTCTACGCCGCCGACCACTTCTCCGTCTACATCACCTACGTCAGCAACCAGACCTACCAGGAGAGGACCTACAAGCAGCTGCTGTGAGTATGGCTGGGCAGCGGGGCCATCACGCAGGCGTGGCCCCGGCGGCCCCCTCCTCTTGTGCTGACACTGAGCTGTGGTCCCTGGGTCTCTGCTTTCCCAGGACAGCATCCAACTCCGGCACGTTCTGGGGCTTTCGGTGTCACTAGGGAAATGTTGACCCCGGGACAGTCAGCCATGGCGCCCACCGGACCCGTGTCCAGATGGCCGTGCAGAGCTCTGTGAGTTTTAGAAAAGGGAGCTTGAGGCCAAGAGGACAACTCGAGGCCCAAGACGGCAGGAAAGTGGTTTGAACTAGAGACAAGGCAAGGATTGGGGGGAGGGAGTCTTTCTGGTGGTTCTCCAGCAAAGCCCTTGAATTTACTCATCTGCCCATTTTGTAAACTTTCTTGGGGTTTCCGTTGATGAGAGAGTTTTTTCATTAACTTGCGTCTTTTGAATTCTTCACGTCTGTGCCACGTTTCAACCAGTTTAACCAGTGCTGTGTTCTTAGCACACTCGTGGGCACCAAAGGACTCTAAGTAGTGACCTCTGGACGTTATGCTCCGTTGGGTCTTTCTATCAAGCCGTGTAGTTCACTGGGGATGTTTTAAAGTTTGAGTATTCAGGGGTTTGGGTGTTTTACATTTGGGGTTTGAAACTGGGATTTGAGGGAATCGGGATGCCAGTTTTGAGGACGAACGTTGAGAAGACAATCACGCAGGAGAATAGGATTCTAGATGTTGCAGTGCCCAGGGGTCCACTGGTGTGGCCCGTGAGAGCAGACTCCCTGGGCCTGAGCGCCGTGTCCCTAATGACGGGCAGTCCAGGGCCCGCGTCTGATCTCCAGCAGTGGTTCCCACTGCCCAGCCCGTCTGCAGACGAGACATCCCCACCTGGCAGGAGTAGCACAGGTTCTCCCTGCAGCCGTCTCCAGCCTGCTGCCTGCTCCTGTCATTACGTGGGTTTACCTTGCCACCGTTTCCTGCTGGGTAAATCATCGAATTCTGCATCTGATTCATAGCCTTGGCCACGCAAGGAATTCTTGCCCTCCCACACACAGCATATTTTGCTAAGACTTCATGGGCCTGGCGTGTGAAGTCACTATTGTTATTTGACTTGTACACAAACAGTTTATTTTCCATTAAAAAAAAAAGAGAGAGGAGAGAAGAAATCGACGCGTTTTCTGTGCTTGTGGGCTGTCTGGTTCTTAGGGGGTCTGAGGACGGGGAAGAACCCCCTCCAATTTGCGCCTCCCACGAGCCAGAGACCTACTCTCTTGTCTGTGTCCCCAGCCAGGAGAAGGCAGCCTTTCGGGAGCTGATCACGCAGCTGGAGCTGGACCCCAAGTGCAGGGGGCTGCCCCTCTCCTCCTTCCTCATCCTGCCTTTCCAGAGGATCACGCGCCTCAAGCTTTTGGTCCAGGTACCAGCCTCTCTCCCCTGACACACACTTCTCCTGCTGCGGGCTGTTGGCTTTGGTCATTCTAGGCTGGCTTTCTGTTTCCAGAAGTCCATTTGTTCCACAAATCCTAATTAAGCTCCTACTGTGTGCCAGGCAGTGGGAGACTCAGCCCCTGCTTCCGCAGAGCCACATTCTGGGGGAGGGTGGGGAGACACACACACACACACACACACACACACACACACACACAACCAGGAAGTGGTCATGGCTGAGGACAGTGAAACAGAGTGACATGATGGTGGTGACTGCCTGCCCACTGCCAGTTGGGGGATCAGGAAAGACTCGGATGAGTGACATTTAAGCTAAGACTTGGCCGACAGGGAGGAGCCATTCATCTGACAGGGAGCTGCTTATGCAAAGGCCCTGGGGCAGCAAGGTACACAGACGGGGCGGCCAGCGGTGAGCTGGGGGAACATGATGGGAATGGGTGTGCAGATGTGGGCAGAGGCTGAACAGGGGCCTAAGGAGCCGGGTAAGACATTGGGTTCTATCCGCAGTGTGATGGGGAGTCATTCCATCTAGTTGACGCTGGTAAGAGCTCAAAGCAGCTGCCGTGTGGAGGGTATCAGGCAGGAGGGCAAGAGTGGAAATGGGACTGAGGTTCAGAGGCAGCGCGTCCGAGGGGTGAATGTAGGCGGGGTGCTCCCGGTACACCCGCCAGTTACCGCAGGAGGTAGGGAGGGGCCCACCAGAGAGGAGGCCAGCGTGGAGGGCTTGTGCCCAGGCTGAAGAAGCCACACCACCCTCTGCCTGAGGCCAGGAGCAGGACCTGGTCAGATGGGGTTTTATCCCAATGAGAAAAGGTGGAGCCTGAGCCATCCTGTTCACTGGGAGATGGATTTGGGAGTCGGGGGATGATTACAGGAAGGGTTGGTGACCCCATGTTGGTGGGGGGGAGGGTAAGGAGGCATCGGAGCTGACTGCGTGTGTCTGGCTTGGCTGGCAGGCAGAGGCGGGGCAGGTGACCGCACAGGGGAGGCTGGGGGCCTGCAGCTGAGGGTCATCCAGAGGTGGGAGGGATCTGGGTCTGGTCTGGAGCTCAGACCAGCATCCATGGGGCAGCTGGGGGGGAGGTGAGCTGTGCTCAGACGCACCCAAACCTCTTCATGGAATGAGAGCAGATCAGAAATATGGGCACGGGGAGAACTGTGAGGCAGAAACCAATGCAAACATTGTAATTTATAGGCGAAGCGCAAGGAAATCCAACTACTGGATTTTATCAATAAGACCAGACTTAACGAAGCCTCAGGGTCGTTGCTCCTTGGCTTCAAACGGCAGTCCCACTGATGCTGCTGCAGACATCGAGCTCACCTCGGGGACAGCCAGCCCTGAGCGACCCTTCCCTCACTGTCGGGCCTCGCCCGCCCCCTTCCCACCGCACTTGGTTGCCTCCTTTGCTTCGGTCTTCACTGTAAGGAGACTGGGGCTCGGGTTTGGCCCTCGTAGTTGGTCCTCGTGCCCACCTTGACTCGTGGTTATCATCTTAGAGCCGAGCGAGGCTTGTGGGCGATGCTCGGCCCTCGGCTGGTGGAAGGTTCTCCCGCCCTCAGTCCGTAACTGGTGGGGCTCTTTGCTCCGGGATGTTGCAGCAACATGAGGCTGTTTGGACCAGTGCGGCAGGGAGGCTGCCACTGCCAAAGCGGGCGGAGAGGGGAGGAATGGCTGTACGTGCGGAAACTAAATGCAGACTTTGCCTGTGCTCAGAACATCCTGAAGAGGGTGGAAGAGAGGTCTGAGCGGGAAGGCACTGCCTTGGGTGCGCACAAGGAACTGGAGCTGGTGAGTTGTGCTTTCCTCTTTCCACATTTCCCGGTCAGCTGTCTTCCTCCTCTAGGCCCACCTTCCTGTCCTGCCCCCTCCTGTGCCCGTGCGTCTCTGGAAGATGCAAATTCATTTTAGTAGTTGGCAATCCAGAGAGGTCACTGGGTCCAAAGAATAAGTCGGGTGGGCTTGCTTCTCACCCCAGGCTGCTGACGTGCGGGGTGGACCAGGCCGGCCGGGCACTTGACCTGCAGACACGTTCATGGACCCTCCCGCCAGCCCCCGCTCTGTGGCCACCCACAGGCCCAGGCGCTCCCCTCCGCAGCCCTCGGAGGCCCCACGCTTGTACTGACCTGTTTCCAGTGTCAAAAGCCATGGCTCTTGCCTCCCTTGCCGCGCTCTGAGGCCGGCTCTGGCCCTTCTTGGGCCCTGATGCAGCTCTGCCCTGTGCGCCTCTCCCGCCCCCCGATCCCGCCTCTCCCGGCCCTCGAGCTGCACCTCCTATCCCCGCGAGAGGACTGCCCGGCCCTGCCAAGCCTGGGCTTTTCCTGCCCAGGAGTGGAGAAAGCATCTCCTCTCCTGATCCTCCGAGAGAAGAGGATCCTCCTGGAAGCTGCCGGCAGAGCAGGGGCCGTGCGGGAGGGGTCAGTGAATGTGTCTGTTCCCACGTATTTGTCTGAAAGCAGCGCTGTCCCGTGTATTTGGCTCCAGTGTGTCCGCTGGAGCTGCGAGCCCACTCCTGGCAGCCGTGCAGGGCCCACTCTGTCACGCTGGTGACCCTGAAATGGACGAGAGCCTGGTGTTGGGAAGTCCCTTCCACTTAGTGTACCAGTGGCAGCAGCTTAGTAAAAGGACTATAGCCCCAGGTGGTGGTTCTAAGCCACATGGAGCCACACGGAGCCATGAGGACTTTGTAGCTTAATGCAGTCTTTTCCCCGCAGGGGCCTCTCCTCGCATCCCTCAGTCAGGCCAGTTGGCCTCCAAGATCCTTCTGGCGATTATACCCTTTGGATCCTGGGAAACACAGCTGGGGAAAGGCTGGAGCCTCGAGCAGGCTGGTCAGGGAGGGTCAGGGACCTGCCAGCCAGGCTGCATCTCTCGGGACCCTCTGCCCACCCCTGGAACGCACACACCTGATCAGGTGGGGGCTTCATTGCGGCCCCCACCAGGCAGCTGGCCACACTGGGCCCCAAGGGGTCTCGGGGCACTGGCAAGTGTCTTCTGTTTTCAAGTGCTTTTCTGCTTTCATCTCCTTTTCACTTTCCAGGTATACACTTGCTTCTCATTATTTACCTTTTTTAATAAACGTGGGCTTTTTCCCTTAATTTATAAAAATGATGCTGAATACAAACAAGTCCACAAACTGTTCGTAGGCAGAAAGAAGACGGTAAAGGTGAGCAGTTCTCCCGCACCCCACTGCCGGCACGCTGGTGCCGGCCCCTCCAGGCCCTTTCCAGACAGACGCCTGCGCACACCACTGTATTCTTTGCAGGTGGGCTTGTGCCTTACGGGTTGGCTTTTCCCTCCATTTTAGCGCCTGTAAAATTATTGCACTTCTTCGTGGTTTCAGAGTACAGGGTTCTGTGCATTCATGAGCGCTAATCAACCCCTGTGGATGGACGTTTAGGTTGAGGACAGTTTTTCTTGCTCTGAACGCCACTGCAGGGGACATCCCGGTACGCACGTCTTTGGGCTCGTTCCTAAACGCTGCGCGCCTGCTGGGTGCCGGCCCCTGTTCTGGATCCTGTGCAGATATCATCTCTCGGAATGAGTCCCCAGAAGTCCCAGAAAATGTGGTTTCATTCGGCCCCTTGGTACCTGGGTTGCCTCCCAGGAAGGTGGGGGGACTCTGTGCTCCCCCCACAGTGTGTGACGGAACCTGATCCCCAGACCTGGGACATTTCCAGTCTGACGGATGAGAAGGGACGTCTTCTGGTCGAAATTTGCTCTCTTAGGTGACATGAGGGGTCGGCATCGATTTATGTGTTCTCTGGAGTTCACGTCCCAGCAAAGACAAGGCCCTGATTTTCTACACTGGAACTGAGACCCAGTTGAGACTGACCAGCTGTGGCCTGAGTGGGCCGAAGGAAGTGGTCAGAGACAGCTGGCTGTGGGTGGCCTGATGTGTCCTCCTTCTCGTCCCAGGTGGTGAAAGCATGCAACGAGGGCGTCAGGAAGATGAGCCGCACGGAGCAAATGATTAGCATTCAGAAGAAGATGGAGTTTAAGATCAAGGTGAGCCCACGCCCAGCCACGTGTCCCACCCCAGCCCGGCTGTCCTGGAGCACTGGGCACTGGCCGGGCTCGCTCAATGGCTGCCCTTGGGTCTCAGCACAGCAGCACCTCCACCGAGGCCTTCCCTGACCCCTTAGCTGAAGGCCCCACCTGCCCCCAGTCACCGGGCCGTCACATTGGCCTAGACCAGGGGTCCCCAACCCCCAGGCCGCGGACCGGTAACGGTCTGCAGTCTGTTAGGAACCGGGCAGCACAGCAGGAGGTGAGCGGTGTGTGAGCGAGCGAAGCTTCATCTGTATTTACAGCCGCTCCCCATCACCCCCCATCGCTCCCCATCGCTCCCCATCTCTCCCCATGGGTCCCCATCGCCCGCATCTCTCCCCATGGGTCCCCATCGCCCGCATCGCTCCCCATGGGTCCCCATCGCTCCCCTTCGCCCCCCATCGACCCCCATGGGTCCCCATCGCCCCCCATGGCTCCCCATCACCCCCCATCGCCCCCCATGTCTCCCCATCGCCCCCCATCGCTCGCACTACCGTCTGAACTATCCCCCCATCCCCCACCCCCGTCTGTGTAAAAGTTGTCTTCCACAGAACCAGCCCCTGGTGCCAAAACGGTTGGGGACCGCTGGCCTAGACTCTCTCCTACAGGGAGTCAGGAGCTGCCTGCTCTCACTTACTGGCTGTGTGACCTTGTACAGTCAGCTCACATGAAGAGTATGACATGGACTGCTCCAGGGATTCTTAAATGTGGGCGATTCGAAAATTCGACAGAAGTTACCGACCTTTCCCCCAACTTTGTGTAAAGCTTCAGGCATTAGTGACCCTAAGGGCCCTGAGGGCTTGGGTTTCTGGGGTTCTGGGCACATGAGCACACGGTACCTACCGAGGGTCCCTGAGGTCATGCTAGGTTTGGGAGCTGAGCCCCAGCTGAGGACGCAGACCTCCGGGCCTCCCACGTAGCTCCACCTGTGGGCCGCGTGCTGGGTGCTGGGTGCTGGGTGCCCGCCCTGGAGCCACAGTGTGGAGACCGGCCGGCCCAGTCTCCTCACCCTGTGGGACCCAGTTCTCCCCTCTCTCCTGTGAACTTGGCCTCTCCTCTGATCCTGCATCACACAGTAGTAGGAGAATGACACACACACACAGGCACCCACATGTACACACTCACACGTGAGTACAGACACCTACAGGACACGTGGACACACTTAGACGTGAGCACACATACGTAAAAGCACACGCAGATACACAGACAACAGACAGACACACATGCCCACTCAGGCACACGTGCGCACGCACACATACACGCCCTTCCGTGTTTGCCCAGCACCCGTCCGTCCCTCCCACCAGCGCCACGCGTGTCCTGGGCCCAGTGCGGGCCTCACACACCATTGCTCGCGGTCATCACTCCAGTCAGAGCACGAGGGGAGCCTGGGGCGGGGGGCGCGGGGGGCACAGCCCTTCTGATGCCGTCCCCCCTCATGCAGTCGGTGCCCATCATCTCCCACTCCCGCTGGCTGCTGAAGCAGGGTGAGCTGCAGCAGATGTCAGGCCCCAAGACATCCCGGACCCTGCGGACCAAGAAGCTCTTCCGGGAAATTTACCTCTTCCTCTTCAACGACCTGCTGGTGATCTGCCGGCAGATTCCGGGGTGAGCGGCAGGCAGGAGGGATGGGGAGTCACCACGGCCTGGGGGCGGCGGGCGTGGTGCTGGGATGTTGCCCAGGCCCTGGATCCGCTTTGAAGGCCTGCTCCGTTCTGGTCCAGCCTTGGGCCTTCGGGCAGGTGTATTTCAACGCCCTGAGCTTCCGTTTCCCCTCCGTCTAGCGGGGGCTGTACCCCTAAGGACGTGGAGAGTCCAGCTCAGTGCCTGACGCCTGGGGAGGGCTCGGCCGAGCGGCCCCTGCCGTGTCATGGGTGCCGACCCCTCGTCCGCCGTCCACACTGTGGAGGGCGGGGGCTGGGGGTGAGGGGGACAGGCGGTCAGGTGGGGGGCTTCCAGAAGGAGGTGAGGAGTGGCAGCAGAGGGGCCGGCCTTGCTGGCCAGGGTAGAGCGTTTCCTGGAAATCCGAGCCGCCGCCTCCTCGGGACTGACGTGCCTCTGCTGCCACCCTCGGTCCCCAGAGACAAGTACCAGGTTTTTGACTCCGCCCCGCGGGGCCTGCTGCGAGTGGAGGAGCTGGAGGACCAGGGCCAGACGCTGGCCAACGTCTTCATCCTGCGACTGCTCGAGAATGCGGATGACCGGGAGGCCACCTACATGCTGAAGGCGTCCTCTCAGTGAGTGCCCAGCGCCGCCGTCGCCTGCCCGGGGGGAGCGAGGCTCCAGGCCGCCCTGTTCCTGTCCTTCCTCCCCCCAGGCTCTGCCGGGAGGGTTTCTGTGCAGTGTTAGCGTCAGGGTGCGGGGCGAGCACGTTGCTGGGGATGTGTGTGTGTGTGTGTGTGTGTGTGTGTTCATGTTCCCTTGGGCGTCAGACTCTGGGCGGGCCCCTCTGTTCTGATGAGTT
The DNA here is from genome assembly GCF_949987515.2 of Delphinus delphis. Taxonomy (NCBI): domain Eukaryota; kingdom Metazoa; phylum Chordata; class Mammalia; order Artiodactyla; family Delphinidae; genus Delphinus; species Delphinus delphis. Next base: position 7,342,890 of record NC_082689.1, read on the forward strand.
GTTGTAGAGCCCTTGGGCCCGACCGACCAGCGAACCACTGTCAAGGTGGCCTCAGGCCCACCTGCACCTCTGAGCTGCCAGGCCAGCCGCCCTGCAGCCCCTGTGCGGTGCCCAGCAACCCCCAGCCCAGGACTCACAGGTGTCGCCCTGCACATTGCGGTCCAGTTCTGACTGCCTGGGGCAGGGGTGGCGTCAGCCTCTCCCAATTCCACGGAACATGGCTCAGGGCAGCTGGCAGCTGAGGGCTCGCCTCTGGGTTAACTTTGGGGTGTCGTGGGCTCACCCTCACCCACTGACTTTAAAGATGTACCAGGGAGGTTCTATAGCGCTCCGCCCCAGTCCCGCCACTGGATTCCCGGCCCCGTCCACGCCGTCCTGCCGCTGCTCTGTGCCGGGCCCGGGACCCAGTGGCCAGCTTGCTGGATGCCTGGTGCAGCGGTTCCCCTCACATGGGGTCCGTTGCTCTGCGGTTGGGGCATTTGTCCTCCTCCCTGTCCCAGGAGCGAGATGAAGCGTTGGATGACCTCGCTGGCCCCCAACCGAAGAACCAAGTTTGTTTCCTTCACGTCCCGGCTGCTGGGTAGGTGGCCCACTGGGGAGGGGGCACCCGCCGGGTGGGGCAGGGGAGGGTCCAGGGAGCCTCGTGGCGGCCCTGCCTGTCACAGCTGCGTCAGCCTCAGGGGCCTCTGCACTCCGCCTGAAGGGCCTGCGGGGCCGCTGGAAAGACTGCTTCGCCTGCCCGGGGGTCCCTAGCACCCCAGTGCAAGCTTAGTACCCCGCGGAGGACACGGGTGTGCCTGAGCTTTGCAAACGTTTTGATGGTTAATGAAGAAATAAAAGCCACTGGGTCATAAGTGACAGATGCCACAAGGAAACCAAGAGGAATTCGGGCCCACAAGGCAAACGCCAGTGTTCTCTGGGGTGGCCAGTTGTCTGAAAACCTTACAGAATATAAAAGGGCACAAGTCCAGCTGCCTGATAGAGACGCTGCCATCCTGACCGAGCTCACCGAGTCCTGACTGTCCCCAAACTGCTCCCAGGGCCCAGCCCAGGACCAAGCAGCTCCTTCTGAAGTCTCAATAAGAGCCCCTCAAGCCTGTTCATCCCTGTATCCACATACTTTTGTTCGGAACTCCTGGTGCTTTAACGGCCTTTTCTTTGGAGCCACACACCCCTCCCTCGAATGAGCCCTCTTTCAGTTGCTGTGGGAGTTTGCGTTGTCTCTTGGACAGGCAGCGTGCCCCTGCTAACTGCTGAGGCAGAAGTGGGGGGCCAGGGCGGGTGCCGTGGTGATGAGGACACGCCGCTCCCCTCTCTCCTCCCTTCAGACTGCCCCCAGGTCCAGTGTGTGCACCCGTACATGGCCCAGCAGCCGGACGAGCTGACACTGGATCTGGCCGACATCCTGAACATCCTGGACAAGACAGAGGATGGTGAGGCCCGGGGGCTGGGTGCCTCTCGCACTCGAGGCTCCCTGCCCGCCCCTCCTGGGGTCTGCCCCAGCCTGAGGGATGCAGTGGAGAAGCAGACAGAAGAGCCGGCTGAGAGCAGGCAGAGCCCAGGGCCGTGCTGCCTGTCTGCTCCCGTAGACCATTCTGCCCCTCATGGCTTCCGCTGGCCTTTTCTCAGCAAAGAGCAGGCATCTCTCCCAGTGCCTCCGCTCTCCTTCCCCGGAGCTGTGAGGTCCGCCTTCCCCCACTTAGCATGAGGCCCAGCTGAGTGCCTGGCTCTATGTCCCTTCCCCTCATCCGGCCCTGGCATCAGCCCCCATCACAGTGGGAGGGGTGATGGCCAGGAGCACCCTGACCCTGACCCTGTATTTGCAACAAGCTTCCAGATGAGCCTGTGACCACCAGGCTTGTAGCCCCACATGGGCCAGAGAGCCGCCCGCCGGGGCTTCCGCCCACTCCTGCTGTTGGCATCAGTGCCAGAGTTTCACTCCCCTCCCCTGAAAAATTGATCCCTTATTTCTACATCAATTGTTCCTAACCTAAATCCCCCAAAATACACAAAGCATCTCCACCCAACCCCATTTCCTCCTCTTTTTCAAGACCCTGGCTGGAAAGTCTCAGGCTGGTGACCTCCAGAGGAGGCCATTTCCACCCTTCCCAAATCCTAGGGGCTCACCCAGCATTGAGAGAACAGTGGTTCCTGCCCTCCCCCTCCCCCTGCAAAATATAAACAGCCTGACACCCCTCCCACATGGCCTGCAGAAGGCGTGCCCCTGGCCCTCGGGCCCCAGGTCTTAGCCCTGCCCCAGGACCTGCCAGCAGGACCTGCGGTTCGGGTCCCAGGCCCCCAGCAGAGACACTGTGATAACGGGGGGTGGGGGGTAGAGAGCTAGGGCACTCGGCCAGTTCGTGACAGCCACCCTCGGCTGACCACCCAGCTCCCGGGAGGCTGAGGCTCAGGGAGGGGCTGCCCAACCAGAGGGTGACGGTAGCATTCACGGCCAGGGAACCACGCGGTCAGCTACTACCCCACCGGCTCCTCAATGCCTCCTGCTTTTGGGGGTGGCCCCTGGGGTCTCCTGGCCTCACTTGGGGCAGCCTAGGATGGTTTGAGAGCTTGGGAATGGGTTCCAAAGTCAATACATCCGGGACACACAGTGGTTCTGCCCCCGCCCTGTGCACACACCACGCCCCCTGGGAGGGCAGCACGCGCCCAGCTCACGGGGATTAACCAGGTCTGGGCATTTCCAGCAATGCGTCTGAGGGCAGGGGACCTCTGGAAAGGCCGGCTGGACCCCTGCGTCTCCCTTTCCTCTGCTCCCCACACAGGACAGGGCGAGGCCCAGCCTGCGCCACTTGGAGAGCTTCTGACCCTCCCCTTCCCCTCCCTACGCAGGGTGGATCTTTGGCGAGCGTCTGCATGACCAGGAGAGAGGCTGGTTCCCCAGCAGCATGACTGAGGAGATCTTGAATCCGAAGATTCGGTCCCAGAACCTCAAGGAGTGTTTCCGTGTCCACAAGATGGATGACCCTCAGCGCAGCCAGAATAAGGACCGCAGGAAGCTGGGCAGCCGAAATCGGCAGTGACCCCTGACCCTGGCCTGGCCAAGGGATGTGGGTGGGCGGGAGCAGGTCGTGGCGGGCAGCCCCCAGCGGACAGCAGAGGGGCTCAGCGGGAAGGGCGGACGCTGCCGCAGGCAGCAGGGTGTGACCCGGGGTGCCTTGGCAGGAGTCGCCCCCACCCCTCACCCCTGCTACGTGGTTAGTGCTCATGTGTCTTGGCCCCTTGCTCACAAACTGCAGAAAAGGGGCCCACGTCTCTCCTCTGCTGCATTTGTAAACGAAAAAGTGTATTTTAAACAGTGTTACACCACCTCTTCTTCTTGTCTCTTGGGAGGGGCAGACAGAGGACGGGCATGCTCCAGGGCCCTTCCCAGGCACTGAGAGGCCCCAGACCCAGGGTGTCCCTGGCCAAGGGCAGGTGCAAAGGTGACAATGTTATGACCCCTGCACGTGTCCTCTCCCCTGGAAGCTGATAGAATTGGCCAGGTGCACAGATGGACCACCCTTGCCTGATGAACTTGACGAGTGTCCTTTGGTCTCCGACTCAAAGGACTGAGAGCCCAACCGCCTCTGTCCACCTCCGCCCCAAGCCTCTGCCAGTCTCTGGCTGCACGGCCAGGCCTGCCTCACGGCCACCAGAGCTTGGCTGAGGGCCCACGCCGCCTTTGGCTCCCTGATGGGCTGGATGTAACTCGCATCTTCTGGCCCCTTGCGGAGCCCAGGTGTTATAAAGAAATGGTCACTGCATCCTGTATGGGTTATGGTTCCAAGAAAAGCAAATGGCATTTCTGGCTGCATTAAAAGAAGCATCATGTATAAAATAAAAGAGGAAGGTCTACTTTTTATTACCCCTGTGCGCACAAGAATGAGGTGTTTCGGTCTGGCAGGGAGAGAAGAGCCCCCTTCAAGCCCAGTGGAGGAGGTGTGTCCCAGGGAAAGGGCTAAGGAGGCTTCCGGTGGAGGAAGAAACAGCCGGGGGTGGGGCCTCAGGACGGGAGTGGCTTTGGACCTCTGCTTGTGGAGGGACTCCAGAAACCGGATAAGCTGTTTGAGGCAGTGGGGGACACCCTTCTGCAGGTTGAGAAGGCAGGTTTGAACACTGTGGGACAGAGATGTCAGTGGGTGGTGGTCCCATAAGGGATCTGACCACCAGGTTTGGGACTGCGGCTTCCCACCTGGCCAGTCACTGGCCTGGGACACTTCTTCCCACCTCCAGAGGCAGCAGCCAGTTACCGGAGGCTGCAGCTGGCCCTCAGAGCCACCCGACACCCGGCTCTGTCCTGGAATGTGGAGGGCCTTGAATCCCACCCCGCCCAGCCCTGCCTGCCAGGACACACTTAGAAGCCCAGGATTTAGATCAAGTGGGACGTTGTAGCATCTTCCCACAGGCCACAGCACAGCCCTTGGCATTCTTGAGACCTCAGACCCTTTGAGAACTGGATGACTCCCTGGAAGATGCATACGTACGCAACATGCTGGTCCAACTGGAGAGGGACCCCCCTGGTCCCAGTGAGGGGCTGATGCTCTTGGGGCCTCCTTGCTGCAACCCCAGGGGAAGCACCTGCACCTGAGTTTCCCAGGAGTGAGGGGATGGGGAGAGGGACCATTTTGGAGTCCCGTACTGCTCCTGGCAGGGTGGGGCTGGGGAGGGGAGCCGTCGGTCCTGGCCAACGTATCTCGCTTTTCTTTTTGGAGCTGGGAAACAGCATACTGACTTGGGTCACCTGCTCTAAGGAGGGCTTCAGCTACTGCAGGTTATGTGTAATAATGTAAACAGTTTCATGAAAACCAGTCAGTTTCATAACAGTCTTTTATAAGCAGAAACTTAAGCCATGATGTGTTTTGGGGAGTGTGAGTGGGTACCACGTGTGGCCACCTGGCGTATCCAGGAGAAAACTGGTCTTAGCCAGAACAGGTAGTCAGGAGCTCAGAGAAACCAAGGAGGCCAAAACAACTGCTAGAGACAATGGTGAAAAAAAAAGAGGAACAGCTCACTCCACCAGCACTCACTCAAAAGGATCCTCTTGTGGCCCAGGTGTTAAACCATCAGTGGGGTTTGCAGACAGTGCTCCCTCTAGGCCTTAGGGTCCTCACTCCAAGGGTCCTTGGAGGATGGGGACAGGACGCAGTTCTGGCTTCTTTCCTGCTGCACCCAGAGCAGGTAAGCCACTAATTTAAATCCCTCTCTCTAAATGATAAAAGTTAGGCTTCCTGGGAAGTATGGAAGACAGAGGGCATGACCAAGGACTCAGTGCCAGGGCCAAGCTGGGGCGTGGCACGGCTGGGTGGTTCCTCACCCCTCATTCAGCTGCCATAATTTCAGGGTTGAAGTGAAAAGAGATGAGCTTGAAAAGCCTTTTTGTTTTCTTTCTCTAAACAAACAGCCGTCCTGCGTGGGGTTGCCCGCTCTGCCCGAGGCTCCGCGAAGCCCCCTGCACAAGCTTACACAAGCCAGGGGAGGGAGGCGGTCTGGGGCTGTGGGTTGGGGAGCCAGAACAGGGGCCCACAGCACCCGGGATTCACCCCTCTGCTCATTCGCTCCTTGGGCTCCCCGAGGAAGAGGGGCCCCCAGGAGTCCTGAGGGTTCAGGTCTGGGGCTCAGAGCCTGCAAATAGCGCGCTGGCTGCCAGAGGCAGAAGACGCCCCCCACCCCCAAAGTCACTGGCCTCTGGTTGGGGAGCCGGGACAGCCCAGGGTCCCGCGGACCCCACCATCACCCAGCGAGGCGCAGAAAGCAGGACGGCGGGCCCAGGGCAGGCCGCTGCCTCTCCTGCCCTCGGGGCCTCACGCCGGTCCGCGCTCGCAGCGCTCCAGGGCCGGAGCTGAGGGGTCTGCAGAGGGCAGGGCCCGGGCAGTTTGCGGGACGAGCAGGGGTCTGCGGCACGGCGACTCCGCGCTCCCAAGGCCTCGCCGAGAACTCTGGCCAGAGAACTCCGCACGCCCCGCTCACGCACACCGGCGGCCTCCGGCGCACGCGCATCGCGCACGCACCCGCGCTCCTGCGGGGCCCCGGCGCACGTGCGCTCACGCACGCGCGCGTGTGCGCGCGTATGCGCGCCTCGAGCCCCGAGCACGTGCACGTCGCCTGCCCCCACACCCCCACCCCGCTCGCCCACACACTCACGCGCGGACACATGGAGACACGGGAGCGCGCACCGGGGGTGGCGCCGAGTCGCGCGGCGGCGCGGCCCCTTTATTCGCTTCAGGAGGCGGAGAACTTTCTCAGCGCGACGACCACGAGCGCCAGTACCACGCAAGTGGCCAGCAGGGCGGCGATGACGATGGCCGCGATGGCGCCGGGTCCCAGCGAGCCTGCGGAGGACGGAGGGCCGCGTTAGCCCCGAGGCCCGGCCCCCCTCCCACCCCTTCCTCCCGGCCCGCCCGGACCCCGCGCCCCAGCCCGTACCGCCGCCCTGGTCCAGATGCTCCCGCGCGGTGCTGTCCTCGGGGCTTGGCGCGGCGGTGGGCGCGGGCGGGCCGCTGACCGCCGGCTCCCGGGCGGGGCTGGTGCTCTCCACGGGGCCTTCTCCCGACGGCAGCTCGGCGGGCTCGTTCCACAGGGTGGGCACGGGCTCCTGCGGGCCCTCGGCTGCAAAGCCAAGGACAGGTGTGGGGGCCTGGGCGGCAGGGCCGACGGAGACGTCGCCCCCGCCGTTGACCGGCTGGGAAGGGGCGCTGAGTGCCGGGCTCTGGGGCACAGCGCGGTGCTTGCCGCTTCACAGGTGAGGCAACGGAGGCCGAGTGGCCCACGTGTGGCCCCAGAGCCTCCGCTGGGGTCAGGCCACCCCTGCCATGAGAGGACAGGTTGATGGGGGAGGAGGGCACTGAGGGACCAACAGGCCCACTCGGGAGGAAGCTGGAAGAACTTCGGGCTGGCAGCGAGCTTCAGGGCAGGGGGGCAGGGGGAGGCAGGGCACTTCGACACCCAGCAGAGCCTGGGGCCCCCCATCTGAACTGCTGGGCTCTGTAGGTCCTGGGGAAGTGACACTTGTAAAGGGTCCTTTCCCCGCACCCGCACAGGGCAGCCCCAGGGCAGCCTTCACCCTGGAGAAGGCGCCGAGAGGGTGAGGCATTGCCCTCTCCAGGAACCAGGGTTCCTGCTCAGCGCGGCCGGTGAGCAAATATGGCCCACTGCCGCAGGAGGTGGAGAGGAGAGGCCTGCCCCACACCCCAGGGGCAGCCGGCCCCACACCCCAGGGGCAGCCGGCCCTGCTGCTTCTCGGCCCTAACCTAGGCAGAGTGGAGCAGCCCCCAGGGCCTGGGGTCTAGCGCCTGCACATGCGTCCACGCGCCCCCGAGTGTCTGAGGCTTAGAGCGCAGGGGCCTCTCTAGCCTAAGAAACTGTGATGCCAGCACGTTGCTGCCTCCAGACAGAACAGGGCCAGAGGGGTGGGCAGGGGTGTCTGTGGTCAGTGTTAAGGGAAGCCCCAGGAAAGGGTAAGCCCTCAGCCCCGCACTAGCTGGGGCTCCGTCAGCACATCAGTCTCCGGGCAGCGTTTTCTGCAGGAGCCTTTCTCTGCTCATGGGTTGGGGGTTAGCAGGATTTAGGGTACCCAGGGGCCCCAGAGAACGAGAGGGACAGGCTGAGAGGCCTGCGTGGTAACCCCAGGCAGCCCACACCAACTTTGCTCCCCCGTCAAGGATCCTAGCCTGAGGAGCCTCGCAGCAACACCCCAGCCCTGAGTGATCTCCCTTGTGAGCCAGGGATGCTAGAATGGGCTTGCCGGGCATCACAGCGCACCGTCTCACTGATACCAGCCGCTCTGTGGTCGGCCAAGAAGACCAAGGCTCAGGTTAAGCTGAGGTGGGCGCTGTGCTGGTAGTTACGTGCTGCTGGGGATTGAAGCCCCGGAAGAGGTCGTGCTTCCCGAGAAACTTCTGGGAAGTTGTGGTTCCGTCAATACAACCCTGGCCAGCCCACCTGCGGTCCCTGGGGCACATTTCACGCTTGGGGGCTCCACCCCTGAGAGCTCCCCCAGAGCACAGACAAGCCAGACCCACACCCTGCTTCCAGGCTCACCAGCTCCTGGAGAGGGGCCTGCTCTGGGAAGACACAAAGGTACTTCCAGGGTTCTTCTGCCAACGTGTCCACCCGAGGCAAATCATGAGTAAACAGCCAAACCCAAATTCCAGGGCAGCCTTAAAATAACTAGGCTTTCACAAACGTTAAGGTCACGAGAGACAAAGAAAGGGTGAGTTGTTGTTCCAGGTTAGGGACTAAGGACTAAGGACAGCACGACGCACCGTGCGTTCCTGGGTGGAACATTATGGAGTCCACTGGTGAGCTATGAATAAGACTGTAGTTCAGGTGACAGTGCTGCGTCAGTTTTCGCTTCCTGGTTTGGATAACTGACTCTGCCTATGTAAGAGAATGTCCTTGTCCTTAGGAAGTATTTAGGGACAAAGGGGCATGATGTCTGCAACTTAACTGTCAAAGGTTCAGCAATCAGATAGGTAAGTGAGTAAATAGAGACAGGAAGACGGTGAGAAGAGCAACTATGGCAAGATGTTGGCGGTCGGTGAATCCAACCGAAGAGCCTACTGGAGTTCACTGGATAATTCTTATACTTTTCTGTAAACTTCAGATCGTTTCATGACAAAATTTTACAAGGTCCCCAGCTCCCAGGCCCTGCCCCTGGTGCCTCTCCCAGGCCTCAGCTGGATCAGTTCTGAGGCTCAGCTTACAGGCAGGGACCGCTGTCATATTCCCAGGCCTGTGCCCCTTTTCAGAAACAGCGCTGGCAAGGAGGCCTCTCAGGGGCAGGAGGCCCCTGCACCTGCTGTGTGGAAGCCTCCCTCTCCCAGGGCCCAGGCTGAAGCAGTGCTGGTGTGTGGGGGCCACCACCTGTGAGGAAGGGGAAAGTGACTCTGTCAGGCCTCCCTTGTCACTGCCTGGGAGGGCTGGGGTCTGCAGCCTGCAGCTGCCATGGAAGGCTCCAGGCCCTAGGCATGCCTGCCTCAGGCTCTATGGGGCTGAGCAGAAAAAAGGCCTGGGTCTACCCACCGCTTGGCAGGCCCTGAGGTCTAGGGCTCACAGACTGCCTGTCTTCCAGATAAATGAACAAACCACTGGTCCCCACTTGCTCGCCACACGCCCAAGACAGAGTGGCAGCCAGGCACCTCCCTGTCCTACCACCACCAGCCAAAGCTCACCTCCAACTGCCGGGCCTCTGGCCAGAGAGGCCAGCACAGGGCTACTGGGTATCAGGGCCAGCCAACCTGGTGGCGTCCAAGGAGTCAGCCCCAAGCTCAGGAAGAGGAGTGCCGGGCTCCACACCCCCTGGAGGGCAGGGGCTCACTCCCAGGAACTAGTGGTCACCCTCTGCCCTTTGCCAGAGCCCGGGAGCCATCTCTCGGGGAGAAGGGCCCTCTGAGCAGGGTACTTGGAGACCCACCCAGACCTTCTCCCTGTCTGCCCCCAGTGACCCAGCCTCACCCTGTTCCTCCCCACAGAAGCCTGGACCCTCCCTGCCAGACACACCAGCCCAGGCCCCCTCATCCCTGCTGTGCGCACCCCCTCCCGCCCCTTCAAGACTCTGCCAGTCTCTGAAGCTTGATGGGCTGAATCCATTGGCTTCCAATCAGGAGGGCTGGGTCCAGATCCCAGCTCCACCACAGCCTCACCCTGGGACCACCGCGGACTGCCTTGGCCGCCGGCCTTCACTTCCCGACCTGTGGAATGGGAGGTGGACCGTGCCTCTCGCAGCCCTCGCAAGGTGGTGACTGCTGTCACGGCCATCGTCAGCTGCTGCCTCTGCCCTAGGGCCTTTCTGGCCTGGGCACCATGGCCCTTGCCCCCCTGCGGGCTTTGCGCCTGCTGTAGCTGACCATCGCCGGGAGACCCCCAGGGGCGGATCCGGGCTTCAAGGATTCATCTGCACCCACGCAGCCAGGGCCCAGGGCCCAGCCAGCTCCCTGCCAGCCCAGGCGGGTGCCCCAGCAGCACACATGGGCCAGAGCCACAGCCTGTGCTCAGTCACCAGCCCTCCGGCAGAGGAGGTGCAGGCATTTTCTTGTCCTCGTCTATGTGCCTCCGTATTCTCTCAATCTGCTGTAGTCAGAGGGGGAAGCCAGTCTGTCCCCCAGATCTATCCTTCCTGGGAGCCATGAGCAGAAGCCGTTGTCAGGGAGCTTCCCCACAGCAGGCCCCATCTGAGGAGGGGGAAAGATGGAAGAAAGAAATGCCAGGCAGAGGGACTGGTATGCGGGCAGGCGTGGACGGCGAGCAGAGACGTTAAGCGAGGACGGAGAAGGGAGGACAAGGACCGGAGTGAGCAGCAACCGGCAACTCCGCGCGCAGACTGAGAGGCCCGGAGAAGTGGGCGCCTCGTGACCCTGCCACGGGCCTGGGCACCGTGGGCTCTCCTCCAGCCCCACCGCCTTTCGGTAAATAAACTTGTTTAACGCTCAGTCTGACCACTGGGCCCGGAGGCCAGGCGCCCAAGCTCACAGACAGCCTTTGTGTGGCCGTGAAGGGCCTTTTCATCCCTGCCCTGGCCTCCCGCCCGCTCAGCCTGGCCTGCTCCCCCCACCTCGGTAGCTGTGGCCACGGGCGACCCACAGGGAGGGCAGCAGGCCGCTCCCTTCCCGCCTGCCTGCTCAGGACCCCAGCCCAGGGAGCAGCAGGCCAGGGGCCTGTGGGGCCTGCTGCACACCTGCTCTGAGCCTCCGGCCGGGGGTGGGGCGGCCAGGAGCCTCCCGAACCCACTCCCTCCCAGAGCGGCAGGGCGAACCACAGCCAGCCGGAGCCCCAAAGACTCCGGGGTGGGGCTGGCCTGCCTGCCCTTGGTAGGACACATGGAGGGGACTCGGGAGGTGAGGCCAGGTGAGGTCCCGCTGCCGCCAGACACGAGGCTGTCCCCAGGCATTCCTGCGGCGGCAGACGCAGCCCACCCACCCGGGCTGTGTGTGCACAGTCTGGTCCAGCGCCTCTGGCCGGCAGCCTGGCTGGGAGGGCTGGCTGCATGGGGACCAAGGAACGACAGAAGCTGCCCACACGGCCCCAGACCCCGGGCAGACGGACGCCAGCACCTTCACCTCCGCCCACTCTGACCACCAGGCGGGAAAAGCTTTTCACTGGGGTGGGTGGGGTATAAGGGAGCCACGGGAGACGCCACCCCACTTTAGATCACTTCCCCGATTCCCTGGGCACCACACCCGCCCCCTGGCTTGCCCAGCTGTCCCCTCCCACCAAAAGGGAGGCTGGATGCTTTCCTAGCTGCACGAGGAGGTGCTTCTGCCTGAGACTACCCTGCACCCAGCAGAGCGGCTGGGGATGTTTTCCTCCTAACATGCGCTGAGCGCTACCAGCTGCCTGGCCCGTCCTGAAAGCTCACGTGTGTGAACTTGGCAGACCTACAGGCTCCTGCGAGAGAGGCAGAGGCGCTCTGGTTATCGCCATGGTACAGCAGAGGAGAGGCACAGAGAGGCTGAGAAACAGCGAGGAGGACAGGGCCAGAAACGAAGCCAGCCTGCAAGCTTCTTCCTAGGGTGTCTAGAGGGAGGCCGGCAGGCCCACAGGCTCCTCGCCACCCCACCCCGTTTCCTCCCGTGTTCGTGCCTGAGTGTGTGACCATAAGGGTCCCCCCGGCCTCGCATCCCCCAGCAGCTCTCCCAGCACCACATCCACACGATGGTATCACAGCCTCCCTCAGATCCACAGACACTCCCCCGAAACCCATGCCGTGGAGGGTCTCCAAGGGGCCCCCCCCAGCCGCACATTTCTCCAGCCCCAGGACTGCCCTCAGGAGCCCCGAAACACCTCCCTTTGGCCCACCTCACGGCCATCAGAGATGGCTTTCTTCCAGGAGGAAGACCACCCATGACCCGTCTGTGCCTTTTCTCGCTCAGGCTTTGAAGCCCCACAGCTGTGCCCAGGACAGGGGCTCAGGTCCCAGGAGCCTGCCAAGCCAAGCCTGGTGGGACCCTTCTCGCCAGACCCCAGACCCAGCCATTTTCAGCCTCAGTCCAGCATCCTCATGGTTTTACAGAGGGGTCTCTCGCCCTGTGCTCCCTCTGGAATTTTTCCCAAGATGGAAACAGTACCTGGGTCTTCACTCTCAGAGGACATTTCAGAAAACCAGCAGAGAAGGGCTTGCAGGGCTTGACAAATAAATGGTAGGGCTGTGTTCTTACATCTAGGGGCCTGGGGCCTCCGCCCCTCAGCTGCTTGCCTGGTGCCCCCTCCTGACTCCCAGATCTGAAGGCCTTCAGATTTTAGGGTGCTGGAGTAATCCCCACGTACCCCAGGCAGCTAATGTCCCTGGCCCTGCTCCCCAAGTCACCCTCCTACTTCAGAGGTCACCATCTCTATGGCTAACGATTCCCTGAGGCCTCGGACGCAGCCGCTGCCAGCCTGTCCTGGGGGAGCCCTTCACAGAATCACCCCCAAACTGCCACCCCATCTCCTGTGAATGGCCTTGCTGGTGGGCATTAGAGATTCTGGCCTAAGGTACTTCTTAGCCTTGGGAGGCTGGTGGTAGCAGAGCCCAGGGGGCACCCTTACCTGTGAGCACCGCAGGGGCCAGGACCCCGGAGAGGAGCAGCAGTGCCATGCGCAGGGCCAGACAGAGCGCCATCCTGGCCCGTGAGTGAGCGCGGCCGGCGAGCGGGATGCACGGAGGATTGAGCTGGTTAACTTCAGGGCAGAGGGAAAGAGGCATCAAAGGGCTGGGAAGGGTTTCATCAATGCAAACTCTGTCCTCCTGGGACACCGTGCCCGCCCCCCACACATGAAAACACACACACACACACACACACACACACACACACACACACACACACACAGAGCACAGCTTACAGAACTGACGGCTTTCCTGAACTCTGCAGCAGCCCCACCCTCAGAGAGGGAAAGAGGAAATTGCTCTTTCCCGCTCTCCTCTCTCTCTCTCTCTCTCTCTCTCTCTCTCTCTCTCTCTCACACACACACACACACACACACACACACACACACACCTGGGCCACTGAAAGTGAGAGAATCTCAACCTCCATGCGCAAGACTCACCCAGGGAGCTTGATAAATGCAGATGGCCCTGGCACTTTGTTTCAGTGGGTCGTGGATGGGCCCAGGAATCTGCATTTTAGTGCTCAAGGCCCAGGCTTGGGAGACTCCAACCCTAGGCTGGCAGCACTGATGAGGGCCAGGTTCTGCTCACGTTTGGGCTCTCGATGCCTGGCAGGGAGTGGGCACACAACAACCCTTGTTAAAGCAGCATTTTTCTTTTTTGTTTTTTGCAGTACGCGAGCCTCTCACTGTTGCAGCCTCTCCCGTTGCGGAACACAGGCTCCGGACGCGCAGACTCAGCAGCCATGGCTCACGGGCCCAGCCGCTCCGCGGCATGTGGGATCTTCCCGGACCGGGGCACGAATCCGCGTCCCCTGCATCAGCAGGCGGACTCTCAACCACTGCGCCACCAGGGAAGCCCTAAAGCAGCACTTTTAAAGCAGTTTCCATCCAAACCTTCTGGCAGCTCTAGTCTCTCCAGAAAAACTCATGTCATAAAACGCCTTGTGTCCCTTCTTCTTGCTCTCTGTTCTCCTAGGTACCTGGGACTTGAAATACCACCTGTGTGTTCATGACACACATTTCCGACCCAGTTCTGGCCCAGAACTTCAGCCCCATCGCCCACTGCCTCCCGGACAGCCCCAAGGGTACCTAATGAGCATCTCCAACTTAACGTGTCCAAAACAAACCTTGACTGCACTGCCTCTCCAGCCCTGCACAGTAGTTAAATCCCAGTCCCCCACCTTCCAGATGTCGTGGCCACATAATTAGAGTTCATCAGAGGTCTCTCTCTTTCCCTTGTCTAAGCTCTCAGAAAGTACACCCCCCTACTTCAAACCCTTCATGGTTTCCCACTGCTCTTCGAATAAAAAGCCAGACTAAGGACTTGCCCTGGTCCTGCTATGTTCAGTCTGCTGGCCTTGACAAGGTTCCTCCAATACACCAAACTTAATCCTGTCTCAGGGCCTTTTCACTTGCTGTCCCCTCTCCCAGAAAGCAGTCTCCCAGCTCATTACATGGCTACCTCCTAATCACCATTCAAGTCTCAGCTCTGATCATTCAATCCCCCATTCACCCATCACATAGCTTTAAATTTCTTCTTAGCATTTATATTTGTAGGAAACTCTCATTTCCTTTTTTTTTTTTTTTTGGTTAATTTTTTGAGGGATGACCTATATATGGTGAAGTACACAAATCTTACGTTTACAGCTTGATGAACTTTCATACATTTGTAAACACCACCCAAATCAATATAGAACATTTCCAGCACACCAGCAGGATTCTTCCTGCCCCTCCCTAGTCAGTACCCCCAAGGTGCCAAGCCGTCTTCTATCACCATAGATTAGCTTCCTCTACTCTTGAACTTCAAATAAACTGAATCATATGACATGAACTCTTGTGTCTGGCTTCTTCTGCTCAACATTCTGTGAGATTCATCCACATTGTTGCATGTAGCAGTGGCTCATTCTTTTCTATTGCTGAATAGTATTCAATTGTATGACTATGCCACAATTTATCCATTCTTTTATCCATTTATTTATGTCCATTTGGGTTATTTCCAGGTCTGAACTTTTATGAGTATAGCTCCTGTGGGTATTCTTGTACCTGCCTTTGGTGAACATATACACTAGGTTCTCTTGGTTATACATCTAAAGATAGGATTGCCAGGTCAGAGTAGTGTTCAGATTCTGTAGAAGCTGGTGAGCAGCTTTCCACGGTGTTTGTTCTCGTTTACACTCGTCAGCAGTATGAGAGTTCCAGTTGCTCCACATCCTCACCAATACCTGGCATGGGCAGTCTTCTTTATTTCTAGCCGTTCTGATAGGTATGTAGTGGTGTCTCATCGTGGTTGTACTTCCATGACTAATAAAGTTGAACACCTTTTCTATTTATTGACCACAGGAATATCCTCCTATGTGAAGGGTCTGCTCAGATTTTTTTGCTGATATATTAGGGTGGTCTATCACATTGAATTTATTTTTAGGATTTTTTCGGTGTGTGTACCCAGATAAAAATTCTTTGTCAGATATATGATATGGTGCCTTTAAATGAAGTGTCCATTGGTTGTCTGTCTCTACTCTGTGACTAAGTCCCAGATAGCTGGGGCTGTGTTTAGTTCACCAATGTACTTCTAGAAGCTAGCACATGATAGGAACTTAATACTGGAATTCAGTCAGTTGGGATTTCTGGGATAGAATTAGCATCGAGCATCTTCTCACTTGTTCACTCATTTGTTGGTGCTGGTTTGCGCTCTCTCTCGTCCTCACCTTCCTGTGCCCTCAATGTAATGTAGAGTCAGACTCCCAGATCACACTCCTGAGAGTCTTGCCAGCTGACTCCGTGTTGGCATCTGCGATGGAGGCACTGGGGGGAGATGAAAGGCGGGAGAGAAGTGCTTCTCTTTCTGATTCAGATTTCTGACAATGTCTGGCAGTGGCAGCGGCACTGGCCACACCAACTTCAGTAACGAATAAGTGTGGCTAGCAAAATTACAGTCAAACTGAATTCACAGCTGTGTCAATTCTTTCAGGTGAAATTTATGGCACTGAATGGGAAGGAGTGAGACCTTGAGATGTGGAATGGGGGTATTTGGGCAGACTCAAACAAATCTGAGAATCTTCCACTCACAAATCCTCAGGCCTCCCTTGCAGAAGCAGCAGGCTCCTTAGAGAAATGGCTAATTCCAAATCTGGAAAAGTAAATGATGAACCTAGAATATCTCATGACAAATTAAGAAAGTGCTCAAAGGACGATAGAGATATGGCAAAAGGACACAAATGTCAACTTGGAGGGGCTCCAAATGGACAAATTGTGCACAACAGTATCCAATTATAACCTACAGTGTGTGCATGCATGCGTGTGTGTGTGTGTGTGTGTAAAGCTCTTCCTTATAGTAGAATGCTGACTAATAAATTACAGGAAAGCTTGACAACCACTAATAGTTCAAGCAAGAATCATCAATGACTGCTAAAACTAGTGGATAAAAGTTTGATGAGAGCTGGATATTTACATAGTCTCAAAGTATCTCCCATAAAGAGAAAAATCATTACAGTGGAAAAACCTGGCAGATACTATCTTTAAGTAATTAAAGTTAACATCACCAGTAATGGTTCAAACTGACATCATGTACCTCCTGATATGACGCATCAAGGACATAACATCACTTCTGTAGTATTCCTGCCCAACTGCATAATCTCAGTTAAATCATGAGAAAAATACCAGGCAAATGCAAACTGAGTGCATTCTACAAAATAACTGTCCTTTAAAAATCTCAAGGTATGAAAGATAGAGGAACTGTTCCAGATTAGGGAAGACTCAAAGAAACATGACATCCAAATACAAAAAGCAATCATGATGGCATCCTGCACCTTTTTGTTTTTTCTTATAAAAGACATTAGTGGAACAATTGGTGAAATATGAATGAAGCCTGGATATTAACTAATAGCATCATATACTTTATTTCCTAACTTTAATAATTCTACTGTGGTTATGTAAATGTCCTTGTCTCAAGGAAACACGCCCTGAAATGTTTAGGGATAAGGGACATAATGTCTTCAATTTGCTTTCAAGTGATTCATAAAAAAGTTACTGAGAGTCATTATTGTGAGTGTAGTTATAGAGTAAAAAAAAAAATAATGCAGGTGTGGTAAAATGTTAGCAATTGGAGAATCTGGATGAAAGATATGTGGGAGTTTTTTCTACTGTTCTTGCAAGTTTTAAGTCTGAAATTATTCAAAATTTTTAAAATCCCCCTTCTCCCCAAAAAGAATCACTGTATTTCAGTGACTAATGAAATAATAGACCTAGGCAATGATCATCAATGAATGTTAAAACTGCTACATGAAAGATCAACAGAACTTTTATAATGGATGAATCAACCTGATAGCAACAGGACTGATGAATTTGGACATAGTGAAAATGGGACAACCAGACAATGCTGCCTGTGATGCAACAGGACATACAGCAAGTTACGTATTCTTGGAGGGGGAGGCGAGAATCGGAATCCAATTAAGTTTCTAGACCTGACTACTCACTCACAGAAGATGTGGGGGAGAGTAACAAATTGACACTGTAAGGACGCTCCTTGCTGAGTCCACATTATGGGATGTTCTGTGGGTAAATGATCTTGTTTTTTCAATTTTTTTTTTTTTTTTGAGGGGAAACTGGTTAGACTAAAAGAGATTTAAACATAGCAACCAAATGCGATCCGTGAACCTCATTTTGATTCTGATTCAAACTTTTGTAAAAAGACATTTTTAAGATAATCTGAAAAAATCATACAGACTGGGTTTAGATACTAAGAAATTATTAATATTCTTAATGTGGTACTGACATGTTCTTTTTTTAAAGGTATCTTTGTCTGTTACCATGCACATTAAAATATTTACGAGTGACTCGATATCTAGGATTTGTTTTAAAATATTCTAAGGGAAAAAAGGTGAGATTAAAAACACAGAATCGGTAAAACGGTAGGAGTTTGTTACGTTAGCTGCTGTGACTGAAAGTTGTGTCCCCCAAGATTTTTATGTTGGAAGCCCTAGTCCCAATGGGATGGTATTCAGAGGTGGGGCCTTGGGGAGGTGGTTAGGGTTAGATTAGGTCATGAGGGTGGGGTCCTCCTCGTAATGGGATAAAAAGACGATTTTTAAGAGATAAAAAGATGGGATAGAAAGATACCTGAGATCTCCTTCTCTGCCATGTGAGGACATAACAAGAAGATGGCCATGTGCAAACCAGGATGACTCTCACCAGACACTTGATCTGTCAGCACCTAGATCGTGGGACTTCCCAGCCCAGACTAAAGACACTAGTCTACTTCAATGTATGCTGAAGTTTTTTCAATTAATAAGAAAAAAAACTGAGCTCAGGCAAAAGCTAATTAAAGACGAAAGCTGCAGTAACCTCAGTACTGTTAAGGACTCAAACCCCTTGGGAATGAAGGTTTACGTCACCCACCAGCTCAAGGGCTGGTGGAAGGCAAAAAGAACATGAAATGGGAAATGAGGAAGTTGTACAAATATCACCCACAGCCTCATGACAAAGAACAGAAACAAAAACTGATGTATATTTTATTCCTTGCTGTATATATACATATATATACACACACCAATTTTTCTCATATATATGTGTGTGTGTGTGTGTGTGTGTGTGTGTATATATATATATATATAAAAAATAAAATTTAGTCAAGATACTAATTATCCAGGTGAGACTGTAAGTGAATCGAAGAGATATTAGTATCACCTAGAAAAGGATATGATGACTGACCATTAGATAAGGTATTAGTGATTTCCCTAGTTACTAATCCTTCAGTAATCTTACCTTCCTACTCTTCCAACGCCAATTCTTTTTTCTCCCCTGCCCTCCGCCCGCATTTCTTTTGACTGAATATTTAGGACGGTTTCTGATTCATGATGGGACCCTGACCTGCTTAGGGCTTAACTTGACGTTATCAAAAGAAGTCAGAAAATCCAAGTCAGTAACTCGTTCCCTTAACTGAGGCTCACCATGCCTTACATTTTGACCTGGGTCTGGTTTAGTAAAACCACAACGGGTATTTGTCAAAGACTCACACTAAAACACAAGTGCTAAATCTGCAAACATCAAGTGTCAGCAACATGCTGCAAAGATGTACAGATGCACACACAGATCACACTTGCACATATGCACTCAGGAGGTGAGAGCTGAAGGAAACCTCACAGATCAGCTAGGCCAGTAGTTCCCCACTCAAGCTGTCCATTTAGGATCACTTAGGGCACCTAAAAAATAATTTCCAGTGCTGGGCCCCACCCTAAATAAGAAACCATGGGACATGGGGCTCAGGGACTGATTTTTGTTTCAAGTTCATCATTTGATCTGGGCCAACCTCCTCATCTGACAGGCAAGGAAACTGAGACCCAGAGACAGGACAGGAAGGACAGGTTAATAACGAAGCCGGTACTAATATCCAGTCTCCTGGAACCCACGCCACATTACCTTCCTGAGGGGTACTTCTTTACACTGATTTTCAGATGTCTAAGAGGGAGGCTGCCCATTTTTAATACGTCCCATTGCACCTACACGTGAGCCCACAAACTCCCTTCTCTCTTGCAAAATGGCCTACAAATATTTATCAAGCATTTATGTGCTGGGCATTGCACTATGCAACTACATTTTAAGTTACTGATCACAGCTACCTCACAGTTCCCATTTCACAGATGGGGAAATAAATACTTGCCTAAAGGAGATAGCAGGATCAACTTTCAAATCTGACAGCTTGACTCTAGTGCCCGCAATCCACAAAACCGCTCATAGGTTCATGCCACAGGGTACCTTTAAAAACACACACGCTCACACACATACTAAAAACCTAGATTCTGAATAGAATTGGGGGTTGCTAGACACAGCAAGGTTGAGCCCTTGGAAATCACTCGTTTCCCAGCTCTGCACAAGAATGGAACAGAGCCTGTGCCGAGCCCCCTTGTCAGGGTAACCACTAGGATTCCTTTCCCATGGTGGATGTGCACAGACTCAACCATCCCAAACTCTTCCAACTTCAAAGCAGGCTAAAGAGAATGACAGTGGTAGAGGCTGCTGCCGATGTAACATCCATTCCCTGTGTTTCTTAGAAACAGAATCCCAATGGTATTTGGGGTGGCAAACCACTCAACTAAAACCCCCAAATTTCCAGCTTTTTTTTTTTTTTTGCAGCACGCGGGCCTCTCACTGTTGTGGCCTCTCCCGTTGCAGAGCACAGGCTCCGGATGCGCAGGCTCAGCGGCCATGGCTCACGGGCCAGCCGCTCCGCGGCATGTGGGATCTTCCCGGACCGGGGCACAAACCCGTGTCCCCTGCATCGGCAGGCGGACACTCAACCACTGTGCCACCAGGGAAGTTCTCCAGCCTTTCTTGAACTAACTATAGTTACGTATCCACGTTCCAGTTTAAAAGACTTAAGATGTTTGGTAGAGCTCCCAAAAGAGCTCCTCAAGGAAGGCTGACTGAACAGGGAGGTGTGCTCCCTGAGCCTCACCCCAATCCTTCCTCCTGCCTGGAATACAGGCATGATGGTTGGTGCTCTAGCAGTCACCTTGGACCATGAGTGACCTTGAGAATGGAAGCCGCAACCAGGAGGGTAAAACAGAAAGAACCTGGGTCCCTGAGCCACAACAGCCTTGGACTGATGACCTCCAGATTTCACTTGAGAAATAAACTATCTTGTTTAAGTCACTGTTACTTTGTATCTTATTATATGCAGCCAAACCTAACAATGACCCACTGACCCTCAGGACTACTTCTCATGCTAAAGGAGGCATTCAAAGGAGAAAACAACTGACTACCAAGGGAAAATAATCCCCCACTCCTAGATTTGGGGGGACAAGTAAACAATCTTTAAGAAATGATGTCTCTGCTTAAGACCAGCTGGACTGAACTGAGTGTTGAAGCTACAGTGAGTTCCATCCCCATGATGTCATCACTTTGCCAGCAATGAAAAGGGGAGGCAGCTTTTAGGCTGCAGGGCAGTTGCTGCAATTAGGGAAGAGCCCAGTTCTCTTCTCCTGCTTCCCAACATCTATGTGCTGTTTCTCCCATACATTGAGCCATAGCAGTGTTTGTTACTTTAGCTGCAAAACATTCCCACTGACAAATCCCTGGAGGGAAACTCTTCTCTCAGGGGCTCCAGGTGCCCTTCCAGAACCAACACTACCAAAAGCTATGCGGGTCCGTCATACTCAGGGCATCTGACAATGTCTGTAAAATGATCACACATCTGGCTGCCTCAAGGTTCCCAGGCTCTCCACGGTCCCAGCAAGCACTGTGGCTTCATCAGGAATTGCCTGCGCTCACAGCCATCCTCTAGAGCTGGGCTTTTTTCCTTTTGTTCCCAAATAACCCATTAACTATGAGGCCAACTTCCATTTGGAATGTGCTCTCAGCTGCACCTTACTCTATTTAGAACGTGCATGCCTGTTGCACTTCCCACACTGGAAGCACAGGAGAGAACTAGGTTCATTTCACATCAGAATCATACTCAGACTTTTTCATTAATAATATGGAGAGGACATTTTGTATAAAACAAACTTCAATTTCTTCACCTGATCAATTTAAAATAGGGTGTAGAAAATGGCACACACACTATTTATGTGTACATATTTGTATATATGTATTATTTAAAATAAAGCCTGAAGTCCCATTATCCTGAAATTAAAAAGAAAAAAATAACCCCTCAATTTAGAGCCAACGAAGAACTGAAGTTCCTTGATATATATGCATCAACTAATTTTATGCAGCTATTTCCCCAAAACAGCAACAACAGTACCTCTCATCCCACATGCTCTTCTATAAAGTGACCTTATCACTCATTCCATCAAGGGAGATGTTGGAGGTGACCATGTTCCCCAACCCCCTGAATCTGAAAGAGCTTGTGACTACTTTCACACAGTGTCACAGGAGTGACACTATGTGACTCCTGAGTCCAGGTCAGAAGAGGTGATGCAGCCTCTGCCCGGTTCTCTGGGGGAAGCCAACTGCCAAAGAAGTCCACCTACCCTGAAGCTGCCATGCTGGAGCGGGCACACGTAGTTCCTCCAGCCACCAACCCAGCTGAGCCCCCGGCAATAGCCAGCGTCAACTGCCATTCACACGAGTGAGCCCTCGTGCCGCCCAACCTATCAAACCTTCCTAAGATCGCAGCCCCAGCTGACCTCTGGCCATAACCAGAGGAGACACCATGGAAGAACCGCCCAGCTGAGCCCTCCCCACAGAGTCCTGACTCATAAAATTACCAATAAAATGCAAGGGTTGCTATAAGCCAGTTTGCGGGTAATTTGTTATGTAGCAACAGTATCCAGAACACCGACTACCTTGGGGAAAGTATCCATAATCAAACTACCTTGTCTGGGTATGTTTTTTAACTCTCTGACTTAGAACAACTGGAAGCAAACAGTGTACAAAACAAACACTTTAAAACTCAGGAAGAGTTTAGATAATCTGCAAGTAAGTTCACAGAAAGAGCTAAGAACATGGTTGCTCGAAGTGAAAGAGTGAGCAAATGGGAATGTGAAAATTGGTAGAACTGAGACAGAAACAAACATTCTTAGGAAAGAGTGGTTTCTTTCCACCATGTGGGAAATTCCTCAGGTAGAAGCAATGCTCCTGGTTAAGCTAATGGAATGTTCCATGACTAAAACGACGTTGCTCCCTGAAGTCTGCCTACCCCTCCCCCAAATGTTTGTGTTTTATTTTAAAATTTCCCCTGAACAAGCATACAATAGAATCTAGCTTGGAAGGTGTGGGCAGGCTCTGGAGGGGGCACCTTCAGGGGTGTGTGTCTGTGTTGTGAGGACAGGAGACGATCTGCAGGTCAGCAGAAAGGGGCAGAGGAGGAAAGACATTTAATCAACTTACCCACGTTTACCTTGACCTCTACATTCTCAAATACAGAACCAAGTCAGCGTTCCATAGCCTGCCAGAGAAAGCCACAGCTGCGTCCATGTCTTGGGTGCTCACTTGTCTGGAGCTTTTCCATGGTGCCAAGAAGATGGTTTGGTGGAAAACTCAGCCTTGACAAGGGTGAGTACAAGAAGTGTACTCAGATAAAATACCACCAGGTTTTATTTAAGTTCCTTTTTATTTTCCTCCACACTGGCAAAAGTTCCGAGGGAGCTTAAAGTTTTGTAAACATTTTAACTATCCCTCTTCCCCACCCCCCACTTTTGAATTTACAAAGCAAAGGAGAGCAGGAGCCCCAATTTTTAATGGTTCCCCATCTCCTCATGCTATTTGATCCAAAAACTATGTACAAGTCTGTAGCAGTCTCTGTATAGTTATTGTACATGTTTAAGAGGGAGGGAGGCAAAAAGGGACAGGGAGAATGGTGATCCAAAAGAATAAAAACAGAAACCCAAATATAATCATCCAAAACCAAACTGCTCTCAGAGCAACTCCAGCCTTCTTCGGGCAATGATGACAGAAAGAAAAGGCGCTCTACCAGGAGCCACCCGAACCACAGCACTTCTTGCACAGGGGCGGACGGTCCAAAGGCTCCAGACCAAAGTGTGATTGGCAATTCCAGGTGATGTTCTGTGGGGGGTTGGCAGAGGCAGGAAGAGTATTGTTTATAAATAGGGCTTGAATACATTTTATATCTGAAGTGAAGGGGTATTATGAGGCCACAACCAGAAACCAGAACCAGGCTTCTCTCTCCTGTTCTCTCCCATCCCCTCCAGCCCACTGCAATCTCCTGTATAGTGGTTTCCATGGATGAAGGTCTTAAAGATGGTCAGGTTTTGTATGTTCTTTTTTCAGAAAAGGCAAGCAACTTGCCATTCCAGAATCTTTAAACAAAACCTTTCGGGGCCACAGCAAGACACACACGCAATGCTCTGAGGAAGCAGATGAAATTCCGGGCTTTTATCAGAAGCAGAAGTTTATCCCTATCCAAAATGAAATTACACATATTCATACATATGGTAAAGATCCTAACTGCCTCTTAAACGAGACAAATTTTCAGCAGAAAGGCCCAAAACAAACTGGTCCTAGTCCTCTGAAGTAAAAATATTTATGGGAAAAAATCCGTTTTTGTAAGAAAGAAAAATTAAAAATAAGTCCCTCTCCCAGGCCACAGGGCTTCCTTTGTCCAATCAGGTTGGAGTATGCCAGGGGAGAAGTCAGCTTGCTTGGAAGTCACTATCTAATGAAGAAAAAACATGAATCCTTTCTCTGAAAGGATGCTCAGAAAGAAGAGGCGAGGGGTGTGCAACATCAAACCAATCAATCTAAACTCCATCCCACTCAGGGCCTCTTTGATGCAATCCCAGAGTTAGCAGCGGCAATGCAACCTTCAGACTGGAAGAGCTCTCACTGTGTCTCTGTCGGACACTCAAATCACAGTCCATGGGCGTTTTTGTTGCTGGCCAATGTCTGTTACCATTAACTCTCTTCATGATTGCACCAGTCAGACCCCATGCCCATTTTTTTTTGGGGGGGGGGAGGGGAGAAGGAGAAGAAAAACAAAATAGAAGGAAAAAAGTGACAAGAGAAAGTAAATTGCTATTGGCAGATCCCAATACACTTTCTGGGAGACAGTAGGTGAAATCACGGCACAGTAAACACGTCTGCCCAAAATCAGCCTTGTTGGGGAGTAATCCCAACTGCCACCCCCAAGACACAGGGTCTGGTCCACTTATCTACAGTCTGAGATGCTCACCAACAAAAATGGTTTAAAGAATCTTGGACACAAAGGGCTGGAAGAAAAAGCCTGAGATGATCGGTTCTGTGATTTGTTGCAGTGATAAAGAGTATATGGTGAGTAAGTGTCGTGTCCAAAGGTGCAGAATCCATGGTCAGCAGAGAAAAGAGGGAAGGCCAGTCCGCTCTGGCAGGTGCTCAGTAGTCATCCAAAGTCTCGATTTCACCCATATTGAGTCGCTCCGATGAAGCATTGACTGAAAACCCTGCAGGGAAAAATTGGCAACGAGTGACTGACCACACCCAGACAACCATGTGGCTCAAATTCTAGGCAGGCAGCTGGAATTTTAGTCTCCTGTTTTTGAGCACACAAATAGGGATACTAAAAGGAGGGAGAAGAAAGGATAAAAGTCAATGTAATGGTTTTTTTGCCCTTCCAATTAGACATTCTATTTTTATATGTTTTATCTTAAGGTTCTGATATAATTTAATTAGGGAGGAAACACACACACACACATAAACCCAGCACCACTGCTTAAAAAGAACTGCAAACCACTGCCTTAGAGAGTCCTGAGTAGAGCCTGGGTTTTAAGTGTGTTTTAAGGGCCAGGTTGGCTAGGGGGGAAGTTCATTCAGAAGGTGTACCTTAAAAGAATGGGGCAGGGGGAGGGCAGGAGTAACACACTAAGTACTTCGTAACCACTCGACCAAATGACTGTGAAATGTGAGTGGGAATAACACTATTGGGTTGGCCAAAAATTTCGTTTGGGTTTTTCCATAAGATGTTATAGAAAAACCCAAATGAACTTTTTGGCCAACCCAATACTTCAGCCCCATTCGCTATCGGGAATACTTTGGGTCCAAAACTTTGTCAAAGTTCTGGTCAAGAGATTTTGCTTTCAGTGGTAGGAGGCTCCAGGGAAGACCCACTACAAGATCCTTAGAGCCCTCAGATGTTCTTCCTATCACAGAGCAGACAGCACAGAAACATTGAACTACTTTATTCGACTCAATCTACTCTAGGTAGACCAGCAAAGGGAAGGATTTCATTCAGCAATATTAACTGACTGAAGTGCAATCTGGTTTAGAAAAAGCAGCACTAGCACAGCCACTGAAGGCGACAGGCAGCACTTACAAACACTACTGAGGTCTGGAAACCTAATGCCATCAGCACGTGTAATTTTTCAATGAACTCCATGATCAGAGATTGATAAAAAGTACTATTAACAAGGCCTCTTTGAAATGAGTGATTCTCAGAAAGCTTTCAGTTCATCCACCCTAAATTAAATCCCAAACTGTTTCAGCTGCTATTTGAATATCAAAAAGTAAACAGGCGATGCTCTCCAGTCTAAAGGCAGTTCTGTTAATATTGAGTTTTCTGCCCCCTCCTTTTTGTTCTTTAATGTTCAAGTTTTCAAATACACATTTTAAATGTACCAATAATAAACAAAAAAATGCCTTACATAATAAAAATAGCTTAATTACATTACATTCTTGATTCCAAAATATCATGACTTGAAAAAATAAACACGCCTATTTATTAACCAAGGAAGCTGTGGTACAAGCTGCTTACAAGGCCTCCTACTGGGAGAGGCTAGGATTCCAAATCCCAACCTGAGTTCTACCCCTCAACTGTGTTCCCATAACCTGCAAGATTTTTTCCCTTGAAAATAATGAAAGGCTTAGTGTTCATATTTGAAAATAACAGTTAATTAGGTAAGTGCAAAAACCTAAAGACCAAACAGTTTATGAAATGAACTATTACTCTATTCTGAAGCAGGTTTTTCTTTGACTTCACATATATCTCAAGAACAAATGAAATGTGATAAAAACAATAATGAGCCACATGAAATAAAAGTGGGAATGTAACAAAAACACAAACTAAATCAATTTTAGTCATACAAACACAGGAAGGGAAAAGAAGCCTGGGGCCAAACAAAGTTAAGTATTCGCTGCTATAATATGACGATTACCGGGCTGGGCTTTTAGCAGACATGGTCTCATTTACCTGTCCAAAAAACCAGTAAGGAGGGCACGTCTCCTCCCCACTGGACAGAAGGGGGAGCTCTGGGATATAATGAGACCCCATGCAATACAAATGAGGATGTAAGCCCAATATGCCCAGCTCTAAAGACTATATTAGGTTCAGAACAACAGACTCCCACTCACATAATTTCTGTAAGGTTTGGGAGACTGTTTCTATAAGGAAAGTATGACTGGTGAAAAAATGGTATTGTGTGTGTGTATTTCTCATATCCAAGTACAGGATGCTGGCTCACAATGGCACTTGGTAGCTCTAAAAACTAGAAGAAAACACAAGAGTACAATGGAGGACATGATCATTAAAATGAAGCTGGAATCTCTCTGAAGGTTTGTTTTAGAAGCAAAATTCTCTTTTGATCAACGACCACTTTCTCAATGGATACTTTGGGGTCAAATTAATGGATACTTTGGGGTCAAATTTGAAGCTGTTTTCCCATTATGTGCATGGGGAACTTGTGACTGATGGATGTTTGTTAATTTTTCTTAATCTATAAGTCAATAAGGCATATATCAATTAAAAACAATAATAAATGGATATGAGTAGGTAAGGGGCAGAAATTATCAGATGAATTTCCAGAGGAAAGTTTAGTTCAGCAGAAATTCTCATTAAATGGTGCAAGCAAGAGCCCACCCAAGTGAGCTTCTTCAGTATTTTGTTGAACAGTTTTACTTCCCTTATATTTAATTTTTTTTTCTTCCCTTTCAAGATACATATTCCTTAAAACTCTATTCCTAGAATGACCTATGTCTCATTCCCTTGAAGGGGGATTTTAAGTCCCTTTCTTTCTTAGGTCTATAAGAGGAGATGGGGTCAGATCAGATATTTAATCCAAAAACCTTTACCTCATTTTCAGAGGAACCTTTTCCCTGAGAACCTTTTCCCCCCTCCCCCCACAGCTAAATAGCGGGGGATTCTTAGCTAGAGCTCACAACCAGAACTGAAGGAACACTCTTAAATCTACATTCACCTATCTCTGTCAAAACTGGATAAATTTTGGACTGTTCCATCCATCCTTAACATAAACTTCCAAGACATGCAGAAGAAAACAAAATTTCGCCAGATCTCTAGGTTTCCGAAGCCAGCTTGCAGAGCACCAGTTCCCGAGGGCAATCCTCAAAGCTGGGTTTCTGTTACTGATATTTTGATTTCTCCAGCGCAGGAAACCTCTGAAGTATGGATACTACCAAGGGCAGAGCAATCTACCTCTTGCTGTGCTATCAGCTCTTTCATCTCTGTATCATGCCTCCTAGTCACTTCACACTCAATCTACCCAACACTTAAACACTGCATCATTCCCCCGTAAGCCTGCTCCACTTTCCAGGGCTCATCATTTTAGCAAAAGGGCAACTCTTTTCATCCGGCTGCCCATACCTTTCCATTCTCCTTGTCCATCCCCTAAATTTCTAAAATCCATCTAACTCCTCTCCATCTCCACTGCCAAAACCCTATTCCAGGCCACCGGTATCTTTCATCTGGTCTATACTGCAGCCTCCTAACTTTTCTGCCTGATTTCCCAATCTGCCACCTTGGCCAATATAACCATTCTATTCCAGACAACACAGTTTTATAATAGCCTATTCTACATTCATAAATAGAGAATAATATTAATTTCATCATTGCCTGTGAGGTTGTTAGGGCCAACTTAAGAAACACAGGTGGCCCATCAGCTTTGCCTATGCTGTTTATTATTCCAGAAACACCATTCCCTATCCTTCCTGTCTTTCAAAGCCCCAATTCAGGTGTCACCTTTTCCCCAAGGAAAAGGCTGCTCTGTATGAAGACACTGGTCCTCAATGTTAGATAAGAGTAGCCATGGGTAACACAGAAGAGTGAAAACAGGCCTGCTCTGAAACCCCAGCTGCACTGCTAAATGCTGTGTGACTCTGGGAAATGTCTTAAATCCTCTAGGCCTTGGTTTACTCATTGGTAAAGCTGGAACATCACCTCATAATGCAGGATAATTATGAGAATTGTATTATACACACAGTGAATGTCAACAAATACTGGTTCTTTTCTGTGAACATGTGACTGGATTTATGGTCTGCTTCCACACAAATCAGCATTTTAAATAACTTTTTCTGTTGTCCATTAGTATTATTTTCCAACTAAACTGAAAGTTTTTTTTAAAGAAATTCATGTTAGATATGAAAAAAGACTTTAAAACTGAAGGCACCGCACAATGTATTACTTTTCTTACTCCCTGTAGCACATGAGGCATAGCTCCTGCACTGAGATGCCCAGTAAATACTGACTACTAACTTTGAACTGGTCAAAAACATTTATTTTTTATAAGAAGTATTTCCCTTCATGAAAAACATTCCACCATGGGACTCACATATAATCTCCCACCAACACCCAGCTAAGACATTAGGCCTGTGCTCACCTAATAAACTGGGATCTGCTCGGACCATCTTCTGCTTTTTCTTCTTCTTGCCACTTTGTACAGCTTCAAAATTAGACTGTTGGTTGTTGCTTTGATTGGTCTGAAATACTGAATGGAGTGCACTGTGGTTCATCCCCCACACAGAGTCCTGTAAAACGAGATAGCACAACTGAGGTTACATGGTGGATACAGGCTTGGCCCACTCCGAGGAAATGGTTGACCTGGGTCTCACCTTACCAAGGATGAGTTTAAAAACAGAAAGCCGACCGTGGATTCTGGTAATAACGAAACTAAGAACAGTCCACTGAGGCATGCTTTCCCTTCATTTAGATTCAGACATCCCACTTGAGCTCTGTCTCCACAAGGCCCGTCCTGGTAACTCCAGGTGTCCACACTGCTGTGACAGCACAGCTGTCAAAACCTCTCCAGATATACATGGACTCTGTATCATCCACTAGGAATTGGCTCTTTGGTAATCCACACCTCTCACCTACTCAAAGTGGAAGGTTCCTTTGTTCTCTGGGGCCCATCAACAACGTGTGAAATGTCTGACAGGTTATAGTACTGTCAGTACTGGGTACCAGTGGATCCTGAGCAGCAGAGAGCTAACATTTGTAAGTTTTAACTATTTAAAACCAAATTTATGGTCTATGACAAGTTGGAATTTGCAATTTGACAGAGGCACTTATATGAATCAAGAACAATGGGGCTGATATGCCTAACAGAGAATGAATGGCTATATTTGCTAATTCACAAAGGTCTCTGGACACTGAATTTGAAAATATCAAGTCCACCATGTTTTAAAAGGTTCCAGTCACGTGATATACAAAAATGGGAACATTGTTCTAATTTTCATTTCTCTGGCTGCTCAACATTTCAAGACATTAACACTCACAAGGGCACTGCACTCACTCTGCTGCCTCATACCTGCTGCTGCGGCGGCGGCTGTTGCTGCTGCGGCTGCCGCTGGCTGGCTTTCTGTTTGGCGCGGCGCTCCAGGAACTGCTTGGCAAACTCCTTGGCCTCAGAGGTATCTCCTAAATAGGCCCTAATGTAATCATGGACCTCATAAGGAGATTCTACTTCTTTCAGGAAAGAAACAAATGTGGGAACTGTAATATGAGAGGAAACAAGACATAAAGAGTAACAATGAAATATCACACAGAAGAGATCAGTTTCAGTTTTTAATATATTTTAACACCCAATACAGACATTAATGATGGAGACTTGAAAGGCATGTAGCTATTATGTTAAATATTCTTCAGTCTCCTCTGGAGTAGTAGTGGGGGGGACCCACTATCACTGCAATGCCCCAAATCATGTGAAATAGCACAGAGACAAAGATACCATGCATGTTTAGTTTCACTAAACGTTATTTTGGTAGAAACTAAATCATGTTGATCGAAACAACTGTCTGTCTAAGGCTAAAGTCATCTGGGGATTCATTTCTTTTTCCCTTAAATTCAATCAGTATTTATTAAGTGTGATAATGTGGGGAGGCACCACAACAGATACTGAAGATATAGGCATAGCCTCCTTTCACTTCACTGAGATATCCTAAGTTTACAAGAAAAATGGAACATGAAGCAGTGTGGTGCAGGAGAAAAGCACAAGTATCAGAGTTAGACAGACATGGGTTTAAAACCTGATTCTGAAATTTGCTGACTGTGTGACCTTGATGAGTTACTTAACCATTCTGAGCCTCTGTTTCCTAATTTATAAAATGGGGATAACATCACCTACATTGTAAACGTATGTCATAAAATTACTGCAAAAATTAGATACCTAGGATAACACATGTTAACCCCTATAAAGTGCCTAGTACATGGTAGGTGCTTAATGGATGGTAGCCATTGCTATTTTTCACTACTCTTTTCTCTGGCTCGAGCGGACCATTGGTTATTGTTACAATGTTACAAAGGAACCCTTCAATTCCTTTACTGCTCTGTTTTTAAAAGATTCTTGGTTTTAGAAAAGACATCAGAGGTGGACTAGTTCAACAAAGCCCATGAGTTATGGGAATCCCTTCCACACCAAGCTGGAGGGTAAGGGAAAGACTCACTTCCATCTAAGGCTGATAATTCTTCTTTGTGAACAACTAACAATTAGCAAGTTTTTCTTCAAATTGAGCTGAAATCTTTTCACTTGCATACATTATGGGTCTTAGCTTTATCCTACACAAAATAAGTCTACTTGCTCTGTCACATGATTCCCACCCCTGCCCCCAAAGGCAGGAAGGGAAAAACCTCACATCACCTCAGACTTCTCTTGCCCAGGCTGACCTCTGTCCCCACTATAACAGTTACTCTCCTTTGTCCATCTGGCAATGCCCCCCATAAAATGAGCAGTATGGAACTATGACCTCTTCTTCCCTGTACATTATAAGACAGCCTAAGATAGCATCTACTTTTTGGTAACCACTGATAACCTATTTCAGCATAGTATTATAGAACTTTTCTATAATACTATTAAAGAGTCAAGTTCCTATGGTAGGTGCAGGACTTGACCTCCATCAGATTTCACCTCCTGAGTGTTGGCCCATCATCATTCCAATTTTCTAACTCTTTGTGGGTCCTGCTCTGCCATTCCACATGCTGGGTTTCCCTCCCCAATTCTTACCATCCAAGTTATTTGCCGTATTAAGGGCATGAAGCATCTGTTCACACCACTGGGTAAATCCATCTTGGGCTTTATTTACTCCCTGAAAGAGCTTCAGCAATTTTTCTTCTTCTTCTACTTTCTTATTCTGCCGGTTAGACACACCTACAGATTTACTAAAGCAAAACAATAGGGCGATATTATATTCCCAGAAACTGTTGCTATATGATTATACTCTAACACCATAAATAGACAATGTCTTGGCAACACCGGATGGCTGTCCAGCAATCCAATTCTTGGCTCCAAAAATGAAAACAAACAAACAAACAACAACAAACCCGAAATAAAAAAACTGAAATACTGGGGGTGGGGGTGGGGTTACTCAATACCCCTTAAAATCTAGCCTCAGTTAATACATTCTAGTTTGTGAATACAGGGCTTCTTTTCAGAGAAATTATTAAATGTTCCCCTATGTGTCCTTCAGTAAGACTTTAAATTTTGCTAAGCCTCAGTTTCCTCATCTGTAAAATGGTACTAATACTTCTTTGGGTTATCAAAAGGAATAATGATACTATATGCAAAGGCCTAGAGCACAGTGCCTGGCAAAAATGCTCAATAAACTGACATTTAGTGTCCTATTCATAACACATTAAGCCCTCAATCAAGAAGAAATACTCTGACAACACTACCATTTATTAAGTAGTTACTATGTGCCAGGCACTTTACTAACTACTTCACATGTATTCATTTAACCTTTAGAACCATACCCATGAAGTTATTATCTTCATTTTATAGATGAGGGAACTGAGGCTCAAAGAGGTTCCCTCTTGCCCAAGGTCACACAGCTAATAAGTGGTAGTGCTGGGATTTGAGTTGATGTATTTAACATTAAAACCCATGTTCGTTCAATAAAACTGTATACTAAGGAAAGAAAGATGAATGTAAAATGTAACTAATTTATCATAAAAATAAAATGGTTTTAGTGTTTATAATACTCATAGTATAAGTAACTTAAAAATATAAATTTAGAGAAAAACGCTAAAATCTAGAGAATACCTTGGTGAAATATTCCACAGCAATAACAAAAATATTAAGTGGTTACCATGTGACAGGCAATGGACTAAGTGTCCAGCAACCAAAGGAGCTCCTAGTATAATATAGATGTGTTTCCACAGGGAAGAAAAGCAATCATCAAACTATGACCTCACATGGTAGGATACAGGTGAAAATAAGTAAAAACTAAATAACTACCTTTCTCTGGCCACCCCATATCCTACTCCTCACACGCTGCTTCCCCCAACCCACCAAAGAGCATAGGTTGATCATTTTGAGCCCTACCTGAGACTGGCGTTTTTATTTTTGTTTGTTGAATTCCTGGGTCCCACCTCTTTCACTGCATCATCCCAGAATCCCATGTTGGAATTTTTAGTGTCAGCATTACTCCAGATACTACTGACTAGGTCAGATGCCCACTGGTTAGGGGGACCAGCATTTATAGAGCCCCAGACAGAATTCCCAAGGCTGGTGTGCAGGTTGGAATGCTGTTAAAGAAAAGGAGACAAATAATTACAGTTAACAATATTAAAAAGATAAAAAGGGAGTCCACAAAAGTTAGGAAAGATAACTTAACTTATAACACCAGTCCACACAGTGACTGCTTAGGAAAATGAACCCACCGGATTATTCCGGGCTCTGCTGGGTTGCTGGTGCTGCTGCTGCTGCTGCTGCTGCTGCTTCTGCATTTGCCTGGCTTCTTCCTGTTGTATCTCCAGAAGGGACTTTGCAGTACCTGCGGGTTTGCTGACATTCCCCCACCCTGAGAGTTTCTGCTGTTGCTGCTGTTGCTGCTGCTGGAGAGCTTTCATCAATTCCCTCTGCTGGCGCCTCTGCTGCAGGCACAGAAACAGAAGGCAACTCAGGATTCCGTTGTTTAAAAAAATAGTTACAAATGTCCAGTATACTAAATGGAATGTAAATACATAGCAGCTATATGAAATTAAACACCATGACAGAGTTAACTCCTCTACTGCAAATAAAGATGTAAACTGCCAGAAGTACTAACAGGAGAATAAAAAGAAACTAAGAATTACTTCTTAAAAATTAAGTAGGGCTTTTGGTTAAGCATAAAGGCAAAATATATGTTTACTTCCAAAGCCCTACCAAAATGACAGAAAAAATTTTTTTTCTAAAGCATAAACCTTAAGGACAAAGAGAATAAAATAGACTTTAAAAGCTGGAAAGCAGGCAGATAAAGACAGCCAATATAACAGACCCAGTAAGTTGAAACCTAAGTAAAGGAAGCTCAGAAACAGGCCAATTCACAGAAAAAGCTCAGGAATTAGAGGTAGGGGTATCTCACATAGAAGAAGACAGGCTGAAGGTCTGTAAAAAGCAGCACGGAGACCCTGACTACCTCCCCAACCCAAAGCAGTTAACAGCTATCCCTCTCTCCCCAGAAGAAAATTAAAACTTTCCATTTTAAAGAGGCTGAACCAGATTAGCGGATTAGTCTATAGGAAAGCTGACCCAGGACAAGAGAATACACCTACAGATACCAACAGATGGTGGGACTCCAACAGAACAGACCATTACAGAGACCACTACGGAAAAGCCCAGCAAGGTGCTGTATATACCAGAACCTCCAAACAGCTTTTCTGTGCCTTATTCCTAAATATGAATGAATAGCCCAGGATCAACAAACACTTGACAGAGCTTCTAAGATGAAAGCCAAAGACCAAATCAAACAAAATTCTGTGGAAACAGAAACAAGACAAGGGAAAATAGGAGCTAGCTTTTTAAAATGCTATCAGTAAGTAATATTTTTAGAGGTAAGGTAGTGCAGTCAGTAAAACAAGAATAAGAGGCTATAAAAAGAAACACTTAGAGTAACAACATATGGACTCAGAACTTCAAAATAAGAGAACATACTTTAGAAGTTCAATAGAAGGACTGAAAGATAGGACTGAAGAAATACCCCATCAGAAAAGAGATGGAAAGCAGGAGAGAAAACCAGAATCAGTCCAGGAGGGCAACATGCAGATGACAAGAATTCGAGAAAAACAGAGCACCTGTGCAGCAAGCCAAGCGTGCGTTCAGATCTGAACAGATCACAGGGTCCTGGAAAGGACACCTCCAGGCAAAGAATGGAACAGAATTGTCATAGGTTTTCCCTACGTGAGAAATACGTATGGAGTGGCATTTTATACCTTTTGAAGAGTGTAGGAAGACTTAAGAGTTCAAAGAAAATTAATCAAATAAAAACACAAGGCAATTATTAACTTCTAACAGACAAAAATATGAACAAGAAAAGACCTGTGATTTCAACTCTGATGACCACTATTATTATTTGTAAGCAGAGACCAAAATTACTGGAACAATTTCTAGCCTTGAAGGGGGAAGATATATTCTGCTCTGCATTCAGCTGTTAAACTTTTAGAAAAGAGAGATGATTTCAGAGAAAGTTCAGTCTATTTTTTTATTTTAAGAGGGTGGGAAATAAGATAATTTTTTAAGGTGAAGCAACATTTTAACCTACTGGATGATATCATGCACACTACATGGTAAACTTGTACAGACAATTCCCGGGGCCTTCAGTGAACCACACCACCGAGACCAGAATGACAGCTTGCATTCGCGAACAACTTGACTGCTCTGCCTCAAATTATATCCACATAAATCACTTTCTTCAAGACTCTGCTACCTCATGCCACCTTTTGAGAGAGGCCTTCCCAGACAGCACTACCTAAAACTAGACAATCACTACTACCACCAATACTAGCCCCAACTCCCAACCCTCTCTCTATGCCTCTCCTCACTTTATTGTTCTTTCTGACACATATTGCCTCTAGAACTCCATGATTTACTTAATTTTTATTATCCATGTCCCCTCAACCAAAGGTAAGCTTTATGAAGGCAGAGAATTTTGTCTGTTTTAGACTCAGCTATATCCCCAGACTGAAACTGTAACTGAGTAGCAACTATGTGATGGACAGATGGATGGATGGGTGGGTGAATATGGCACCTAATGGCATGCTGAGCCAAACCATTTTCCTTATTTTCTCTCTTCTATCAAGAACTGTGCTCTGCTGCCCCCTCCCCAACCCCTTTCACTCTTCTGTATCCTTCCTATCCTAATGAGGAACTGTAGGATACAGACTTACAGGCAGAGAGGCGTTATTTCTGTCATATTTTAAGTTTTTCTAGGTTAGTCAGAAAACCCAATACCCTTTAGGGAAAAAAGTATTCTACATTCTAAGCATCAAATTTATAAAAGGATATCTGCATAAAACTCACCCCCAATTTTGAAACACCCAAGTAACTTTTATTTACGAGCTATTCTCTCAAGAGCTATGGTTAAAATGTTTAAGGTAACTGAACATTTATGTATCCAATCTTAATGTTATTCCTATGAGATCCTTCATACTTGCTAGAGACCATATTACAGGATAAAGAGGTGAATAACACATATCCAATTCAGACACACAGCAGCTCTGACAATAATAGTTATCTTTAGTAGCCACTCATCCATGATGCACACTAGCTATTCACTGACTGTCTAGATCACTGTTACTTTTAAAACTTACCTCCTCTCGAAGTTGCCGTTCTCGTTCCTCTTCTAGTTTTTGGATTTCAGCCAATGATAGTGTTGCCTGGGACTGACATGCTGTCGTATTGGACTGCTGGCCCCATGTTGAAGAAGAGGGAAGCTAACAAAAAAGGAAGGCAAACGAGTTCATGAGGAAACATGTACAGGAAACAAAGGGGCAATAATGCATTAAGTACAGCCAGAACATTCATGTTTCTTTCAACTCCATTTATAACACCCAATTCAAATTTCCTTCTTCAATCCTTTTACGTACTACTCTCCCAGTCAGTCTGCTTTTACGTAATTTTTTTGTCACAAGATTATTTTAAAACAACTTAAGTACATCAATACACTTTTATTTGATCTACCATTACGAAACTGCAAATTTGTTACACCTGGCATTGACATATACACCAATATACAACCATAAAGAGAAAGAAGTAAACAAAAGAATCACTAAGTTTTTAATCCAAGGAGGTAATAAAGGACAAGATATGCTACTTTCCAATGAAAGTAGCAAGGGCAAGATTTGTGAAGGGAGAGCTGAGGTGGGCAGCTGAGGAAAGATGCCAGGCACAGTTTTCTATCAGTCTTTCATGAAAGGGAGTTAACCAGGCTGTGCCTTCTAGTAGTGAGCACTAAGCTGGTTTTAATCAATAATTCTATTTTTCCTATGCCTTAAAATTATCAACTAAAATAAAGTGTAAATATATGAGTCCTGAATACTTTAGTGTTCTCAAAAGCTTGATTATTTCTAGGGGAATCCCTTGGCCTTTCTGGGCCAGAAGAAAGATACACTCTAATTTTGAGACATCTTAAGGCTCTTAAAAGCAAACAAAAACCAAATCTAACCAGACTTAAAATATGTTTAATAGAAACAATACATGAGCATGGATGGATCAAAACAAACAAAATGCCAAACAGTCCCAAAAAAGAATGGCTCTTCAGTAGGAATCTCTAAAACTGGAACTGATGCGATACGAGTAAAAACAGTTTAAACTGTCACTGATGTTACCAGACAGCTCTCCAAATGAGTACCCTCAACACTACCGAACATAATAGATCCTTTAACATTTTTTGCCCAATGATGGGTAGTACCGGCATTTCTCTCAAAATGCACCTGTGCTAGGGTAGGAGAGGGGTACAGGAGGCAGCTAAGAGAGAAAGATGGGGGACTAAGTAGGCAAAGTTGAGCACAAATGAACTCTTTTTCTCCACAGGAAATGACACGTTTTGGAAAGCACTATCAAGATCAAACCTGGCAGCAGATCTCAAACCTGGTGGCATCACCTGGAGGACCCGTAAAAATGTAGATGCCCCAGCCCCACACTCAAGGAATCAAAAGACCCAAAGGTAAAGCCAACCAATTCGCATATTTTTGTAATTCTGATGCAGTCAGAACCAGCAACCACTGATGCTGTCGAAAATCTCAGTGGCTGTATCACCCCGCGGTACCCAGAAACCAATCGCCAGTCCTCTTCAGCAGAAACTCAGCCAGCATCAAGGACAGATTCACTGCCTCCTGAAATGGCCTATTCCTCTTTCAAAAACCTCTGAAATCCTCCTATATTTTGTGCCAAAGTATACTTCACTGTACTTTTTGCTCATGATTCATGAGTCTGCTCTCTGGAGTAATGCAGAACAAATCTAAGTCTTTTTTCACATGACAGACAAACGTCTGCAGATAGCTATCAATTTCCCTTAAATCTTATTTGTACATAAGAAATAATACCCCATCACTCCATCAACATTGCCTCAGGGCATTTTCCAGTTCAACCAACATCCTGTACTGCCCACTCAGAGAACTGAAGTTTGTCAATCACGCTTTTCATAACAACTCTTTCCCAAGTCAGAAGCAAACAGTTGGGAATTTGGTACATTTTCTGCCCGCTGAATGTCTAATTATACTTTGCTGATTTAAAAAACATTACTTTTTTTTTTCCTGCCCTGACATTGCTACCTTACTTTTTCAACACTATTTTTGATAACATTTCTTTAAGAAAATCTGCTAAAACTCAGTAAGAACAGAGTCTGCAGTACCATGACCCACTCTCTCCCAACTGCTAGCTCAGCCAGACAGAAACACTACTTCAGATGAAGGCAGCAAAGAACACAGGCCTCCCTCTCTCCCCGTTAGCTGACAGTCAGTGGGCTGCCTTCCCGGGAAGTGCACGATATCAACAATTCTCATCCTGGCTCCAGCTACCTGTTGCAAAGGCTAAGCTACGGACAAACACAGCTGAGAGGAGAGGTGGCTCCCTTCTTATGCCTAGCCCCGACTTCTGGGATGGAAACTACACAGTGCTACAGAGACTACTAGGGCCCTGGCTGCCACTTTGAAAGGCAGAGGTTCCACCCCACCAGGAGAGGCAAGCCAAGAAGACCTGAGGCTACTGCCCCTCCCCCAAGGGCTCAATTCATAAAGCAGGCGCCATTGTTCCCAGCTCCAGAGCTGTGACTCTGGGACTTCTGTCTTGAAGCAGAGGTGGGTGGAACAGATTGGAATAGAGAGAGCTGCAGACCTCTTCCCAAAGGAACTGACTTCATTTGCAACAGAGTGTGGAGAGTGAGGAGTTCAACCCTAAGGGCACTTTCAAAAACAGTGGATGTTGCAGTGAAAGGCAAGGGGTTAACTGGTAGATTCACTGGAGATACAGGCTAAACTGTACTCTGCTTCTTTGTCTCAGAGAACCAAGCTAGAAGGAGTCTGCCTAGGGTCAGAACAAATCTCAAATATAAACCTCAGGAAGTACCTCTTCAAAAGAGCTTGAGTTTGATTGGATCAGGCTTTTGGAACATTTTATGCCCAAGGGTTCTTCTGAGAAGAGAATAATCCAGTTAGCAACTAGTGGAGTTTAACAGCCTAAATGTGGAACAAGACAGTCAAGGAGAGCCCAGCCCAAACCACTGTCAGCCCAGAGTGACTGTGAGCATACCCAATGCTGCATCCCCAGAGAAGCCCCAGCAGAGGCTTCACACTATTGGGGGAGAGGCGGGGAAGTTCACTAAATTAATCTAGCTAGCCACAAAACAAATAATAATAATGAGTGGGGGTGGAGGGAGGACCAGAACCCAGAACTGCTACAGTGCATTAGCAAGAAAGTATATCTATATACCAGGAAAAAAGCTGGCAATAGACACTGCCTGTGATAGTGAACGATCAGATGTCAGATTTAACAAAGACATCAAAGTCTTATAAATATGTTCAGAGAAGGAAACCATGATTAAAGGAGTAAAAGTAGACATGTTAACAATATCACATCAAATAAACAATATCAATAAAGATACAGAGGGCTTCCCTGGTGGCGCAGTGGTTGAGAGTCCGCCTGCTGATGCAGGGGACACGGGTTCGTGCCCCGGTCCGGGAAGATCCCACATGCCGCGGAGCGGCTGGGCCCGTGAGCCGTGGCTGCTGAGCCTGCACGTCCGGAGCCTGTGCTCCGCAATGGGATAGGCCACAACAGTGAGAGACCCGTGTACCGCAAAAAAAAAAATAATAATAATAATAATAAAGATACAGAGACTATTTTTTAAATAATCTATGAGATTAGAAATGAATTACAGGGGAAAAAACGTAAAAAACACAAACACAGAGAGGCTAAACGATACATTACTAAATAACCAAGAGATCACTGAAGAAATCAAAGAGGAAATCAAAAAATACCTAGAGACAAATTACAACAAAAACACGATGATCCAAAACCTATGGGATGCAGCAAAAGCAGTTCTAAGAGGGAAGTTTGTAGCAATACAAGCTTACCTCAAGAAACAAGAAAAATCTCAAATAAACAATCTAACCTTACACCTAAAGGAACTAGAGAAAGAAGAGCAAACAAAACCCAAAGTTAGCAGAAGGAAAGAAATCATAAATATCAGAGCAGAAATAAATGAAACAGAAACAAAGAAAACAATAGCAAAGATCAATAAAACTAAAAGCTGGTTCTTTTGAGAAGATAAACAAAATTGATAAACCATTAGCCAAACTCATCAAAAAAAGAGGGAGAGGACTCAAATCAATAAAATTAGAAATGAAAAAGGAGAAGTTACAACAGACACCATAGAAATACAAAGCATCCTAAGAGACTACTACAAGCAACTCTATGCCAATAAAATGGACAACCTGGAAGAAATGGACAAATTCTTAGAAAGGTATAAGCTTCCCAGACTGAACCAGGAAGAAACAGAAAATATGAACAGACCAATCACAAGTAAGGAAATTGAAACTCTGATTAAAAATCTTCTGACAGGGCTTCCCTGGTGACTCAGTGGTTAAGAATCTGTCTGCCAGTGCAGAGGACACGGGTTCGAGCCCTGGTCTGGGAAGATCCCACATGCCGCGGAGCAACTAAGCCTGTGCGCCACAACTACTGAAGCCTGCACGCCTAGAGCCCGTGCTCCACAACAAGAGAAGCCATTGCAATGAGAAGCCCGCACACCGCAACGGAGAGTAGCCCCCGCTCGCCACAAGTAGAGAAAGCCCGGGCGCAGCAACGAAGACCCAACACAGCCAAAAATAAATAAATAAAAATAAATTTATTTAAAAAAAAAAAATCTTCCAACAAACAAAAGTCCAGGACTGGATGAGTTCACAGGTGAATTCTATCAAACATTTAGAGAAGAGCTAACACCCGTCCTTCTCAAACTCTTCCAAAAAATTGCGGAGGAAGGAACACTCCCAAACTCATTCTATGAGGCCACCCTGATACCAAAGCCAGACAAAGATATTACAAAAAAAGAAAATCACAGACCAATATCACTCATGAATATACATGCAAAAATGCTCAACAAAATACTAGCAAACAGAATCCAACAACACATTAAAAGGATCATACACCATGATCAAGTGGGATTTATCCCAGAGACGCAAGGATTCTTCAATATATGCAAATCAATCAATGTGATACACCATATTAACAAACTGAAGAATAAAAACCATATGATCATCTCAATAGATGCAGAAAACGCTTTTGACAAAATTCAACACCCACTTACGATAAAAACTCTCCAGAAAGTGGGCAGAGAGGGAACCTACCTCAACATAATAAAGAACATATACAACAAACCCACAGCAAGCATCATTCTCAACGGTGAAAAACTGAAAGCATCAGAAACAAGACAAGGATGTCTACTCCCACCACTATTATTCAACATAGTTTTGGAAGTCTTAGCCATGGCAATCAGAGAATAAAAAGAAATAAAAAGAATCCAAATCAGAAAAGAAGAAGTAAAACTGTCACTGTTTGTAGATGACATGATGCTATACATAGAGAATCCTAAAGATGTTACCAGAAAACTACTAGAGCTAATCAATGAATTTGGTAGACTAGCAGGATACAAAATTAATGCACAGAAATCTGTTGTATTCCTATATACTAATGACGAAAAATCTGAAAGAGAAATGAAGGAAACACTCCCATTTACCATTGCAACAAAAAGAATAAAATACCCAGGAATAAACCTACCTAGGGAGACAAAAGACCTGTATGCAGAAAACTGTAAGACACTGATGAAAGAAATTAAAGATGACACAAACAGATGGAGAGATACACCATGTTCTTGGATTGGAAGAATCAATATTGTGAAAATGACTAACTACCCAAAGCAATCTATAGATCCAGTGCAATCCCTATCAAACTACCAATGGCATTTTTTACAGAACTAGAACAAAAAAAATCTTAAAATTTGTATGGAGACACAGAAGACCCCAAATAGCCAAAGCAGTCTTGAGGGGAAAAAAATGATGCTGGAGGAATCAGACTCCCTGACTTCAGACTATACTACAAGGCTACAGTAATCAAGACAATATGGTACTGCCACAAAAACAGAAATATAGATCAATGGAACAGAATAGAAAGCCCAGAGATAAACCCACGCACCTGTGGTGAACTAACCTATGACAAAGGAAGCAAGGATATACAATGGAGAAAAGACAGTCTCTTCAATAAGTGGTGCTGGGAAAACTGGACAGCTACTTGTAAAAGAATGAAATTAGAACACTCCCTAACACCATACACAAAAATAAACTCAAAATGGATTAAGAGACCTAAATGTAAGACCGGACAGTATAAAACTCTTATTAGAGGAAAACACAGGAGGAACACTCTTTGACATAAATCACAGCAAGATCTTTTTTGATCCACCTCCGAGAGTAATGGAAATAAAAACAAAAATAAACAAATGGGACCTAATGAAACTTAAAAGCTTTTGCAAAGCAAAGGAAACAAGACAAAAAGACAACCCTCAGAATGGGAGAAAATATTTGCAAACGAATCAATGGACAAAGGATTAATGTCCAAAATATATAAACAGCTCATGCAGCTCAATATTAAAAAAACAAACAGCCCAATCCAAAAATGGGCAGAAGACCTAAATAAACATTTCTCCAAAGAAGACATACAGATGGCCAAGAAGCACATGAAAAGCTGCTCAACATCGCTAATTATTAGAGAAATGCAAATCAAAACTACAATGAGGTATCACCTCACACCAGTTAGAATGCGCATCATCAGAAAATCTACAAACAACAAATGCTGGAGAGGGTGTGGAGAAAAGGGAACCCTCTTGCACTGTTGATGGGAATGTAAATTGATACAGCCACTATGGAGAATGGTATGGAGGTTCCTTAAAAAATGAAAAATAGAATTACCATATGACCCAGCAATCCCACTACTGGGCATATACCCTGAGAAAACCATAATTCAAAAAGACACATGCACCCCAATGTTTACTGCAGCACTATTTACAATAGCCAGGTCATGGAAGCAACCTAAATGCCCATCGACAGACGAATGGATAAAGAAGATGGGGTACATATATACAATGGAATATTATTCAGCCATAAAAAGGAACGATACTGGGTCACTTGTAGAGATGTGGATGAATCTAGAGACTGTCATACAGAGTGAAGTAAGTCAGAAAGAGAAAAACAGATATTATATATTAACACATATATGTGGAACCTAGAATGGTACAGATGAACCGATCTGCAGGGTTGAAATTGAGACACAGATGTAGAGAACAAATGTATAGACACCAAGGGGGGGTACGCGGCAGGAGGGTGGGGTGGTGGTGTGATGAATTGGGAGATTGGGATTGACATATATACACTAATATGTATAAAATGGATAACTAGGGCTTCCCTGGTGGCGCAGTAGTTGAGAGTCCGCCTGCCGATGCAGGGGACACGGGTTCGTGCCCCGGTCCAGGAGGATCCCACATGACGCGGAGCGGTTGGGCCCGTGAGCCATGGCCGCTGAGCCCGCGCTCCGCAACGGGAGAGGCCACAACAGAGAGGCCCGCGTACCACATAAAAAAAAAAAAAGAACCAAAAGGAAATTCTGGAGTTCAAAAACGTAATAACTGAAATGAAAAATCACTGCAGGAGCTCAAAAGTATATCTGAACTGGCAAAAGAATTTAGTGAACTTGAAGAGAGAGCAACAGAGATTATGCAATCCAAAGAACAGAGAAAAAAAGAATAAAGAAAAATGGAGAGCCTTAGAGAAATGTGAGATACCACTGAGTGCACCAACATGTGCATAATGCAAGTATCAGAAGAAGAGGAAAGAGGAGCAGAAAAATTGTGACCTAAATCTCAAATTTATAGAAAAAACATTAATCTACATATCCAAGAAGCTGAACAAACTCCCAATAGGATAAACCCAAAGAGATCCACAAATAGACATTATCATGGTAAAAACGCTGAAAGCCAAAAGCAAGGAGAAAATCTTGAAAGCAGCAATAAGGAGGAAAAACAAATTATCACTTACTAGGGAATCCCAATAAAATCAACATCTGACTTCTCATCAGAAACAATGAAGGCCAGAAGGCAGTGGGATAAGATATTCAAAGTCTTCAAATGAACAAAAACTGTCAACCAAGATTTCTATATTCAGTAAAGCTACTTTTCAAAAATGAAGGAGAAATAAAGACATTCCCAGATAAAATTAGAAAATTTGTTGCCAGCAGACTCACCTTACAAGAAATACTAAAGGAAGTTCTTCAGGCTAAAAGCAAGTGACCCTAGAAAATAGTCTGAATCCGCATGAGAAAGCGAAGAGCACCAATAAAATTAATTATATAATTATAAAAAACAGTAGTACATGTACATTTCTTCCTCTTTTAACTGATTTTAAAAGCAACCGCATAAAACAATGTATATATATATTGTTGGACCTATAACATACAAAAATCTAATATGTCAAAAATGGCACAAAGGAGTTAAGTGAAAACAAAGCTGTAGTAAGCTAATGACTCCATATGGTAACTTGAATCCACAGGTACAATTTAAGAGAAGCAGAAATGATAAATAAGGTTATATAACGAAAGCTATACATACATACTTGCTTCCCTTCTCTCAGCGTCTTTAAGAGACAATATAAAGGAATAAATATAACATTTTATCATTGCATTTGTAACATTTACAAGATGTGATACAACAAAAATACTACAAAAAGGAGAAAAAAGGAACAGAGCTTTAAGAGAGTAGCATATCTGTGTCAAACTGGAAAATACAGTGATGAAAATCATTAAGGATATTAAAATGCTACATTAGAAAATAATTTACTTAACGCAAAAAGAAGCAGTAAAAGAAGAACAGAGAAACAGAAAGGATGTAAAAAACAGAAAGTTAAATGGCAGATATAAATCCAACTATATCAATAATATCATTAAATGTGAATAGGTTAAAGAATCCAATAAAAAGGCAGAGATTATCAGACTGGATAAGAAAATAAGATTGAACTATACTGTCTAAAAAAGACGTAATTTATATTCAAAGGTATAAACAGATCAAAAGTAAAAGAATAAACAAAGATTTATCAGGCAAACAGCAACCAGAAGAGAGCTGGAATCACTATACCATTATCAGACAAAACATACTTTAAAACAAAAAAAATGTTAATAGAGATAAAGAGGAACATTTTATGATAATAAAAGGGTCAATCCAGCAGGAACATATATAACAATTATAAACATATATGCACCTAACAAGAGAGCACCAAAATACATGAA
Organism: Delphinus delphis; assembly: GCF_949987515.2. NCBI lineage: Eukaryota > Metazoa > Chordata > Mammalia > Artiodactyla > Delphinidae > Delphinus > Delphinus delphis. The sequence goes on from NC_082689.1 coordinate 7,387,697, forward strand.
GCAAGAAATGGCAGAAACAGAAGGAGATATACAATTCAACAGTAATACTTCGAGACTTCAATACTCCACGTTCAGTAAGAGGCAAAACAACTACAAGATCAATGAGGAACTAGAAGACTTGAACAACGCTATAAACTGACTAGACCTAGTAAACATCTATTGAACACTCCACTCAACAAGAGTAGACTATACGTTCTTCTCAAGTGAACATGGAACATTCTTCAGGATAGACCTAAAGAAGGTAAAACTTTATGCCAGAAATAAAACTTTATTCTAAGACATAAAACTAAACTTCAATAATTCATTTAAAAGAATAGAAATATACAAAGTATGTTCTCTGATCACAATGGAACAAAATTAGAAATGAGTAAGAAACAAATTTTGGAAACTCTCAAATAAGTGAAACTAAAACCCTCCTAAATAACCAATGGATCAAAGAAGAAATCAAAACTTATGGGTAGCAGCTAAAGCAATTTATAACTGCAAATGCCTAATTGAGAAAGAAGAAAGATATCAAATGAATAAAAAACTAACCTTCTACCCTGAGATACTAGAGAAAAAGAGCAAACTAAACTTACAGCAAGCAGAAGGCAAGAAATAATAAAGATGAAAGAAGAAATTAATGAACTAGATAAGAGAAAAATCAATGAAACCAAAAACCAGTTCTCTAAAAATATCAACAAAACCGACTTAACCTGATTGTCCATGAGGAAAAAACCCCAACAGACTCAAATTACTACAATCAGAAATAAAAGAAGCACATCACTACTGATGTTACAGGAACAAAAAGAAATACAAAGGAATACTATGAACAAGTGCTTGCCAATCAATTAGATAATCTAGATGAAAAAGACAGATTTCTATAAAGATATAAACTAACCAAAACTAACTCAAGAAGAAACAGATGATCCAAATAGACCTATTAGAAGTAAAGACATGGAATTAGTAATCAAAAAACTATCCACAAATAAAAGCCCAAGCACAAATGGTTTCATCACCACTGAACTCTACCAAGCATTTAAAGAATTAATACAAATTCTTCACAAACCCTTCCAAAAAATTGGAGGGAACATTTCCTGACTCATTCTTCAAGGCCAGCATTACCCTGACACCAAAACCAAAGAAATCACAAGGGGAAAACAAACACACACTACAGACAAATACCTCTTATGAACATGGACATAAAAATCCTCAACTCCTTCAGCCTAACGAAGGGCATCTACAAAAAACACACAGCTAACATTAAATTTAATGGTGAGAGACTGGATGTGTTCCCCCACATCAACCCAAGATCGGAAATAAGACAAGAACATTCACACTTGCCATTTCTATTAAACACTGTACTGGGGTTCTAGCCAGGGCAATCAGGCAAGAAAAAGAAATAAAAGACTGGGGGAAAAAGTAGTAAAACTACCTCTATTTGCAGATAACATGATCTTGTGTACAGAAAATCCTAATGAATCCACTAAGACACTATTAATTAACCAGTCCAGCAAGATTTCAGAATACAAGCTCAATATACAAAAATCAACTGTACATCTATACACTTGCAAAGAACAATCTGAAAATGAAATTTTGAAAATTCCATTTATAATACCATCAGAAAGGCAAAATACTTAAGAATAAATTTAACGAAAGAAGTAGAAAAGTTATACTCTAAAAACTATAAAATACTGAAAAGAAATTCAAGAAGATCTAAATAAATATAAAAACATCCCATGTTTATGGATTAGAAGACTTAATATTGTTAAGATGTCAAAACTCCCCAAACTGATCTTACAGAGTTAATGCAATCCCTATCAGAATCCCAGTTGGCTTCTTTGTGAAAACTGACAAACTCATTCTAAAATTCATATGGAATTGAAACACAGGAGAGCCAAAACAATATGGAAAAAAAAGAACAAATTTGGAGGACTCACACTGATTTCAAACTTAACTACAAAGCAATAGTAATGTCAAAGCAGTGTGTTACTAGCATAGCGATCACACAGATCACCTGACTAGAATTCAGAGTGCAGAAATGAACCCACATGCCTAATTTTTAAGACGAGCACCACAGCCATTCAGTGGACAAAGAACAGTTTTTTCAACAAATGGTGCTAGGACAACCAGATAAATCACATGCAAAAGAATGAAGTCAAACCCTTACCTCACATAATTTACAAAAATTAACTCAAAATGGATCAAAGAGCTAAAACTACAAAGTCTTAGAAGAAAACATGGGATTCTGTAAACTTTATGACCTCAGATTTAGCAATTCTTAGATATGACAACAAAAGCACAAGCAACAACAACAAAAGTAAGTAATTTGGACTTCATCAAAATTTAAAACTTTTGGGCTTCCCTGGTGGCGCAGTGGTTGAGAGTCCGCCTGCTGATGCAGGGGACACGGGTTCGTGCCCAGGTCCAGGAAGATCCCACATGCCGCGGAGCGGCTGGGCCCGTGAGCCATGGCCACTGAGCCTGCGCGTCCGGAGCCTGTGCTCCGCAACGGGAGAGGCTACAACAGTGAGAGGCCCGCGTACGGAAAAAAAAAAAAAAAATTTAAAACTTTTGTGCATCAAAGGACACTATAGATATGGAGGTGAAAAAAAACAAATAATAGAAAGTATTTTTAAATCATTTGATACAGAACTTAAATATTGAACATATAAAGAACCCTTAAAAAACTCAGTAAGAAAAAGACAACCCAGTTTAAAAATAGGCAAAGGAGGGCTTCCCTGGTGGCGCAGTGGTTAAGAATCCGCCTGCCAATGCAGCAGGGGACAAGGGTTCAAGCCCTGGTCCGGGAAGTTCCCACATGCCGCGGAGCAACTAAGCCCGTGCGCTGCAACTACTGAGCCTGCGCTCTAGAGCGCGTGAGCCACAACTACGGAAGCCCGTGTGCCTAGAGACCGTGTTCCTCACAAGAGAAGCCAATGCAATGAGAAGCCCACTCACTGCAACGAAGAGTAGCCCCCGCTCACCCCAACTACAGAAAGCATGCACGCAGCAAGGAAGACCCAACGCAGCCAAAAATAAATAAATAAAATTAATTAATTAATTTAAAAAAATAGGCAAAGGATTTAAATAGACATTTCTTCAAAGAAGATATACAAATGGTCGATAAATACATAAAAACATGCTCAACATCACAAGTCACCAGGGAAATGCAAACCAAAATCACAAGTTCTCACTTGACACCTACTAGGATGGCTATAATCAAAAAGTCAGATAATATGGGTTGATGAGGATGTGGAGAAACTTGAACCCTCATACACTCAACGTAAAATGGTGCAGCCACTTTGGAAAACAGTCTGGCAGTTCCTCAAACCAGTAAACACACTGTTATTATATGACCCAGGAATTACACTTCTAAATATATATATATATGTGTGTGTGTGTGTGTGTGTGTGTGTGTGTATATATATCCACATAAAACTTGTACATGACTATTTAAGGCAGCAGTAGTCATAAAAGCCAAAAGGTAGAAACAGCTCAAATGTCCATCAACTGATGAATGAATACACAGAATCTGGCATATCCACATAATGGAATATTATTCAACTATAAAAAAGGGGGAAAAGTACTGATATATGTTACAAGAACCTTAAAACATTATGCTAAATGAAAGAAGCCAGTCACAAAAGACCACATATTATATGATTCCATTGATCTGAAGTGTCTAGAAATAGGCAAGACAGAATAAAGACAGAAAGTAGATTAGGGGTTACTTAGCCCTAAGTTAGGGGAAAATAGGGGCTGGGGTGTGACAGTTAGAGGGTTTGGGGGGTGGTAATGAAAATGTTCTAAAATCTATTGTGTTGATGGTTGCACCTATCTATAAATATGCTAAAAACCACTGAATTGTATACTTTAACTGATTGAATTGCATGGTATGTGAATTATATCTAAATAAAGCCGTTTTAAAAAGCTTTTTTCTCACGAGAGCCTTCAGCAATTCCTCATAACCATCTTGAGCTCTTTATCTTCAATCAGAATGCTTATCCATAAAGTAGCTCTACAGTCTTCATGGGAGAATAGGAGGGCAAAACCAGACAAACAAAAGACACAGAAAAGTTAGAGATCTGGAAGTTACCCCTGCCTTTGTCTTCTCTCTCACCCTCATATTCTGATCAGTCACCACATCCTGGGATGTAGGGCCTCTTAAGAAAGTCTTTTGACAGCCTTTTCGAGGCCCTGGAGCCATACACTCATGGGTTCTAATACAGGGCAGTGCTATCAACTCTCAGCTGGACCCAAGGCAAGCGACTTAGCTTCTTAACATTTCTCCTCTTTGGTAAAACACAGGTATTAATACCTAAGCTTTATAAGGGTGGTTGTGAAAAAAAAATGGAAAACTGTCAGTACGTGCCTGACACAAAGCAAGCACTCAGTTATTAGCAGCTTCTCCAACTCCTCCTTTCCAATCTTGCCACCCCTAGGCTTAGATCAAACTTTTCTATTCCTTGCCTAGACAACTCCATCACCCCCTCTCAACTGGTCTACTGACCTCCAGTTTTGTTCAAGTCCATCTCCTATTTAGCTCTCAAAGTGACTTATTCCCTCCTGTAAATCTAGCAGTGTTATTTCCTAGCTGAAAATTCTTTTTACCACTCTAGGTCCTAATTTCTTAATAGAGTATATACAGCCCATGGTGATATGAACCCTGCCCACACTTATCTCATACCTCACTCTCCAGCAACTTCAGTCTGCTCTCACAAACACCCTCTATTCCCCAAACTGTCTGACTTTTTTTTTTTTCTTTAAATTTAATTTTTCCCTCCCTTAATGACTCAGGTTTAGAAGTTATCTTCTTTCAGGAAGCCTTCCCTAACTTCTCAGGTGGACAGTGGTTCTCACATATTAGTGAGCAGCAGAATCCCTGGAGGGCTTATTCAAACAAGATTGCTGGGTCCCAGTCCTAAGAGGTTCTGATTCAGTAGGTCTGGGGTAGGGCCCAAGAATGCGCATTCCTAACAAATTCCCAGGTGATCACACCCTGAGAATTACTGCTTCATGCCCCCTCTCTTACTACACCCACCCCCCTGTATTCTAATTTTCTGTTTATGTCTTTATCCCATGAGCTCCCTGAAGACAGGGGACAGACACTAAGCCTTATGGCTAGCCATACACCCCATGAGAAGTTATGCAGACTCTACCATAAACCTGCTTCTCCCTCTCCAATTACTCAGAGTTCATCAACAGTCCCACTACTTTCCCAGTCATTGGAGGCTTACCATCTAAGAGCCATTCCAACTTCTGCCCTTGTCCCTCAGATCCAGAGAACCACTAAGTCTTGCTGATTGCTATTATGCCAATTCTCATCCTCTGGCCCTACTCATTCTTACCACCACCATCACACTCTCTTTACTGGTCTCCCAGTCTCACTTTCTACTTATTTCAAATAATGCTTTGAATCCTCCTAAAACAACATTTTGCACACATCACCTCAATCCAACTTTCAATAAACCCCCACAGTCAGCTATGTTTCAAGCCCTGTATGATGGTTCCCGCTTACACATCCAAATGTTTATGTTTCTTGCCCTCATAAGTCTATGAGCTCTCTGAGGACAGTTGCCTTGTCTCATTTATCTTTGTCTTAGCAGTGCTGAAATGATACAGAGTAGGCACTCCAATGTTTAAATTTATGAACCATACAGACTTACTTGGTTGTGCCTGCATCACTGCTCGTGTCCTACCCTCTTTTATTTATTCTTCCCTTGTTTAAAATGCCTAACACAAAGTACAATGCATCGTATTGTTTCCTTGATCAAAAAACGAAGGTAGCAAGCAATATTTAACATAAAAAATGTACACTGTTTCACTGCTACTGCACTGCCAGCACCTACTTAACTAAAAAAAAACGCTAACAAGTAGCTCCTACGGATGGTCTGGCGTGGTCTAGCTGGTGTCTAGGCTTCACCTTCATCTGCGCCAGCTGTTGCTGCTGCTGTTGCTGCTGCAACCTCCGGAGAGCCTCTTGCTGCTGCTGCCTCTGGCGCATTAACTCCTTCTGCCGCTGGAGCTCCAGCTCTTTCCTCTTCCGTTCCTCCTCCTCGTGCCGGAGTCTGGCTGCCTCCTCTTCCATTCGCAGCCGGTTCTCCTCTAATCGACGCTGGGCTTCTTCTTCTTCCCGGGCCCATTTCGCAGCCTCCTCTTCCTTCCCAGAAGGAAAAGTAAATGATAATAAAATTTAACTGTGTTTTAAAAAAAAAATCTGAATCACTTTTCAAGGCTTCAGTCAGAGGCATGCTTACAGGATAATTATCATGTTTAATTTATTTGCTGATTTCTACATAAAAGGAATGTCACTTTGAACATCTGTGTAAGTACTGATCTCTTAGAGATCACCACAAACTGCAGGCAAGTCTCTTGGAAACTGTTCCAACATTGAGGCAGAGATAGCTTTTCAGGGTGCTGAGTGCAAAGAGCTGTCAGGACCTGCAAGAATACAGATTACCAGGCAAGCCTCAGCCAGTTCCGGACCCAAAGCAACTTTACAAAACCACTTAATTCCATGCCAGGTTCTCACCCGTTATGGCTCACAGGCCCCTTGGAAGGTCTCTCTTTGACCCATCCTCTACCCCTCTACTACTTTCTGCAGTACCCTGGCTCATTTTCCTTCTGCTTCCCTCCCTCAAAACCATTCCATGTGCCCCGTGGAATTTTCTTGGCCTTCCTCCGTGCAGTCTGATTACTGCACCTGCAATGCTCTAGAGCTCAGCGGTCCCCAACCTTTTTGGCACCAGGGACCGTTTTCGTGGAAGATAATTTTTCCAAGGACTGGGGGTGGGGGTGAGGTGGCTTCGGGATGATTCAAGCTCATTGCATTTATTGTGCACTTTATTTCTGTTATTATTATATCCACTCCACCTCAGAGCATCAGGCATTAGATCCCGGGGGTTGGGGACCCCTGCCTAGCTTATCCAGACAGCACATTCCCCTCCATTCTCCAGAACTCAGGGCAGACACCAGCCACTCTACGAGTACTTCCCTAGCCTTCAGGAGGTAGACTTCCCCTCTGCCTTTTGATTATGCCCAAGTATACCTTGTCCTCCTCTCTCTGTCTGCTCTTAGCCCATCTGTGGCAGCAACTGTTACTACCTATCCAGCAAAAATTCCTTCCAGGTTGCTTCTTTGCAGACAGACCCTCCTGTCACATCAGAGGTTTAAAATGCCAGATTTTGCTTTTTAAGCTTCCAGTGTAAACAGGGACAGCCATGTGATGTGATTTAGGCCAAAGGGATGCTTCCAGAAAAGATATTCTTCCCAGACAAAAGGAAAGAAGCATGAGAGAAGAGTCACTCCCTTTTTGGGTACAGGGTATGGTATCATATCCAAAACTCCTAACCATTAGGCAAAAAATATGAACTCAAAAGTCAATACACCGGGATTTCCCTGGTGGTCCAGTGGTTAAGAATCCACCTTCCAATGCAGGGGACATGGTTTTGATCCCTGGTCGGGGACCTAAGATCCCACGTGCCACCGGCAACTAAGCCTGCGAGCTGCAACTACTGAGCCAACGCACCACAACTAGAGAGAAGCCCGCGTCCAGAACAAAGAGCCCACACACTGCAATGAAGATCCCATGTGCCACAACTAAGACCCATTGCAGCCAAAAAAAAAGGTCAACATACCAAGAAATGGTAGAGCAGAGTGTGCACCATCAGGTGGAAAAGTCAACACACCAGGAGATGACAGAGGAGAAGCATGCCAAGGACCTGGATCCTTAATGATATCACTGAGTCACTGAAATTCATGTTTAACTGCCTTATTTCCAAAGAACACCTTGATGTGTGAGGCAGTACCGTTATCTAATGTTTAAGCCATTTTTAGGTGAATATTTTGATTTTTCAGCTGAAAGCATCCAAAATGTGGCATTTATTTCTTGTAAAATCATTACCTACATAGTCTGTGAGCTTCTTGAGTACAGAAACAATTTCTTTAAAAGTTTTGGACTCTATCAGCAAACAATCATAACAACTGGCATATAGTATATTAACAAAATCTATTAACTGTTAAATGAATAAACCAAAGAATCTAACCTGGAACTTATCTATCTACCTCTAAAGAATTTAGATTTCTCAAAGAGTTTCAATCAAGAACTTAAGCAAAAGCAGGTAATCTCCAGCTTCGTGTCAATCCAACCAACAAACAAAAACCTACACCCCTAAGTGTGGACTGCTGTACATGGTGACTTCCTTCCAAAGAGTACAGTAAGGGGGAAAAAGAGTAACTTTACAGTGGAGATACCTGACAAGCACTACTGCAGCCAGGTGATCAATGTCAACATCAATAACCATAAGTCATGTTAGTAATATGTACCCTTGGTATGTGATGAAAATGGTACTTAACTTCTGTGATCTTCTTCTGAAACACCCATAACTCCAGTCTGATTGTGAGAAAATCTTCAGACAAACTCCGATAGAGTGTTACCCTACAATCCACTGACCAGTATTCCTTAAAACTGCCAAAGTCATCAAAAACAAGGGAAGTCTGAGAAACTGTCACAGCCAAGAACAAGCTAAGGAGACATGACAACTAAATGAAATATTCTGGATAAGATCCTGGAACAGAAAAGGGACACTGGGGGAAAGCTGAAGAAACGTTAATAAACTATGGTCTTCAGTTAATAATAATCCATCAATATTGATTTATTAATGTGTCAATATTGGTTTATTATAACAAATGTACCACACTAATGTAAAATAATAATAGGGGAAACTGCACTATCATCCCAATTTTTCTGAAAATCTCCAACTGATCTAAAAAGAAAATCTACTAATAAAAAAAATCTACCTCCGTTCTTAAACATTAAAATGAAAGGCTTTAGGGATTCTGGCAGCCCGTAACAGCAGAATGGCATGGTTACAGCAGAATCAGATAATGGTCATCGCTGCCATCAACTTATGGATTTACTAAGCAGCAAGGAACTGTGCACTCTAAAAGTGTGAACTGGGGAGTACCCTAAGGCAAAAAGTTGTCAACCTCCAGATCTCACGTTTGGTTTTTTAAGAGCAGGCCTTCAATTTTTCTCTGGTGCCCTCGTTTTTTGTTTGTTTTGATTCCTTGACATTTCGTTCAGCTTTTATAATTACATGTGGGATGGTTATCACAAAAGTACTAAGAGTCAGTTAGATCTCTTTTGGTAATTTGCAGCAACCTGAAAAAGTTTTAGACAGGCTCTCCTAATATCCTAATACTTTCTTAATCACTAATTCCTAGCTTCAAAGAAGCAATGAGAAGAGCAAACCATCTGATCACCTGCTTGCGTAACAATTCTTCCTGCTTCCGCCTTTCTTCCTCTTCTCTTCTCCTTTCCTCCAGTCTTCTAAGAGCTTCTTCTTGCTGCTGTCTTTCTTCCTCTTCTCGTTGTCGCCGTAATGCAATTTCCTGCTCCCTCTGGCGTCGCAGAGCCTCCTCCTAAATTAAAAAAAAAAGCAAGTGTGTGTGCGCACGTGTGCGTGCATCTCAATTAATATATTACATCATAATCTGGAAAGAAACAGGCTATGTGCGGCTAAGATCCTGTTAACAGTATATATAAAAAGTATCTAACCAGGATCTAGGGCAAAAAGTATATATGTGAGCTGGGGAGTAGGTATATTAAGAGTTAAAATAATTTGTATTTAAAATATTAATAGTTGAATAGCACTACGTGCAAAGTCCATCCTGGTTTCTACATTACCTACATCACTTCCTGATTAACACTAAAAAGGACGCAGGCTTCGGTTTCTCTGTTGCTACCATTAGTCCCTATTTTTTTAATCAAATGAGAACCTAAGGCATAGAGAAGTCAAACCAACATAGCCACCAAAAATGCCTGGTGAGGTAGAGAAGTTTTCCAGTCAAAAGTATTGAATAAAGCCACGTGTCTCAGAACACGTTGCTAGAACTAAAGTCTCACGGATATTAAATATACAGAAAAGGGTCTCACTGTCAAAATAACTTAGGAAGAAATAATTAGCAACACAGAATTAGACAGATCTCTTTACTGCAATACTTCTTAAAGTCCTTACATTGCTAACGTAGAGTGTGACTCTACGAAATACTACTAGGTCTAAGCTAATCTCAGCATGACATGGATGCCTTTTTTCAGAGTTCCTCTTAGGGCAAAAAACAAGAAGGAAATGTGAAGCAAAGGCTAGACACTGGGGCTGTTTCAGAGTGGATTCTTTCAAATGGGATCTTTAAAAATCCCAGTAGAAAAAGGTCCAAGCACATAATAAAGAATTCCCAAAAAAGAAATACAAGTGGCCACAAAACATGAAAAACATTCAGTGTCACTGGTTATAAATACTTCAGGACTTAATTACTTCTGAAATCTAACTGGTTTATAAAACCCCAGGAAATATGTAAAAGCAATCAACTCCAATGAGTTACTAGGACTGAAGAATATCCCTCCAGTGGGTGTTAGTGGGTGACAGACATTTTTCCTAAAGGGAAGTGAGTCTCCTAAAGTTCTAATCCCAATCCTGCTAACTCCCTGATGCCTTAGGGGAGCCTTCTCCAGGAGAACTATGACCTGTGAAATGACGGGAGTGAGCAAGATGTCCCGCAGGCCCTCCTTCAGTGCTAATCGTACAAGCAGAGTTCTCAGACATACCTGTTTCCTTCGGGCAAGCTCTTCTTCCTCGCGCCTTTTCCTTTCTTCCTCCTGCTGTCTCCGAAGAATTTCCTCCTGTTGTCTCCGGAGTTCTTCTTGCCTCTTTCGATCCTCCTCTTCCCGTTTTGCCCTCATTTCTGCCTCTCTTCTCTCCTGCTCTAGCTGTGGTTACACAAGGGTGCTCTTAGAAACTTGAGGCCAAGCACAGAACACTCCAACATCACTGACCAGTACTGTTAGGAGCTGGTCAGTGCAGACACTGGAAGGTGGAGACACCACCATTCACTCAGTTAACGTGTAGTGCAAGTGGCTGATGAAAGCAACTCTGTGAGAGCTCTAAGCTCTGCTATGTCATAGTAACCAGAAAGTTTTATGCTCTTCTAAGCTGGATGCACTCACCCCTACTTTTTACCTGTCTCTTCGCTCCATACTACTACTGCACATCTCCTATATGTGGGAGAGTGGCCTGTGTTGAGAGTAACATCAGAATTCTCTTGGGATGGCGTTTCTTTGCTCATCCCTACAAAGGATTTTCTGATTGAAGATCTAACAATGTGTCTAACAAGGTTTCAACTGCAACGTTGTTGAAAAATTACAGAAGTTCTTTAAAATCTGAAGATCAACCACTTAACAAACTCTATCATGTATAATTCCCCAATACTAGTCAAATCCAGCCCCTAATCTCCAGTCCTATTGCCACACATATAATTCAGGCCTTTACTTTCTCATCCACATTCCTAACAGTCTCTTACCTGGTTTCCCAGCATCCTATTTTGCCCAGAGTCCCCAGTTCAACATCCAACCTCCACCAAAAAAAATCACTCCCAGGCTTACATTTAATACCATCCTTCACCTTGAAAATAAATCCTAAGTCTTTAACGTGACACGGGTAAGGATCCTCCTGATTGGCCTGCCTCATCTTCTTTAATCTCTCTCATCATTTATTCCTCAGACACACCAGCTCTAGACTGGACCAAATTATTTAACTGTTTGCTGTGCCAGGATGTTCTCATACACTTCTAGCCTTTACAGGTCTTGTTTCCTCCAACTGCAGTTTAATTTTCACCTCCTTCTACTCTGTCAACCCAAAACCCTTCAACTGAGCTAAATCCTACTACCCTTCAAGTGAAACGGGCTCAGGTATTACCATCCATCCAAAGTGTCACCCGATTCCTGATCCCCACCTCTCCTGCTAGGTAGCTGGCCCATGTGCTTCCTTGTGTTGCTTGCCTGTGTCATCATCTTCCCAACGCCCCCAACACACACACACACCAGACAAGAATGCACACTTTCATCATCTATGTGTTCCCAGCACAAAGCGCTATGGAACAAGAACAAACTCAAGAATTGTTTGAATTATGGTCTGTCACTCATATGGAGACAAATCCTGACTCTGAACTCATTTCATATTCTGGGCACTCTAAGGATACTGTCACTACCTCGGGATAAGAATGCACTAAACATAAAATAGGAATAAGATTTTCTCGGAGGCATGAGAACCCAGAAATCATTTCAATAACACTAAGGGTTCACAGACAACCTCTTCTGACAAGTACTAAAACCAAAATTCAAGATTCCTAGCTCCTCCAGAAGATGTGAATAGAACACAGAATGTAATATTAATGTTGAGCTTTTCAGCTGCATGTCTTAGGCACTAAGAGGCGTAAACAAACACCACCATAAAGATTCAATGTGGGAACTCAAGCCTCAGACCAAGGGTCTTATAATAAGCTATGTAGTGGATATTTTCTTATGATCTTACAAGAATTTATACCATGAATAACGTAACATACCACCATGATCATTAATGTGTCGACAAACCAATTTTAATTGATTTAATTTAAACTTGTTACTTTAAATTGTTGTGAGGTCTTTTTGGGGAGAAGGCGGCACAATAATGACAGAGTATGAGTGTGCTTAAACCAGCTACGTAGCCGTGAACTAAAAGGAAACATGTATAAGTAGCTAGAGAAATAGAGACATCAATAAACAAACGTCTACGAGCTGCGGTTGGAAAGCATGCACTGCTATGGAAGAATGAGTTTCAGACCTTTGCAGCCTTGGCCTTCTCCATCTGCTGAAGCTGTTCAAGGGCAGGTCCCGGAGTGGTGGTGTCCAGGGGAAGATCCCATACGCTACCACCTTCCCAAACTGTAAGACAGGAGGGGAAAAGAGTGAGGCATGTCAGAGCTTACATACATGGCTAAATATCCAGAAGCATAATGAAAAAAGCTGTTTCCTTGTCCCTGAATGAGCTCCATCACCTATATCTGTTCTGCTTCTAAGTAGACTGAACTACCAGTGGGCTCTAGTTTATATCAATACCCTTCAACACATCTAGAAGAAAGTACCAGGCATTTACTGGGAACTAATTTCATCCTCAAAAAAACCCATATCTGTTCATATCCCCATTTTTACAGATGAACAAGCTAATAAGGGTCAGAGGTAGTTTTGTAACATTCCCAAGGACACATGGCAAGCATATGGCCATGCCAGGATTTAAATCCCAGTGTATATAGATCCCAAAGCCAACGGTGTTTCCAGTAGCCACACAACGTCTTACTGCATACGAAGTGGAGAGAAGGGTTAAGAGAGGTATGGCTGTAGAACTAGAGAGAACTCAGTGGTTGCACAATATTGTGAATGTATTAAATGCCACTAAATTGTTCATCTTAAAATGGTTAATTTTATGTTACATGAATTGCATTTCAATGAGAGAGAGAGAGAGAGAGAGAGAGAGAGAAGTACAGCTGGAGCTGGGAGTACTCTGGAAAGGCTAGGCAGGTCTCACAAATGACACTGGGTCCTGCTGACCTGAAAGGCAGCACAGGGTCTGATATCAAAGTAAATGAACAGATAAAGGCTTCTGAGCCTGTTTTCCTATTGCCTGTAAGGTTTGCTGACACCACTTTTCAGCATTCTCTATTTCCTACATTCCTATTATAGTCTATTTATGGACTATAAATTATTGTCTGCATAAAACCAATGGACTGTTTGTAAAGGACCTTAATTGATCATACCTGAAGAGAGAAAACGTTTAATAAGGTATTTATAGCTTTTTAAAAAGTGAAGACTATTTTAACATCCTAACAACTATAAATGACTCCCAAGAAAAAATAAGGTACATACAGCATGGGAAGTTGAGTTGATAAGAGATAATAATCAGTCCTTCTCCTGCCATAATCCCCAGGGTCAATGTTAGCAAGAGAACTATGATATGAATGGCTCAATGGTTCAAAGAAAACCCCATCAGAGCCCATGGTCCTTACCTCTTGTAAGGACTATCTATGGTTCAAACTACCCACACCTCTGCATGGATCAGACCTTAAGAAACAGAAGCGTTGCACCAATATCAAAATGTTTCAAAAATCCCAGCCCTAAATTTTCCAATTTGATGCAAAAAGATGAGCGAATGAGGTAAGGGTAGACTTTTCTATTCCCAAAATTCCTGGGTACCTGCAGTGTTAAAACTACTCATCAGCCCTCGACTCAAAAGAATAGATCATCGTTACTTATGTTTTTAACTTACTCTTTTTCTCACTCTGGTGAAGAGAATAAAAACAATTCAAAAGACTTTTCTACAGTGGTTAGAACAACATAAAAAAAGAGAGGCTGACTCAAGTTCAAGAAATCTACCTACTAAGTAATTTCTAGCAACTCCTTAACAGCTATTTTCAAAACAAAACAAAAAACTCACTTTTTATTAATATCCAATACAAAACACGTCGAAAAACTGATATGCTTTAAAAAAAACGGAATTATAAGTTATACGAGTCTAAATCCTTGAAGCTATACTAAAGGCCAATCTAAGGTTTTACCTGTAGGCTGTGAGGCTGTTGGCTGGAGTTCCCAGATAGAACCAGTATCTGGCACTGACACAGACCTAGTTACTGAGGGAATGACGTTCTGATCAGATATTCTGCAAAAGGGAAATTAGAAAATTAACTTGTTCTTGTCATCCACGAAAATAAAGAGGTATTTCCAGATTATTTGTAGGTTTCTGAGGTTATTTGGCCAGAAAACTTCATTGTTTTAACTAAAACATAACACTACCAAAACATTTAGGAAAGGAAAAAGGATAGAGGCAAGGTAATCACACCTCTGGACCCTCGAGGTATTAGCTAATTTTGATTTCCAAATAATGGATATGCGTACTGTCTTTAAAAAATCCAGAATATCTCAACGAGAGTCACAGAGGCATCATGTTATCATGAAAAAACTCACAGACCTTAAGTCAAAAGGTCTGCATTTTAATTCTGTCTCTGAAGTGTTCTGTGTATTATGTCCAACCAAGCCACTCTGAGTCCCAGTTTGCCCATCTTTAAAATGGAGACCTGAACACCTAACCTGCCTACCTGCAGAATGGGTTATGGCTCAAAAGAGAAATATAAAAGGTTCTGGTTAAAGTGGACAGTAAAGTTTTTAACAGCAGTGACGGACACCTCTGCAGGAGGCGTGCAGGAGACCTACCACCTTGCCCATCTCCTTGTAGGAGACACAACACATACTACCCTGAATGTTAACTTGAAACAGCAGGAGTTTAAGACTTTTAGCATAATTTCCTTTTCCTTAGACCTACCTTAATGGCTTTTGGGTCTGGAAAATTATAACCCTGTGTGGCATTAATATCTTTCTTGAGACATCACAGGTAAAAATGAGATTAAACTTCTCGACTACATTTTTTTGTTGTTGCTGATTCCATGAGCCTACACTGCTTTTCAAGCGCTCTTAGTATTCTTTGGTTATTATTCAAAATTTATCCTCTGAGTAAAAAGGCCAAATAAATGCTTTACTTATTATTATTTTTAAAACCTATATTCTATTTTTACACACAACACACAAAAAATTTCCTTTCCTCTCTTTCTTTAAAACATACACACACAATGTGACACATCATGGAAACGACCACCAACCTCATCTTTAGTGCCTGGAACTGTTGGAGAAGAAGTGCCAACTGTTGCTGCTGCTGGGAAGACAGTGCTGCTTTCTGTTGTTGAGCCAGAACTTGTGCATATTGTTGTCTTCAAAAAGTAAAACACAGTATAACCTGTCTATCCACATTTAGTTCACTTTACTGAGATATTAAAAGCAAAGTTCAGGCCCCCCCAACAAAAACACCATTAGAAATAGCTATCAAATATATTTTTACAATTCTTCATAATAGTCACACAAACAGTTCTGTACTTTATTCTAGAAAGAACTGAACTAATAGATGGCATGCTTCTGAGTGGAAAGAGAACAGGAAAAAAAAAAATTAATGAAATGCCCAAAACTGGAAAGTTCCCTTAAGATGACAGTAACCTTTTATTAGAAAACAAGTGAGAAATAAAACAGATTCAAACTAACAGCTATTTCCACATGAAGAACTCTTTGCAAAAATAAAATCACTTGTATAAAAATCCTCAAATTTATACGTTTCAGCTTGGAAAATTTTAGGTAAGTTTTTTTTTCACTAGATCAGAGGTGGACAATTTTTTTTCTGTAAAGAGCCAGACAGTAAATATTTTGGGCTTTGCAGGACATTCACAACTACTCAATTCTGCCTCTGTAGTGCAAAAGTGGCCATAGATAATACACAAACAAATGGGTATGACTCTGTTCCAATAAAACTCTGCTTATGAAAACAGGTAGCCAGCCAGTTTGCCAACCTCTGCACCAGATGATACCAAATCTTACTTCTTCTATGAAAGGGAGCCACACCTAAGTGACTACCATCATTCCATACCACTACTAATAGTATAAACTTTTACTTCTTTCCTGCCCCCTCATCTGTCTTTTCTCTGCAGCATTCAAAGCTGAGCCATTTAGAAGACTTAGTTCTTAAAATGTTTGTTGATCCTTGCTTTAGGAACTAAAGATCTTGCAAAATTATAGTTATGTGTCATCTTCTACAAACTTCTGGTATTTAAGAAACAAGGTAAGACCAAACTTAGAATGTATAATGGTAACATGCCACTAGCTGGATTTGAAGACTGAAGTATCCTATTAAGTTTTCTGCTGTAAACAGTGAAATTTGGGAGCAGATTATATCTAAAGGCCCTTTTGGTGCTGCAGTGCACCCAACCGCATTACTGCTCTTACTGTATTAAGAACTGCTGATACTGGAGGTGCTGCATCTGGTATAAGGCTGTGAGTTCCTGCTGCCTGGTCAGTCGTTCCTGGTCCAACTCTCCCTGGGAGTAAAGGGGTGAAGGAAAGAAATACCACTGAATAAACTGAAAGAGCCTAAAAGCAATTTAGTACTTATATCTGAAAGGAAAATGAATCCTAGACCTTCACATCCCGCCCCACCTTTACACCCCAAACCCAAAACACCTATTAAAAAAAAAAATCAGGGCTTCCCTGGAGGCACAGTGGTTGAGGATCTGCCTGCCAATGCAGGGGACGCAGGTTCGAGCCCTGGTCTGAGAGGATCCCGCATGCTGCAGAGCAACTGGGTCTGTGCGTCACAACTGCTGAGCCTGAGCTCTAGAGCCTGAGAGCCACAACTACTGAGCCCATGTGCCACAACTGCTGAAGCCTGCGTGCCTGGAGCCGTGCTCCGCATCAAGAGGGGCCACCGCAGTGAGAGGCCTGCGCACCGCAACGGGGCGTGGCCCCCACTCGCCGCAACTGGAGAGGGCCCGCACACAGCAACGGGGACCCAGCTCAGCCATAAATAAATAAATAAATAAATAAATAAATAAATAAATAAATAAATAAATAAATAAATAAATAAATTTCATTTAAAAAAAAAATCAGGCATCTTTAGAAACTAGTGCCATCTAGTGGAAGAAGGTGGTGTCAGCATTGTAAGAGATTCCCTAAGGTGAGAAAGGTTCCTTATTTAGCTGCTGTTCTCCCCTCCTGCCCTTGAAGCTGAATGTTGTACTGTACTCCAGAGTTATTACTGTAACTAAATAAATGTATAATTCTCCCAATCTTAAAAGTGATTTATAAATTTGGAGATTATGGAGAAATTAGAGAAGTAGGACAACACAGAAAGGAGTAAAATTAAATCTTATGGTAGGATTTTATAATGACACATAACAATTACAGGGAGGTAGTGTACAAGTATGTCTTCTTAGTATGTCTTCTTAAAGGGGATGAGAAATGTAAAATTAAATGGAACATAAAAGAGCTCTGAAAACTGTTTAACACTCTATCCAAAAATTAGGTGTTTCTATTGCTATTAATACACGATGAGTTTAAAAATAAGCTGTAGTTGGGACTCCCCTGGTGGCCCAGTGGTAAAGAATCTCCCTTCCAATGCAGGGGACGTGGGTTCGATCCCTGGTCGGGGAAGATCCCACATGCCGCGGAGCAACTAAGCCCGCACGCCACAACTACTGAGCTCACGCGCCTCAACGAGAGAGCCCGCGTTCCACAAACTACAGAGCCCACGTGCCCTGGAGCCCGCAACAACTAGACAGAAGCCCACGTGCTTCACTGCAGTCCCGCACACTGCAGCTAAGACCCAACACAGCCAAAAAAAAAAAAAAATTTTAAGTAAGCTGCAGTAAAACCCTGTTTTTTAAGCTTATATGTCAAATAACACGGCTGGAATTTAAATTTTGGAAAGCTAATGGTGGAAAAAAAATGAAAAGTGAAGTAAAGATAGTAGAAATAAAAGCATAAGGATGACATAGACTAAATTTAGACAAATCATTAGTTAACAGTTTATATCCTTATTACACACTGATTATAGTTTGGAAAAAAACATTTGATATATGATTTACTTGGGGTGAGGTACATCTGAAATTAAAGGACTTTTTCTTTCTTATTAAATATTCATGGATAGAAGCTACACTAGGTTAGTCTAAAATTAACTTAAGGGCAAAGGCAATACCTGACAGGAAGCAGAGCTTCCCATGGATTTTCCCCTTAAGTGGGTCTGACTGAGGCTCAGCCCCTATAATTGGAAGTCAAGAAATGGATTAGAGCAAGCATGCCAAGCTCCAAGTGATGAGCTTTCAGCGCTGAAACATGCAAGATAAAAACCCATCCCAATTTCTGAGTAGGTGGTAAAAATACAATTTATATACAGTAATACACAATACAATTTTTCTTTGGATTTACAACAGAAATGCCAGGAATAATTCCCCTCACCTAGGAATTTTCATTGCTCTCCAAACTATAGGAGGTCTCAACTCATCAGTGGATTGTAAAATCAATTACTGGATTGTGAAATCAATTACTAGGTCAAGATCAACATTTACATATTGGGAAAAAAAGAAAAGAAACGGAAAGAAAATATGTACATGGCATCAAATGTTTTGTGAAACGTGTTTCAGATATACCTGCACATTAATAAGTGTACAGAGTAGTGACATAAAAATCTTTTTTTTTTTCCCTATGGGCTGTGATCAGAAGTTTGATAGCCATTGTTCTCACTTACGAACACTCTTGGCTACAGATGTTGTGACTGACTTATTCATCTTCATCACATAAGAACCTAACACAGCCCTGGCACAGATCTTCAATATATAATTGGTGAGTAAATCAATGGATATTACTGTAGAAATCCAGTGTTCACACTAAAGGTTTTTGACTATGGCCACTTTTGACTATGGCCACTTTTGACTATGGCCAGCAACCAGACACTCCAACCTGGAGAAGCAAAAGAGAGGCACAGATCCAAAGCCCCCCAAAGGAACTAAACAGGGAGAGGCCCAGGAGCAGCTGCAGAAAAAGACTTCCCCTTCAAAAGCACTCCAGGGTCAGCATACTAGGAGGGTTACGTTATGATCTAATTTTTAGTTAAAATATCAGTAACAAACGTTAAAAAAATAAAAGTCTTCAAAATATTCTGAAGCAACGGAATTTTATATTAGCAACATTTGCTTTAAGGCAAAACTCAAATTTAAGAACTCCGGAAGTCAGAAAGCAAGAGGCAAATAAATGGAGAGGAGAATGTGCATTCTAACTAGAGGCAACAAGAAACTCTAAGTCAATTGTGTTGAAGCACAGCAGATAAAGGTCAAAGCTCTGGAATGAACTTAGAAAGGTAAGGAGCCAGAACATGCATGACCTGGTAGGGAGGCTAGGATAAGATGTTCTCCTTTCAACACCTGATGGAAAGCTACTGCAGGATTCTGTTTCTTGAGAGAGAAAGAGAGAAAGAGAGAGAGAGAGAGAGAGAGAGGGAGAGAGAGAGAGAGGGAGGGAGGGAGGGAGGGAGGGAGGGAGAGTGTTTGTGTGTGTGCGTGCATGCGCGCGAGACAGAGAGAGAGAGAGAGAGAGAGAGAGAGAGAGAGAGAAGGACAGACACAGGTACACAGGTATTTGAGTTTTGAAAAGATCATTATAGCTAGGTATGTAGTCTCTGACTCAGACTTCCCATTGCCATTTCAGTTAATTACTTTCAAGGAACTAGTTTCTTCTTCATTAGATGTAACATCTGTTTATAAAGAGAAGCAAGTGCTTCTGTGTCCACTATGTGTTCTGGGTGAAGCATAAGGTACTTACCATATGAGGAGGGGGAGCTGGTCCAGGAGAGAAAGGAACCCTTCCCCACATTTTCATGATATCACCAAGAGGTTGGAAGCTTTCATCACATGCTCTCTTCACCAACAAAGACATAGTGAAATAGCCCGCCTGAAACCATTCCGCCATCTCCTGATTATTGAAGGGACCTACAACAGCATTAATTAAACAGAAAGGCAGTAAGAATCCTTTCTAGCTCAAGAGGAAAAATATATTTCCGGGGTCTGCTCCTCACCCAGAGGTAACGATCTGTTTCAGGTGGCACCTATCAAATATCTTGTATAACATCTTAATTTATCACAAAAAGTGGTGAACAGGACTCAAACTAATAAAATACTATAGAAACAATTTAGAAATAAGCCTATGTCTACACATCCCAATTTCTCAGCAGTGTTTTAATTATTTTAAGGAGCATAATTGTCTCCAACTCACTCAATCTCTAAAGTTCTTTTGTCAGAAAAGCATAACACTAAAAAGCGTTAGTGTTTGTTAGACTTTGTAGCACAGAGAAATAAATATGAAGGGCTGAATATCCTCTTCTCTAATTTTCATTTTCTGTTAGAGTCTACTGGAGGTTAGGCAAAATATAAACAATAATGAATTAAATTAAGAAAAATCGTAATTTATTTATCTAGGTAAGACTAAATCTGGCCTTGGTAAGGGAAAAAAACAACCTAACAATCTCTAGATGTTTTACAATAAGAAATAACCGAGTATTTTATACATAAAATTAACAAACTCACTATCAATAACCATTGATTCAGCAGCTATTTACTGAACACCAGTCACACAGGTCCAGGCAGGAAGATACAGCAGTAAACAAAACCAAGCCCTGGAACTTCCACCTCTGGGAAGGTGGAGTAGATGTACTTCTCCCTGCTCCTCCTGCCAAATACAACTAAAAACCCTGGACATTACATACAAAACAAACAAACAAAAAGACTCCTAAAGGTAGAGAGAAGGCAGCAGACTGACTAGAGGCCTTGGAGCCTGAGGAACCAGCTGGTGGTGAATTCCCTGGGTTTTCATTTTACCTCACACTTCCCAAATTTGGAGCTGAAGAAGTGAGCAACAAGAAACATGGCCCAATAAATACAATTGAAAACATGACCCAATTACAGGCTATCTACAAGAAAGTCACTTAAAATATAACAATATAGGCAGGTATAAAATGAAAGGATAGAAAAAGATATATCCAACAAACATTAATCAAAAGAAAGCTGAAGTGGTTGTATTAGTATTTAATAAAGTAGGCTTCAGAGCAAAGAAAATTACCAGAGACAGAGAGGGACATTGTATAATAATAAAGGGTCAATCCACCAAAATGCATGCACCAAACAACAAAACTGCAAAATATGTGAAGCGAAATCTGATAGCTGAAAAGAGACACAGAACAGATCCACAAGTTGAAGAATTCAACGAGAACAACTGATAGAACAACTAGACATAATCAGAAAGACTACAGAATTCAACACCACATCAACCAATAAGATCTAACTGACATTTACAGAACACTCCAAAGATAGCAAAATACCTGGAGAATTATACCAAACATTTAAAGAATTAACATACTGTGACAAAAGTATGGATGTTTCTCAAAAAACTAAAAACAGAAGTACCATGTAACCTAGCAATTCCATTCCTGGGTATATACATCAAAAAAACAAAACAAAACAAAAACACTAATTCGAAACACACTCCCCTATGTTTACAGAAGCATTATGTACAATCGCCAAGATATAGAAGCAACCTAAGTGTCCATCAACACTTAGAATAAACGGATAAAGACAATGTGGTATATACATATATAATGGAATGCTACTCAGCCATAAAAAAAAGAATGAAATTTTGCCATTTGCAACAACGTGGATGGACTGGTGAAATAAATTAAAGAAAGACAAATACTGTGTGATATCGCTTACATGTGGAATCTAAAAAATACAACTAGTAAATATAACCACAAAGAAACAGACTCACAGACATAAAGAACAAATTAGTGGTTACCAGTGGGAAGAAGGAAGGGGAGAGGGGCAATATAGGGGTAAGTAAGAGGTACAAACTATTTAAAAGAACCACACACACACACATACACACACACACAGAATTAACACCAATTCTAAACAATCTTTTCCATAAAATAGAAGGGGAGGAAATAAGTGACAGTTCATTTTATGAAACTAATATTACCCTGATACCAAAACCAGACAATGAGAATACCAAAAAAAAAAAAAAACCCCAAAAAACTACAAAATATCCTTTAGGAACAGAGACACAAAAATCCTTAACAATATAGTACTAAGATTCAGCAATATATAAAAAGAATTACACAGCATGACCAAATGGAGTTTATTCCAAGGATGCAACTGGTTCAAAATTCAAAAACTAGTCAATGTAATCTACCATATTTAACTGGTTAAAGAAAAATCACATGATCATATCAACAGAGGCTGAAAAGGCATTTGACAAAATCCAGTATCAGATCATGGTAAAAGCTCTCAAAATAAAGGTTACTTCCTTAACTTGATAAACAGTACCTACAAAAACTCAACAGCTAACATTACCACTTAATTATTATTAAAGTTTCCCCTAAGATAGGAAAGTAGGATAAACAAAGCAAGTATGTCAGCTCTCACCCCTCTTATTCAACACAGTGTTGGAACACACAGTAACGCAACAAAAGGAAATAAGAGGCATACATATTGGAAATGAAAAAATAAAACTGTCCCTATTTGCAGATGACAATAATAATGTCTACACAGAAAAGCCTATGGACTCTAATGAAACAACTCCTAGAACTAATAAGTGAGCTCAGCAATGTCAGAATAGACAAACATCTAAAACTCAATTCTATATAGTAGCAGTGAACAGATACTGAAATATATACTATTGCTCAAAAAAATCATATACTTAGGTATACATTCATCAAAACATGTACAGAATCTATGCTGAAAACCACACAGTGCTAATGAAAGAAATCAAAGATCTAAATAAACTGAGAGACATACTATGTTCATGGATGGGAAGATTCAACATGGTAAAGATGTCAATTCTCTTCAAAATTATATAGAGGGGGCTTCCTTCCCTGGTGGCGCAGTGGTTAAGAATCCACCTGCCAATGCAGGCGACACGGGTTCGAGCCCTAGTCCGGGAAGATCCCACATGCCACAGAGCAACTAAGCCCGTGTGCCACACTACTGAGCCTGCGCGCCGAGAGCCCGTGCTCCGCAACACAAGAAGCCACCGCAATGAGAAGCCTGTGCACTGCAACAAAGAGTAGCCCACACTCACCACAACTAGAGAAAAGCCTGCACGCACCAACAAAGACCCAACGCAGCCAAAAATAAAATACATTAAAACAAAATGATATAGAGGTTTAACATAATCCCTATTAAAATTTCTGCAAGATTTTTGGTAAATATAGACAGGATTATTCAAAAATTTATATGGAAAAGCAAATTAGAAAAACTAAATGCTCTTTTGATAAGAGGAACCAGTCTACCCAATTTCAGGACTTACTCTATAGCTATAGTAACCAAGACTACATAGTATTGGCTGGAGGGACAGACACAACGATCAAATAAAGAACCCAGGGAATTTCATGGCAGTCCAGTGGTTAGGGCTCTGCGCTTCCACTGCAGTGGGGCATGGGTGCAATCCCTGGTCAGAGAACTAAGATCCCATAAGCCGTGCAGCATGGCCACAAATAAAAAAAAAAAAAAAAGAATAACGAACCCAGAAATCGACCAACACAAATATGCTCAACTAAACTTTGACAAAAGTATAAAAACAATTCAGGAGAGGAAAGACAGACTTTTCAACAAAAGGTCCCAGAACAACTGGACATCCATAGGCAAAAAAAATAAACCTTGACCTAAGTGCCATACCTTATATAAAAATTAACTCAAAATGGAACACCAACTTAAGTGTAAAACATAAAGCTATACATTTTTTCGGGAAAAAACCTTTGGGATGTGAAGCTCAGCAAAGAGTTCTTAACACCCAAAGCACAATCCATAAAAGAAAAAAACTGATCAATTGCATTTCATCAAAATTTAAAACTTTTGCTCTGTTAAAGACTGTTCAGAGTCTGTTCTGAATCTTGACTGTATCAATATGTCAATATCCTGGGGCTTCCCTGGTGGTGCAGTGGTTGGGAAACTGCCTGCCAATGCAGGGGACACGGGTTCAAGCCCTGGTCCGGGAGGATCCCACATACCGCAGAGCAGCTGGGCCTGTGCGCCACAACTGCTGAGCCTGCGCTCTAGAGCCCGTGAGCCACAACTACTGAGCCCGTGAGCCACAACTACTGAGCCTGTGTGCCACAAGTGCTGAGGCCCGCGTGCCTGGAGCCCGTGCTCCACAATGAGAGAGGTCACTGCAATAAGAGGCCCAGGCACCATGACAAGCAGTGGCCCCCGCTTGCCACAACTGGAGAGGGCCCGCGTGCAGCAATGGGGACCCAACACAGCCAAAAATAAATAAAATTTAAAAAAACCCAAAATATCCTGGATGTAGTATTGTTTTACAGTTTTGTCAGAGGTTACCACTGGAGGAAACTGGGTAAAGGGTACATGGAATCTCTATATTATTTCTTACAACTGCCTGTGAAGCTATAATTATCTCAGAGTAAATTAAATTAAAACACACACCTGTATATGTTTTAATTACAACAGATTCTACAGGCATGTGAAGAGATCATGAACAAATATATACAGTGCCAGGTAGTGACAGATGCTATGAAGAAGAATAAAGCAGGGTAGGGGGACCGAGGATAGAAAGAGAATAATGATGTTAGAGAGAGGTCACAGGCTGTACTTGGTAAAACATTATCATGAAACTGACACTAACAGAGTGAACAACGAATTTCAGGTTATAAGCAAAAACTTAAAAAGCAGAAATGAAAAATCAACCAAATGTCCTTCACAGCATTCTCTCTCCATTCTAATCTAACATGCACCATACACATATTTTAAGCAATCAGTTTATAATATGGTACTCTTTTTTCAGATATTTTACATAGTTCTTCATCATTTATGATATCAACTCCACTTCAGTGAAACATTCAACCAATGTTTTCCAAGATGGCTGCCATCATCTTTTTTTATGGCTGGGAGACTGAAATACAGTGAATGTACGAAACTCAACTGCCTAGTTAATACCTGACATGCCAGAAATGAGGATGTCTTAAGCATACTGTTTACAACCCTATCATATTAGTCATCACATTCTGCCTTGTATTCAAATTGTTTTCACTAGACTCCCTCCCATCACTGAAACTGTAAAGTACGATGGAGGGAACCTATAAACAAGCCTTCTATATATGAAGAAAGCCGGTAGCACTGACTTCTGTTCTACTAGTATACAAATTAACGTTAAATAATTACCATCCTACAGAATCTGGAGGTAATGGCATACTGCTGTACATAAAGTAGAATGGAACAACCTACCTTGAATTTCTCCCTGAGGATCTTTGTAATACCACTTCTGCATTGCTTCATGCATCAATGGAATTGAGACTCCCTTAGCTCTGTGCTCTTGCAGTTTTGATGCCAGTCTCTCATCATCTAGTGCACTGTCTTGTAGATAAGCCACCATCTTCTCAGCTTGCTAAGGGAAAAATTAAAAAATGAATTGTGGAAACAAATGATGCTAAATTAATACCTGTACATATAAAAATTGTCTGCCTTTTTTGGACTACTTGATCTGTGAGAGGCATTGTACAAATAACGCAGCAGGCAACAATTTAATTCGTCCAACATGCCATGAAATAGGTACTATCCCCATTTTACAGAGGGGGAAACTAAGGCTCAGAGGGTGTCAAGTCTTGCTCAAGGTCTCAAAATTATTAAGCAAACCCAAATGAGACTGAAACACAAGCTGGTATGGATCAAAGCCCAAGCTTCTAATCAACACACTTTAAGAGTGCCATTTAGACAAATAAACAATCCTAAGTTATACAAACTAAACCTATAAAAAACATGAGCATTAACAGATCAAAAGGTTCAATTAAAACAATTACAAATAAAATCTTTTACAAGTTTTACTAAGACACTGTTCCCTTTCTTCCTTTCTTCAACATTTCCTGCCACCAACCACTCCACCCTGAAGAAAAAAGAATTTCTTTTGTAGAAAGCAAGTTATCATTTACTTTACATATAAACAATAGTATATAAAATCTTAGGGAACTCTAGAGACATGAATACGATGGTAATATCCTGAGAGTTTAACTATTTTCCCTGTTACACTTTAGGCAAAAAATAGAAGACACAGTGCCTATCCACAGCTGCCTTGTATTCGCCATTTTTGGCATTCCATTAATTTCCAAAAAGAAAAAAGAAAAGCAAACAGCTAAGGGCAACCTCAGAAGAGCAAAAAATAACCTGATATAATGACTCTACACAGCAGAAACTTAAAAGCATTAAATGATCTGAAAGACAAGTACTCATAAAAATAAATACTAGACATAAAAACAACATTTTCAGTACACAAAACCTAGTGCACAAAAATTCCATTTCTGAATATTCATTTAATGCTTTTCAATGTTTATGGCAGTTCGAGAGGGAAAAAAAAAGGATTACGTGATTTGTACCTGCTCCAAATGTTTGAGACCCTCTTCATCATCTGGCTCTGTGGAAACACTGCCCATACCAGGAGCACCTACGACTGGTGTTTCAACTGGCTGGAGGGCAGGACTAGGATTGGGAACAGGAGGTGGAAGGATGAGAAGAGGAGAGGCTGTATCTGAAGGAATCTGTGACAGGGGCTGCTGGACACCAGGAACCATTTCTAGAGGAAAAAAATGTAGACAGATAAAAATCCTTTAAAATATAGAGACTCTTATGAAAAATAACTATCAAGTCGGGCAGCTTACTAAATGGGCTCAACAGATACGTGAACCGTGTCATGAACACTGCTGCTACTTCTTATGGAGAAGTGTAGTATTTTTCCCTAGAATGACAGAAAAACCTGCATAGGATGACAACAAATAAGATTAAAAGGTATCCAGAAAGGCCTTTTACAGTGCCAACCTGTATCACTAGAGCATCTACCCAATAGTTATAGGTCTACCTCCTGAAAACAAACAGAATCAGTCCAATCCCTTCCTTACATCATGTCTCTGAATAGGAAAGACAATTTAAACAGCACTGCAAATCTCCTCGAAGATGCCACATCTCAGCATAAAACCCTTTATTAAAAATATCTGCAATTATTTTGACTAAGTACCTATTTCAAGTTATTATTAACATAATTCAATGCCACACCTTTTGTAGGATAACAAAAAGCTCTCAGAGTCTACCCATACAGTGCAGGAGGTTCTCTGCAATAAGAATAAAGACTGCGAAAGAGGTTGTGTCTTGGTTCCTATTTCTAACCTCTCAGCATGCAGGTTCTTAAGAAGGAAAGGGAGATGGAAGTAATTAGATACAGTTGCAGTTTCCCCTTTGAAACCTTGTTTGTTCAATTACAGATAGCTTCTGCAAATTCCTGTTCCTCTCACTCTATCCTTTCTTTGCCAAACTTAACAGGACAGCCTATACAACCTGTCTCTACCTCGCCACCAACCACACGCTACAACGTGACTTGCACTCCCAAGCCCCCAGAAAAGCTTCTCTCCCAAAGATAAGCAGTGACCCAAAGTCCCCAAATCCAACAGCTCCTCCTAGTCCCCGTCACCTAGCCTTAGTCTGACATTATCTTCCCAATTCTAAACTGGAACATTCTCCTTCCTTCATTTTCCTGCACTCTATTCTTGCCTCTGAAGATTTTTCTCTGGCTTCTCTATCTACCCTCTGAAAGTAGGAAATATCCATGTTCTATTCTCAGTCCAATTTGTCTCACCCCTAACAAGTGTAATCTTTTAAATTTTCATTCTCTCTGGCCCTAAACTCTTCCCATTGAGCTGCAGTCCCCTCACTCAGAAATGCTCTCTGGCCATCGCTATCTAATTTCTCATCAACACCTCAGACTCAATGTTCATAACTGAATTTGTTCTCTCCTCTCCCAAATGTGCTCCTCAACTTCCACTCTTTTTCTGCTAAGGATACCATAATCCTCTCAGGCACCTCACTCATCTTTGACTCTTCCGTCTTCTTTGCCCTGATATACAACAGTAACCATGTCCTGCCAATTTCTACTTTGAAATCTCATCTGCCACTACCTCCCTTTACAAGTGCACTGCCTACACCACAGTGACTGCTCAGGGCACCAACAGGTCACAGAGCAGCCCATCTGTCATCACAACCTACCCTACACAGAGAGCTGTCAAGTATATGTTCCAACCGTGTTTCCCACCAGCCTCCTTTTCACACCTCATAATTCATGTAAATAAAAACAGGAGCTGATTCCCTGCCCATACCTGGATCAGTCCTACTTCCTCACTGTAGCTTTCACTGCTACCTAGTACTGGAATGCCCTCTCCTAATTCATCCAGCTACACCTACCTCCAAATTCTACTTATTATTCCAAGACAAGCTCAAAGACACCTGATTCCTGAAGCATTCCAGGAGTCTGCCAATCATAAATTCCTATCATTACTTTTCGTCCTAGGTTACTGATATACACATGCTTTATTTCCCCCAGAGACTATAAATCCAGAATTTCCATCTTTAATGCCACCTATGCAGCTTTCCCAAAATATACATGTCTAGACCCCACCCTAAAATCTCCTGGAGTAAGGCCCCAGGCATGTACATTTAACAGTATGAACCACAAGTAATTTGGGGCGGGGGTGGGGGGACACATCATAATTGAAAAATGAAAGAGGTCTCAAAACATACAAGTCCCATGGTGCCTTGTATATACAGTAGAGATTCAAATACTTGAATTCATTCATTCAGCTTTATGATAGACATAAAAAACTGAAAAACAAAAAATCCTTGGTTCAAGCTATCAAAATAGTATTTACTGGGCAAAAAAGAGAATAAACAGATCTTTATAATATTGTATTGCTATGTTAGAAACAGTGCTGGTTGTTTAAGAAGAAAGAGAAGACACCTAACCTAGCTTGGGAACTTGGGGTGGGAGAGTTTTAGGCACAGAGAAAAGCATATGCTAAGGCACAAAGGCAAGAGAACAAGGCACATTTCAGGACCTAACAGGCTGTGAAGCTGGTGAATAGAGTACAAAGTAGAGAGAGATGGTGCTGAAACTGTACAGAGGGAGGCAGATGCCAGGTCATGCAAGGTCTCTTAGGCCATGTTAAAGGGGGTGAATTTTTATGATGAATAAATCAATTCACCTTTCAATATCAGGCATTATACTGTCATTTTATGTCCAAGAAGAAACATGGGAATGAACATTAATATTACCTACTAAGGTATATGAGCAACTTAAAATCAATATAATGACATTGGAGAAGGAGATACACTTTAAGCTTATTCTCCAGTAAAGGTGATGGACTTGCACAGATTCATCTTGGCCTCTTTCGAAACAATGGCATTCTGGTGTGTCATCTGGATGCACATATAGCCATTACATAAAAGGAATCTGATATGGGAATCAAACTACCACAGAGGATCCCAAACTCAGTTTGTTTGACTGATACCAGGGTGGCTATAACATAGCACCCTAGGAAATGATACTTCTGCTTCTAACTCTGTTTTGATGAATTCTGAGATAGATACACAGGGGAAGCAGTGTTTGAGAAGGTTTACTGGTAAAATAATCTATTCCAATAATTTACCACTAGAAGCAGTTCAGAGAGGCATAAACAGAAGCCTCTCTTATCGGTGATCACTGGCCCCAGCAAAATCCAAGTTTGGCTTGTTGCCTCTCATAAATACATACCGTCCCCCCTGCTGGGTACTTTGGTTGATAGACTATTTTCTGTCCGACTCTCTTCTTCAGCTTTTTCCATTTGCTCAGTTTTGGGTTCCTCTTTCCTCTCAAACTGTGGTGCCTCCTGAGGCTGATGGTCTGAAGGAGTGCCTGGTCTAGCAGATGAGGTGGAGGTTTGGGGGGTTTCCTCACTAGCTTCTGTAACATGACATAATCTTAAATTAACAACTTAGGAAACTTTTAGTTTGATTTTTTTTTTTTTTTAAAGTGAAGGACAAAAATGAGCCTTACCAACTCCTACTCTGTCTGTCTTTTCTCCTTCCTTCTTATTTGTCTTATCGGGTTCTTTGGCTTCTTCATTATGGCTACCTTCAGAGTCAGAGCATTCCTCCCCTTCTTCTACAGGCCGGAAGTCCATCTCCTGCTCTTCTGGGATAGGCTCTTTCTGTACTTTCTGTAGCAAGAAAATTAAGCCAAAGATTAACAGCATATTTGGATTTGGAAGAAGGTCAGTACCTGTCATAATATTTGAAACAAATTTCTTACCTTTAGAGACAGGAATGCTCCAGATGAGTCAAATGTGCCCATTTCTTCTTCAGCATCCTCTAAGCACCATTCAGGCAAGCTATCCCTGTCATCATCTATGCTTCCACTGCCAGAGCGCACCCTTCGGTAACCCCGTTCATCATCCCGATCTCGAAAGTCAAACTCAAACCTTCGCCGTCGTTCCATGTGTTCCCGCCAGCCTGCAGAACGAGGGCCATCTGGGATGAAGAGGAGGACACAAACCTTAGAAAAGTTTTACGACAGTATTTGAGAAAGAAAACCATAGATAGGAAACAAAGGAGAAAACTACAACTGACGGCAAATTCAAATGGATCAATCTACTAAAGAGAAAATAAGGCAAATGAAACGAAGCTCAAAGCTCAGTATTATATATGATACGCCATCACTAAGTGACAACAGTAGTTATCATCATTAACTACTGAGTCACACAACATACTCTAAAGCTTTTAAGGATAAATTTAAAACAAATCACTTTTAAAACACAGTTCTCTGCAAAGTACATACTTTTAATAAGCTCTAGATATCTGACTGAAATGCTGCTAGGCCACTCACGTGGCCCACTCCTAGCCCAGACTTACGGCACTGGATATCTTTCCATACTGAGGTCCATGCCTTCCCTTTGGCAAGTCTTAAAGCATTTTCTTTCTTCTGATGAAAATATCATTCTTTATGGATAAGACCAGCTCCCTTGATAATATATAATAATATCCAGGATACTATGATATTATGTCAATTCATAATATCAAACTCATCATGTCCACTTAACAGCGCTAGGATCCCATTTGTAATTCTGATTCCCAAAAAAAGTCATGGAATTATAGCACTGACATGTCATATTTGGCCCACTATCCTAGTTTTATAGTTTAAGAAGCAAAACCTCTGACAGCAGAAGTAACGTGCATAATGAAAAGTAGAACTAGAATCCAATTCTGCATCCTCTACTGCTTTTTCCACAATAACATGCTTACTCTCCTTTTCCTTTTCTCTCATCTCTTAACTCTCCCTAGGGAGTTTTAATTTAATACCCCCAGGGACATTCCTAAATCCACCCTTGCATATTATTTAGCACATCTACTTTCCAACAAAAAACGAATGGCTAAGACCAAAAGCTACAAGTTAAGGTATTTTCTCTCTCTAAAAAAAAGGGGGGGGGGTGGTTCTTGTTAAAATCTGACAAACCTGAGCCTAAGAGAGTCTTAAGAGGAGACACATGTCTTAACGTGTATCTTTGCTTTCTCTGTGGGAGACAGCAAAAGAAATGAGGTCACAGTTAAATGTTACTATACTACTGAGGCCCAATTTGCTAAAACCAGCAATCCGAAGGGCAAAATGTTAAAACACCAAATACAGGTAGCATCTTATAAGCCACTTACAAAAGGTAAGAAAACATTATTCTCCCACTTCCCACACTTTACTTACAACAACAAAACACAATTTACTATCTTCTATGAAAATGAAGGAATTTTATACCCAGACTGCCTAAATGTTAACCTAGAGTCATTATCCCAAAGAAGTACTCACGATCAAAAGCTGAATTCCAGAGTACTCTGTCTGCTACTCTCACTTCTAAGTATGCACTGTGATAGAAATCTATCCTTCTAGGCATGTGGCTCATTCTTCTCTCTTAACTAAGTTTCCTAAGTTCACCTCCCAGAGTGGGTGCTTAGCTGTCCTTAATGCTCCCAACTCCATACATATCCAACTGTGAGCCATACTTTAATAAAACTATATACCATAATATTTTTGTTGTCATAAATAGTTAATAAAATTTTATTCACGAAACTAAATTTAGCAGATAAGGCACATCTCTAGTTTATTAAGACTGAGACCACTGCTTTATAGACCTTGTATCAGAACTAAAGTTTGATACTATTTTCATAAGTCAAAATCATGATATTTAAAATTTTAATCAAAGCCTAATAAAGGATTAACTAAAATGTTAAGGGTAACTGATAACAACTGATATAATCAGACTTATTTTTAATATGCTGGGTTGAAAAAGTAGATGGTATTTTTTTAATGCCTATTTACAGTGTTTTTTCAGCCCCCCATGCATCTTTATGTCCCCCAAACTGTCTTTTTAAAATATATGGATAAAAATTTTGGAAAATTGTCAAGCTGATGACAAAACTGACATGAAAAGTCAAATACTGGAAAGAAAGATTTAGAAAAGATGGGGGAAAAAAAAAAGGACTACTATATACATCCAAAATCTAAGCTCTTGGGTGAGGAGGGTAAGTGGTAGAATATAACACTAAAGTTTTACTTTTAACTCGCTTTAACAGAATCAACATCAGACGTTTGGGCTCAGAAACACTGTTCATCTTCCAAAACATTCACCTTGTTTGTTTTTGATCAGCTGGAATTTTTCTTCTTGCTCAGCCCAGATCCCGTCCATTGTTTCAGTGAATGCTTGTTAGGAACATAGTCTACAAACCCTTCTGCTTACAGGCAAGCTCAGCACAAAATGCCGTGATGCCTTGAAGAGAACTATAACAGACGGTTGCCCATGACACAGACTGATGAGAACTGCCTAAATAACTGTGATGCAAACAATGCCCACTAACAACAGAAAACTCACCCAAGAGGCAGCCAATGAGGAGTTGGGGTAAAAGCATTATAACTCTATCCAAAGATTAACTTCACTAAGTTTCCACCTACCCACAGCGCCACAAAGCACCCTGAATGCCTGTTATAATGTTAACTCAGACGGAGACTAATGGTTTGTTAATAACTTAATTTTAAAAAATAAATAAAAACAGTTTACATTATTATTATAACTTCCTCTATTAAAGTAAGCTTCCTTGGCATATAGCCAATAGATAAAACAATGTTACGCATGTGAAATTCAAAAGACATGTACACACTCTTTGTATGCTTCAGTTCTGCATGACCCCAAGATTTAAACTACAGTGGCATCTGATGATCATGAGGCATAGAATCAACACTTGGGTAGGGAACGTTCTTTGACACAAAGCACCAGTGTCTTCAATTACCAACATATCTAATGTCGGGGAAGAACAGTTTGAAGCATTCTTAAGAGTCAAACAGAAGAACTTATAAAACCACTAATCACGACTATTCTCTCCCCTTTTTCTAAAGTTAGAGGGACAAAAGAATAAACTTGTGATTATGTTTTTGACCTGGGTTTAAAGTTTATTCTTCAAATGAGCAGAAATCACATTTTTAGGACAAAAAGAGAAAAAAAGAATAAATCCTCTCTTATGCAGGAAAAAAACTCACTTCAGGGGGAGCCCATATTCCTAAGTAAGCATATAATTATCACCTAAGAAAAACGCATGCTGAAAAAAGATTCAAAAATTTAGGAAAACTGAATGAAACCCTCTCTCATTTTTGCAGTTAAGGGCAGGTGCTTCCCATTAAACCACACTGCCCCAGAAAAATAAAAGTGACTTTAATCAATTAAATAGCTGTGGGGAATATTTTACGTTAAAAATTTTTGTGGGAGCAAGACTGAGTGTGACAACATAAACATGACCCCTCTTGTTTTTCTTTGCTGGTTTATGTTTTCCACTTTATCCCTAACAATTCCCACCATTTAAATCCTCACTATTTCGGCCCCTGTGTGCTTTTACTCAGCAGAATTCTTACCAGGACTGTGAGGTCGCCACCTCTCTCCATCCCTCCTTGATCCAGCTAGTCGCCAACCTCCATCTTCATCTTCTCCATTCTGTTCCTCTCTAAAAATACGCCAATTTTCACTTTCTGATCGTATAAATTCATGCTTTCTTCCCACTGATGTTGGCCCACCTTCCTCAAAATTTGGTCTCCCTGGAAAGAAAATGAGTCAACATAAGCCTCAGCCAGCAAGGATTCTGAACAGACTTGATTGCTCAAATCAAGCTTTTCTGCAAAGGTGTCCATTTCAACGTTCAGGCAGTATAAATAACTGTGGATATATGTGTATATTATTAGACACATTTCTCAAAGCTGAATGTTCTAAGACTGGGAAATTATTTTTTTAAACAAAATAATATGCGCATTTTTTAAAAGGCCATGCAATGAAAACTGAATCAACCTTCCCGCTACACAAGAGCCCCCCAGAGTCTTGCTCCCCAGAAGTAACCACCATCAACAGTTTCTTATAAAGCCTTCCAAACACTGACCATGGCTATGCTTATGCATATATATACAGATCTCTCATTCACACTCACACAGCACTACCCTCAGGCTGTTACATATGTTGTTTTGTACCCTCGCTGTTTTCACTTGGCAGTCCTTCCTTACCAGCATATACTTCTTTTTTTCCGTTTTTAAGTCATACAATATTTTTAACTACATGATTTACTAAATCAACTTAATTTATTTAATCAACTTCTACTGGTGATTCTGTCCAAATAGGGTATCTGTAAACTTCAACCTCTCTTTTATTCCAAAACAGACTGTAAGCTCAAAACCAGAGTGTGGAGGCACTCTACTTTTCCTTTACTCTAGCACCTAGTACACTACAGGCGTACAACAAATTGCTCTGGAACAGAATTCAAAGCTAAGCTATGTCTAACCTGATGCAACTCAAGAGTTACATTAACAGTGAAAGAGAGCCTGTTATGCCAAGTAAACTAGACTGGTTTCAAAGGACAAGATAATTCTGAACTGTGCAAATTCTTCAGTCACCATACCACATGTGCTACCACTTACAATTCACAACAAATTACCCAAAATCTCACATTAAAGTATGTAGCTGAATATCCAAAACATACATTGATACCTTCAGTTTATAACAATAAAATATGCAAATTCTCACAGTAACAACCTCAATTCTTTTCATTAAACCATATTAAAAGTAAAAAAAAATTGCACATTTGAAAATGAGGAAATTCTAATTTCTGGTCATCCTCTTATATTCAATTTCACATGTATTAAGATTCCATATCCTGTTCACCCAAACAGTTATTAGGTTGTTACAAGATATTATTCTATTACAGAATAATCTTGGAATGGGGGGGGTACAATTATTTGCTGGGCAAAATACCCTTATTATGACAGGCAGCCTCTAAGACAGCCCTCAACAATCCCTGACTTCTGGCCTCTGTGTAATTCCCTCACCTTAAGTGTGGGCTGGCTTGCTCCTAACAATCCAGCAGAAGTGATGAGATGTCACTTCTGATACTAAGTTAAAAACTTCCATCTTGGACGCTCTCTCTGAGGGAATCCAGCGGCCCTGTTGTGAGGCAGCCCTGTGGAGAAGCCCACATGGCAAAGAACTGAGGCTTGCCAACAGCCTCGTGAGTGAGCTTGGAAGCGGATCCAACCCCAGATGAGCCCTGAGATGACTGCAGCCTCATGAGAGACACAGGCCAGAACCACCTAGCTTAGGCTGCTCCATCCTGGCCCACAGAAACTGAGAAAATAAATGTTTGCTGCTTTCGGCCACTAAGTTTTGGGGTAACTTGTTACATGGCCACAGTTAATAAAAACACTCACTTAACTGATTTAATCTTCATAACAATACTCAGTATTAGAAATTATTTTTCCCATTTTACAGCTGAGAATATTGAGGCTCAAAAAGGTAACCCAGGAGAATTGTCCAAAATCACACACCACTATTTAAATGACACAGGATTCAAATCTTAACCTTCTGACTCATTTAACAAATATTTATTGCATATTGCACTAAGTGCCAAGTTTTATGAATTCAAGTATAGATACATTCCATGTCTGCCCTTGGGTTAGAAGGGTCAGAAGACATTCCAGGTTCTCTTGCTCAGAATAAGAAGGGATGAGACATTTTACAAAGCCCACATCCATTATATGACTTGATGAAAAATACAGCTATACTCACAGAAGAGAAATTTAAAACAAAGAAATCCCTAATGCATATAAATTGATAAGTGATGGCAAATGACTTTTAACATATGTAAATCATTCAGTCACAAGCAATATGTGCCAGGCATATTGAGAATACAATCGCCTGATGGATGAGCTGGTCAAAACACTGATTTTCATCTACTTTTTTTTTTTTTTAATTTTATTTTTTTTCATCTACTTTTACACTACATCTTTGAGAAGTAATGAATGTACCAAAATAAGCAAAGGAAACCCATTAATGGCAAAATGCTTAACGCATCAAAAACTGGTCATTACAGTTTTTTCTAACAGATGATAAGTTGCAAAAAATTAAAGATATTAAAAATAAAAATACCAGTAATTCCTCAACCATAGAAATAGAACTCTACATATCTGTGGTTAGTTTTTACATAACATCTTTAAAATGTAGTTTCAATCAGTGTACCCACTATTTTGTAATCTAAATAGCAAATAATTCTCTGTGATTATACATCTTACTGATAATATAAATGGATACACAGCAGGTATACCTTGCAGCTGTTGCACTATCTAGTAGATTATTCCCCAGTGGACATTTGCATCGTAACTAACTTTTTGAGAACTAGATAACAAGGAAGAAATATCTGTGTGCATATGTGTTTTGTTTTTCTGAACTACTACTTCTGAAAAAAAACTTCAAAGAGTAAAATTACTAGGTCAAATGACAGACTTCATACGTTGGCATACCTTTCTCTCCTCCTCAAAAAAAGGGTAGGTAAGACCACCAGACCATTTTAGATCCTCAAAACTAAGTGCTGCTAGTCTTTTGAAGCTTTTCTACTTTAATGGTTGTAAAATGGTATACTAATGTGGCTCGAATATGAATTTTTCACATCAAAGATTTTTCAGATTGTTTGCTGACTTTATTTCCCTTTATGTGAATAATTTGTCTGCATTGTTTTCTAAACTAGCAGCTTCTATAACCTTCATAACTGTCAAGTCCTACGTATACTTTTCATATTGGTACCTAGGAATAAGAAAAATATAAAGGACAGGATAGGGTAAAATAGGGAAACTAAAGGAAGAAAAAAATCTTGCTTTTCTGCTTACTGCAATCTCATAATTCTCAACCTGTTGGAAAATCTGTACCTCATAAAGTTTAAATGACTATTTATGCCATTCTTTGTTCCAAAAAGGATTTGTGACAGAAATTTTGAAGATATAGAGGAGCACAGTACTAAAGAAAGAATGAAGATCGTGGAGTCATAGACCTGATTTTAAATTGTCTCCAATTCTGATCTGTACACCTTGACTAAAGATCCCATTCCTAATATGAAAGAGGGTGTGTGTGTGTGTGTGTGTGTGTGTGTGTGTGTGTGTGTGTGTGTGTGTGTGTGTGTGTGTGTGTGTGTGTGTGTGTGTTACTGAAGTAGCCATCTGAATTTACACAAACACTAGCCAATTCCAGTTCAAAAATTCTATAACAAAGGAGTTCAGATCTTGTTACCAAGTGCTTGTTTCTACAAAATAATTCCTAAAAACTGCAATATATTTTTTGATATATCAAATGTTGCATAACGAATAACTGAAACAGAAAGATCTGGGTGACAACTTCTCCAGTAAACCAAGGAAAACCAGAATAATGTAATTCTGACATGCCAAACATATCCCACATATAAGTGCAAGGTAAAGAAAGTTTTGCGTTCAGGCATCATTGTCATTTTCATAAGAGAAGGATGAAAAGGATTCAAGGACTTTTAAATGTACCATACTCATCTCCTCCTCCTACCTTTAAGAAAACAGTATTGGACTTCCCTGGTGGTGCAGTGGTAAGAATCCGCCTGTCAATGCAGGGGACACGGGTTCGAGCCCTGGTCCAGGAAGATCCCACATGCCACAGAGCAACTAAGCCCGTGCACCACAACTACTG
Organism: Delphinus delphis; assembly: GCF_949987515.2. Lineage (NCBI taxonomy): Eukaryota > Metazoa > Chordata > Mammalia > Artiodactyla > Delphinidae > Delphinus > Delphinus delphis. Next base: position 7,425,811 of record NC_082689.1, read on the forward strand.
AGCCTGCGCTCTAGAGCTCATGAGCCACAACTACTGAAGTCCGCGCCTGGAGCCCGTGCTCCGCAACAAGAGAAGCCACTGCAATGAGAAGTCTGCGCACAGCAACAGAGTAGCACCGGCTCGCCACAAGAGAAAGCTCGCGTGCAGCAACGAAGACCCAATGCAGCCAAAAATAAAAGAATGAATGAATGAAAACTTATTATTGAAGTATAACATTCATATCAAGAAGTACACAAATCATAAATGTACAATTCAGAGTTTTCACAAAGCAATATATATCCACCTAACTACTAAGATTTAAAAAAAAAATTTATCAGGACCTCTCAAAAGTCTTCATGTCCTCCCAATCGGCCCTTACCAAGGTAAACGCTATCCTGCCTTCTATCTCCAAAGATTAGTTTTGCCTATTTTTGACCTTTTTTATATAAATGGAATGTCAGTTTACGTCTGGCTTTTTTTTATTGAAGTATAGTTGTTTAATTAACAATGTTATGTTAATTTCTGCTGTACATCAAAGTGATTCAGTTATACATACATACATACCCTTTTTTAAATATTCTTTTCCATTATGGTTTATCACAGAGTATTGAATATAGTTCTCTGTGTCGTACAGTAGGACCTATTGTTTACCCATTCTATATATAAAAGCTTACATCTGCTAATCCCAACCTCCCACTCCACCCCTCCCCCAACCCCCTCTCCCTTGGTAACCACAAGTCTGTTCTCTATGTCCATGATTCTGTTTCATAGAAAGGTTCATTTGTGTCATATTTTAGATTCCACATATAAGTGATATCATATGGTATTTGTCTCTTTCTTACTTCACTTAGTTCAATAATCTCTAGTTGCATCCGTGTTGCTGCAAATGGCATTATTTCATTCCTTTTTATGGCTGAGTAGTATTCCATTGTATATATGTACCATACCTTTTTTATCCATTCATCTGTTGCTTCCATGTCTTGCTATTGTGAACAGTGCTGCTATGAACACAGGGGTGCATGTATCTTTTTGAACTAGAGTTTTGTCTGGGTATATGCCCAGGAGTAGAATCGCTACATCATATGATAATTCTATTTTTAGTCTTCTGAGGAACCTCCCTATTGTTTTCCATAGTGGCTGTACCAACTTACATTCCCACCAACAGTGTAGGAGGGTTTCCTTTTCTCATACATCCTCTCCAGCATTTGTTATTTGTAGAGATTTTTTTGGTTTTGTTTTTTTCTGGCGGCACCTCATGGTTAGCGGGATCTTAGTTCCCCAACCAGGGACTGAACCCAGGCCCTCAGCAGTGAACGCTGGGAATCCTAACCACTGGACCACCAGGGAATTCCCTGTTATTTGTACAGTATTTTTTTTCATAAATTTTATTTATTTTAATTTTTTTATTTTTTGCTGTGTTGGGTCTTCGTTTCTGTGCAAGGGCTTTCTCTAGCTGTGGAGAGTGGGGGCCACTCTTCATCGTGGTGCGTGGGCCTCTCACTGTCGCGGCCTCTCTTGTTGCGGAGCACAGGCTCCAGACGCGCAGGCTCAGTAGTTGCGGCTCATGGGCCCAGTTGCCCCGCGGCATGTGGGATCTTCCCAGACCAGGTCTCGAACTCGTGTCCCCTTCATTGGCAGGCAGATTCTCAATCACTGTGCCACCAGGGAAGCCCCTGTACAGTTTTTATTGACGGCCATTCTGACTGGTGTGAGGTGGTACCTCGTTGTAGTTTTGACTTGCATTTCTCTAATAATTAAGAGACATCAAGCATCTTTTCATGTACTATTGACCACTCATATTTCTTCTTTGGAGAAATGTCTATTTAGGTCTTCTGCCCATTTTTCAATTGAGTTGTTTGTTTTTTTGTTATTGAGTTGTATGAGCTGTTTGTGTATTTTGGAAATTAAGCCCTCGTCAGTCGCTTTGTTTGCAAATATTTTCTCCCATTCTGTAGTATGTGTGGCTTCTTCCATTGAACATTACGGGAAATTCATCCACGTTGTTACAGAGAACAGAAGCTTGTTCTTTTGCACTGTGGTATGGGATCTCATTGTATGAACAGACCACAATGTATTACTCTACTACTGATTTAGGTTGTTTCTAGTTTTTTGCTATTATAAACTGTGCTGCTATAAACATTCCTGGATGTGAAATTTGGTGAGCATGTATTTCCAATTCTGTTAATATTTACCTAGGAGTGAAACTGCTGGGCCATAAGGTATATTCAACTTCAGTAAGTACTACCAAATATTTTCCCAGAGAAACAGTACTACTTTACCATTTTTTGTTTGTTTGTTTACTCATACCTCTTGCACACATTAAGATGAGTGCTTTCTCCATGAACAAATACAGTTAAAGACATATGACTGAAAATAAAGAAGAGACTTAGACATAGCACCTACCCTCCAGGTCCACAGTCGAGGGACACACATGTAAACAAATGACTTGATACACTACAGTTGACAAAATGCATTGATATATCTCATCCGATCCTCATAATAACCACAAGGGTTGAGTCAACCTTACCATCTTTTTTTTTTTTTTTTAAACATCCAAAGATTTTATTATGGGAAATGCCTGCATGAAAGGAAGGAGGGAAGAAGCCAGGGAAGGCTGGGAGAGCCATCAGACCAAGATGCAAGGCACGGTTAGATACTTGATAAAGATTTACTGAAGAAATTAGGAGCTTCTTTAAGAACTTTGAAGTCAGGGGTCAGAATGATAAAATTACATTCATATAACTTCTTACAAATAATAACATGAAAGGATTTTAGGGCAGAAAAAATCTTAGATATAAACTAATCCTGGGTAGTGACTGTGAGAACCAAGGACTTCACAGGGTCCCTGGGCTTCACTCTGTGCTGGGACCAGCCACTGGACTGGACTGGAGCAGGGAGCTCATTTACCTTCAACCTTACCATCTTTATTGTTCCTGTGAGGAAAGGGATACCTGTAGGGGGATCTCCCACGGTCACACAGCTGAGTAGTGACCAAATCAAAAATAGAACATAGATGTTCAAACTCCTAATCCAGAGTTTACTCACAAATTAAACCCATCAGAAGCAGCCAGAAATTCTACAAAAATAAAGTAGAAAAAGGAAGTTCTGGGATCTAATTCTAAGGGGCTCTAAAAAAGCAATAGACATATCATGCATAGAAAAGCTTCAGGATAGAGACTGCCAAGATGTCTAAATGGAACTAAATTTGTTAAGCTTCCAGCAGATAAACGATAACAAAATGTGTACCCCTGAAAAAAATGTTAAGATCAACTTAATATATAACAATATAAAAATTTTACTCAAAATTATTTTGAAGGGTAAAAAAATGACTTCAAGTACAATCTAATAGAGTATACATTTCCAATTACTACTAATATAACTTACAATATAAATTATACTGTATGCAAGAATTGCTCTAAAACATTAAAATAAATCCTTTATAACCTAAATGATTAGAGTAGATTTGTATGTATATAAATTTGGGTGGGGATTGAGGGTGCCAAAAAACTTTATAATGAGTTAACTCATTACAGGGTTAAAAAAATAAATATATTTGTGTATTATTGATACAACTTAAAATAAATGATAAAGTTGTTCATGGGCAACTCAGAAGATAATATCTAAAGCTCCTTTAATGTCTAAAAATTACATGACTCCAAAGTGACCAGGGCTAAAATGAACGAGGGATACCCACACCCACATGGCCTTTCTCAGCACTTAAAATCAAAGTCTTCCTCTTTCTGTAACATTAGCAATATGACAAAGTTGAGTAGCCAAATATTTTAGTTGACTTTTTAAAAAATCTTAACAGATTAATATGTAAACAAGATGATTTAAAGGTAAACATAATTAAATAATTTACAAATTAATGCCTGAACTAAATATTTCTAACCTATAGTCAACAAATGAGCTTGGGGCTATGAATCCTTAAACTAGAAGCACCTATCACGCTGGCATGCTTTTATCTTTTTTCAGGGAAAAGGGTCTAAGGTTTTTGCCAGGGTCTTAAAGGTGTCTCTGACCTCTAAAAGGTAAGGAAATATAAATTTAAAATATATTTTTTTTCTATTCAATATGGCAAACACGGCAGTCTTATGAGCAAACTATACTACCTGTATAACACATTTTATATTCTTACATCAACAATTCCTCAAGATGTATAAAAGGTGCTAAAATACAACCGCACTACATATATAAATACTTTCCCCAACGGCAATAAATACTTGATTGTTTCTGCCTGAACGTATTGTCTAAATAGGACTCTTCTAAAAACTAAATTAAATTAAAATGCAGTATTGGTTTTAGTCTGGTGTAATTGAGTGGACTTCCTAAGGAGAAAGAGCAGTAAAAGGGCACCTGTGTGCATGTTTGACTTACAGCCAGAAATGGTGTTTATGGAAAACTTCAGATGGAGCAAAAAGGCACTCAGCCAACAAAATCTACAGCTGTGAAACTTGGAACTTAGAAGCGCCCAAACTCCAAAAGCAAAAGGGGAATTATGGGACAGACTTTGAAGCTTGTTTATGTGCAAATTTTTCTAGCAAGTAACTTTGTATTTCTCTATTCAGATATATATTCTCTGATTAACACTAAAAATATTTTCTAATACCAGAGAAAACAGTGAAAGGGAATCCCATCCAGGTATTGATATTTACTTTTCCCCCCAGTTGTAAACAAAACTCAGGGTAACTAGGATGGAGTAGTTTAAATTCTATATCCAGAGATTTGCAACTTTTCTCCCACCCTAACCCCTGAGGAGGTAACAAATCTGCTCCACTGGTTAATATGGTCCCGAAAACACAGCAGCTCCTGGCTGGGAGAGACTGGAGGGGCTGCTGTATATCAGACTCTGAAAAAGCACCTCATGTGGTCTAAATATGCCCCATATTCCTATAACCTTTATGCTCAGTCATCTGCTGGTATATACCCAGACACTGCCTGAAATCTCGGGGGAAGGTGATCAGTAGTGGGCTTCAATGCAGAACTGGAAAGAGACTAGGCATCTTCTAAAGAAAGCATTGGAGACCAGGGCTAAAGGTTAAAAATTGTGAGATTATGTATATACATAGGCAAGACACTGCACGCCAACTAAAGGTTTTGTTGTTTTCAGGTACCATGTGGTACAATTATGGATTATATACTGGAGTGCTTTAGCCAGAAAGAAAAGCAAACAATTTAGGGATACAGAATTGAATTTAATAAAGAATAATGTACCTGATTCTTGGCATCTTGTTTAATCATTGTAATTTGGAATAAAAAATAAATCAATCAATGAACAGATATCTAGCAGCATGTATGTTCATTTATAGAAGAATGTTTTAGAGCCATCTCCAACTGAAATCATTAATTCTGTTTAGACGGGAGGGCCCATGTATTTTAGGGTGAAGTTGGTTTATCATCTGTGCCGATATCAGTTTCATCTCAGCTAACCGGGCAACTTCAAACAGAAATGAGTTTATGTGCTCCGGCTATTATAATGGGAGTGCTATGCTCCTAAGGAGACACTCTAGAACTGGTCTACGACATCCATTCAGTTAGCAATTAGGAATCACTGTTCAGAGACCACAGCAGACTTTCAAACTGTGAAATCCAGAAACCAGAATACTTCTTCACTTGAGACATTTCTTTCTTGACAATCATCTTGTAAATGATTTCTGTCTGAATATATTATGGAAAGGGGCTTCTAATGTTGGTAAAATCCTTTACTATCTTGCTTACTATAATGTCTATTCAAGACACATGGCAGGTACACCTTCAGTACTGCTTTCTGAAAGGCAGTGTTACACTATATTTACTGTCTTCCCTCTTCCGCCCCCAATCAGTAAACTAGCAATTGATAATTAAGTACAGTTCCTACCAGAACATGCAGGGAAGGTGCATCACACCACAAGTCTCTCCTTTATGCTTTTACCTTCTCTAGTTCTGAAGGTCAAAGTTTGCAGTGCTGTGTCTGAACTTGTATTGAAATGTTTGGCATTAATAAAAACAAAGAAGGAATTAATATATTTTTTAATTGTGGGGGGAGGAGAAGGAATCTACAAAGGCGGATTTCACTTTCTAAGCAGCATTATATTGGTCTAGATTAATAATTTTCCCAGCAGGCCTTCCATGATTTTACTATGAACAATCGCAGCCTTTGTATCTCAGATCCCCTTACATGTGACATTTGATCAAAGTTTTAAAATCAGCAGCTAATGGAGGTGGAGAAAAGTCCTGCTCAGTAAGGCATTATACAAAGCTATCCCACAGCTCACTTTGAGGTTGCTACACGCTGGATCACAGACGTTTTCCAGCTAGACATTATTTAGATGTTTAAGTTTCTGTACCCTGAACACTATATTTATTGCATGTCATCATACTTCTCCTCAGGGAAACATCCCCTAAACATTACTAAAGCATGATTTAAGAAAATTCTTCAGTTCTTTCACACAGGTGTGTTTTTTAGAGATAGGTGTAAGGAACCAAACAATTAAATGTTTTCTTATTCAAGGTTTCTGTACATAGCCTTAAAAAAATAAAATAAAAAAGTCTGCCTCCTTGCCCCCCAAAAAAAGATTTCAGGTAACTAAATTACCTCTATTACTAGTTCTAGAATTAGTGGTAGTCATTCTGATGAGATGGGATATGAAAAGAAAACTAGTGAAATCAATTCATTAATTTCTACCTAAAAGTCCTTATCCAAGGAAATATTCCCAAAAGAAATGGAGGAAAAAAAGATTAGTAAAGGAAATATCTCACACTTAAACATGCTATATAAGGAAAGACGGCTGAAAGGAAATCTTGCAGGGAATTTTATCCCTTTGAACTTGTAAATAAACTCTTAAGTAAGATTATGCAAACTTACTAAAAGACCGGTCCTGATTAGAGAGAAAAAATGCACCCCTTCTCCAAGTCAGTTCTGGAGGCTTTCTCCAGAGTTGTTAAGGTCTGTGATGGGTGAAGAAAGACCTCCTAACAAACCAGCATTCTTTTCCACAGGATCAGAGCTAACTGGCCCCCCGCAGACTAAGTGACCAATCACATCAGCTTCAGCTGAAAGCAGCCCCCACGACATTATAAACAGAGCAATGTGAACCGTAAACCCAGTCCAAGAAGAGAACCTACAAGCTGGACTTGTAGATTAAAATTACCTCACCAAAAAGACAGTCTCTGAAAGCTTCCTCCAGACCTACCCGTGTATAAAGCTGGCCCAGCAAAAGAACTGGTGAGTACATGAGAAAATATTCAATCTTATTTCTTTCCTTAAGGAGAACAGAGAAAAAAACTGACTGACAAATAGGGATGGAGCTTGATATTGCCAATAGAGTTTTAAAACAAAGACATTACATACAGGATCATACATTAAGGTTCTTTATTCTTTTTCCTTAAATTTTAGAAATAGAATAATAGTCCTCTTGAAAGCATTATTGGAAATTTTCTTCTTAATTGTTTTACTAAATGTATACTAATTCTCCATTATAATATAGAAATGGGAAGAGAAAGACCCTGGAAAAAATTCAGTGGCTTTTTAAAAAATGTATCTTTTTCATTTGGAAGGGATTAAAGAAATCCAAAATGAGCAAAGAAAAACAAATGACCCCCCCCCAAAAAAAAATCATTTTGTTTTTACTTTTTTAAGCCATAGGAAAAATGATGAGTGTCCTAATTTCTTAAGCATGAAATTATTGCTGAAATTAGGTGCTTCTACAAATAAGAAATTAAAATATAAAAGAATCTCTGAGCTTATATAATAGAATTAGAACTCACACTATTTGCCCTAATTATGGAGGGCAGGAGAGATGATTATGACTCTCTCCAGTCTTAAACTGTTTACACCAGAAGTGAACAAATACACAGTAATACTGCAATCATTTAACATTTGTAGTTATTATGACTTATATCTTAACTGTTTAATATGAACTATACTACTACATTACAACATGACAATAAAAGACATAATTTTGAGTGCTACAACCTAATGAGTAAAATGAATCCATTATTTTGATGACCAATGAAGCATCCAAACTATCATTTTTATAAAGTACTATTTTTTCCATCAAACAGTTTATAAATGGGCAAATATTTTATAGCCCACACAGAGAGACACAAGCAAACCATCCCAATTCTACTTTCTACTGGGATCAATTTACAAGAATCATATAAATACAGACTAGGAAAAACACATTCAAAAAGCACTTGTGTACCTGTAGAGATATGAAAATAACCTGGAAATATAATAGTATAAACATGTCTGTCCATCAGACACTTTTAAATTTGATGGAAAGAAAATCTACATACATTGGGCAACAATAATGTTTTAAATGCCATACAAGCATATATAAAATTATATAGAAAAAAATCACACAGGAAACCTCTATCAGTGGAGGGAAATGGTAGTAAGTTTACAAACATGTAGGATTTTAAAGGATCATGTTATTTAATTCCCTCTTTTCTTTCTTTCTCTTTTTAATATAAGGAAGCCTGGCCAAGGGGATTGGGTAGCTCGCCCAAACTGGCACAGCTATGTAACCAACAGAGCCAGAACCCAGTCAGCTAGATTTCCCACCCTGTCTTCGTTATGCTAAACCACACTGACTACATGAGTGCAAAGAATGGAGTTATTCAGGGTAATCTGTTAAGTGGGGACTGAAATCTTACCTCTCTCAAATACTCCACTTTCCAGCACCATCTAAACCAGATTTAGGAAAGTTTTATATATAAAAAGGATAATGCTTCACTGTTTTGATATTAGCCTTCTGACTGCCCTGTTCACAGGTTTTTTTATGTATTTACTTAGTCGCAAGAGAAAAAAAAAACTGTAAAAGCCTAGAGCAAGAGTGCTACAAAAGCTATAGGTAAGAAGTTACAATCCTGAAAAGGCCCAAATGAAAATAACTGATTTTGTTAGCTATAGTATGTATACAAAGGCTGTCTCCTCAGGTAATGAATTTTAGAACTTAATGAAGCAAGCTGAAAATCAAGAAGAATCATGGACCTTTCCGCCCACGAATTACTATGATACAATTAGCAATCAGTGGTTCCATAAGTGGAACAGCACTAGTGTACAGCTTCATCATGGGCATTTTCACATAGGCAGGAAGCAAGAAACAATACAGGTCAAAGCCATGGACAATGCAAAACCACACAGTGGTTCACAAACTTACTGGAGGCAGCCAACTACCCTTTATTGCTATACCCTTCTTCAAGTGTCAAAATGTCTTTTCTTTTACAAAATTATGATGAATATATTTTTAAAATTATTTTCTCACCTGGCAAAATACAAATTTGGCAATGCTTTATAAGAACCCTCCTCTCCACATTTTGTTTTAACTCTGCTGGTCTATAGGATCTAAGACTAGACTATGTACAATAATTCTGATTGTACTAATCTTCAAACCTTACAAGATGTCTTCCTTAACTGAAAATATCCTTCTTGCGTACAAATCTAGGTCTTAGCCTAAGCATTTCTGAAGAACAAATATTCTGTAGGAGCTCTTGGACAAAACTAGTCAAATGTAACGTGTTATTCACAAAAGCTAACTAGGGTCAAAATGTCTATTTTTGAGGCAATATAGCACTGACTCTGGACTACGGACTAAGCAGGAACTGACCACCACTTACTACCTTTGTGATCTTAGGAAACTCACTGTGGCTCAGTCTCATTATCTATAAAATGGGCATTAATAATGGTACTTATTACTAGGAAAGTTAAGAAACATTATTAATACCAGTAAGGCAACTAATAGCCCAAGAGGTTACTCTGTGCCAGGCATTGCTATTGGCTTCACATGAGTCAATACATGTGAAGTGCTTGGTATGATTCCTGGCACATAATAAATAATATATATTAGCCAATATTATTAATCATTACTGACATAAAAATCATGCATAAAATTAACAATGATTTAAAATGGATATTTGAGACACTTCTGGGGACAGGAGAGTTCTAAGGTGCTAAAAATCAGGCTGTCAAAGACTATTTTGTGAATGCAGTACCAATCATCTTGGGACAGACTTTTATCTCACCAAACTCTAAATAGATAGCTTCTTGTAGTTAAAAAAAAATAAAAATAAAAAAATAGCCAACTGTTAAGTTAGTCGGACTTGAAAAATAATCCATACGCCTTGTGAAAACTTCTTTTATCTGCCTGATCCTCAGTGATCTCATTTGAAAAATGGGATAAGAATGTTTATCTTAAAAAAAAAAAAGAATGTCTATCTTGCTGAGATACCAAAGAATTAGAGACAATGCAGTAATGAAAGCACCTAGCACAATGCCTATGAATATTTTGTTATTATTATAATTTCCAAAAGGGCAGAGATCAGGTCTTCTAAAACATCAAAAAGTCTAGCAAAATGAATCACTAAATAGCTGTGCCAAGAAAAAAAAACTAAATAAAATGATAATGACAACTTGTTAGGATAATAAATTATAAAACATTAATGCCCTAAGATTTTTTAAAAATTTATAACATGAAACAGAAATGACCATCTAATCTAAATAAAGTTAACAATCAACCCAGTGTTCCATCAGCAACTCATATGTGAAGAAAATATACGAGAATGCCTCTAATATCACCAATAAATGTTAAATCAGCCTTAGGACAAAAGGGAAAGCATATACCCAGCTGGCCAATGCCCAATTCCAACAACACAGGAAGCCAGTCTCCAAAGCCCCAAAGTCCCTAGACACAGGAGGGTCCATCCAGCAAACTCAAGCAAAGCATCATTGTCATTCAAAAGGTAGGAAGGTGATATGCAACACTTCCAAGGGCATCTACTTCTGAAGGAGGAAGCATCGAAAAGAGTCATGTATAAACACCTAGTACTGGATTGTGGCAAAGAAGAAAGGCAGATTCAAGGGAAGCAAAGTTGCATTTCCCATTCTGTTTCTGCTTGCCTCTGCGTAAGTCTTTGACACCTTTGTCATATTCAAGGATGGTCACATGGAAAGTGCACATTAGATTTCGACTCACCACAGAGAAAAGAAGAAACACAGATGAAAACCGTTTATAGCTAAAAACTAACTTTACTAATGTTTCTAAAATTGACCTTTAATGTCTTAATGATTATTTTAGTTCATTAAACTCGAAGCTTTTTCTTCTGGTTCATTTACTTCTCTTTTTTCTTTTTTAAGGCATTGCCTTTTTTTAAAAAAATTATTTATTTACTTATTTGGCTACATCAGGTCTTAGTTGTGGCATGCAGGATCTTTAGTTGCGACACGTGGAATCTTTAGTTGCAGCAAGTGAACTCTTTCAGTTGTGGCATGTGGGGTCTGGCCCCCTGCATTGGCAGCCACTGGAATCTTAGCCACTGGACCACCAGGGAAGTACCTGGTTCATTTACTTTCAAAATTAATATTACCTTGGAATCTTTACCTGGAATTTCTTAATTTTGCCAAGAAAATAATTTTCTGTCTACCCCACAATCTAATCAGCATCTAGAATATTCAGAAGGGCGGCAATCCATGAGCCACAGAAGGAAAGACTCCATGAAAATGACCACAAAGTAACAAAAACAAATAAAACCTAATCATAGAACTTTCAACAGGCTAATTATAAAGCATACAATGGAACTATGGATCTCTAAAAGCTTACTCTTATCCTAGCAATAAGTATGGCTTCAAAACATTTTCAGACAGTTCAACACTACACTTCTAAATGATTTCTATTTATTTAAACAGAGGAACACATATTTAATGTTCCTTTTCATTATGAATTATTCATAGTTATAAATTATTAATTAATTATGGAAAGTTGTTACACATAATGTTTAGTCAAATCAATACATACTTGAAGCCTCGACTTGTGCAAGAAAGATACAGGAGTATCAAAAAGAGACATGAATCGTAATCCCAACCCTTGGGGATTCGTTAATATGCCAAACAATATTTTAACAGTCATTAAAGGAACCAATAATAGATATCCTAAGGCAATCCATGATTAGCTATCAAATGAATGACTTAGTCAGTAAATGCTCCCTTATGTAAAGAGAAAGAGCTATCAGACTGGGAAAGCCTGCCCAGCAGTCAGGGAAGCATTCCAAAAAAATTACAAAACAAAGTCTCAGAATTTATTAATATTACCTGAAAAACAGTTAAGGGTTTACTAATTTACTCTTGATTTCAGAGAATTACAGCCTGAGATGGATGGCAGTAATTGCAAAGTTATTGCTCCTCTCCTAACTCAGAGATACCGGAGGATGGTCACCAAGGATGGCCATAGCACACTTCAAATGGATGGCGCTCAAAGAGGTCTTGCATATCTTCGAGACGCTTGGGGAATCCTAATGGACATGCGCTGGCGCTGGATGATGTTGGTTTTTTCTGCTTCTTTTGTTATCCACTGGCTTGTCTTTGCAGTGCTCTGGTATGTTCTAGCTGAGATGAATGGTGATCTGGAACTAGATCATGATGCCCCACCTGAAAACCACACTATCTGTGTCAAGTACATCACCAGTTTCACAGCTGCATTCTCCTTCTCCCTGGAGACACAACTCACAATTGGTTACGGTACCATGTTCCCCAGTGGTGACTGTCCTAGTGCAATCGCCCTACTTGCCATACAAATGCTCCTAGGCCTCATGCTAGAGGCCTTCATCACAGGTAATTGTTTTTTGTATTTTGTTTGTTTTATTTTTGGCTGCAGTGGGTCTTCGTTGCTGCGCGTGGGCTTTCTGTAGTTGCAGCGAGTGGGGGCTACTCTTCATTGCAGTGCACGGGCTTCTCATTGAGGTGGCTTCTCTTGTCGCGGAGCACAGGGTCTAGGCACACGGGCATCAGTAGTTGCAGCACGTGGGCCCTAGAGTGCACAGGCTTCAGCAGTTGCGGCGCGCAGGCTTCAGTAGTTGTGGCACACAGGCTCTAGAGTGCAGACTCAGTAGTTGTGGCACACGGGCTTAGTTGTTCCGCGGCATGTGGGATCTTCCCGGTACAGGGATCAAACCCATGTCCCCTGCATTGGCAGGCCGATTCTTAACCACTGCGTCATCAGGCAAGTCCCCACAGGTAATTGTTTTTGTTCTTAAAAAAAAAAATGTATGAATGTTTTGGAATGGGTATAGTCAGTTATAAGCAACGGTATTACAGAATAATTTATTTGCATCATTGGCAGGTAATGCCTGAGACTGAAAGGAAGAGCCTAGGGTCAAACAATAGGAGAAATTTTAAGAAACCTCTCTCTATACTTAAATTTTACATACTGAAATTTCTTAAGAAAAAAGGGATCATTATGCTACCAGCCAAAAAGATATTAACAAAAAATCTAAAAGGAGTTTTTCAGAGAAGCTAAATATTTTGTTAAATAAGTGAATAAATATGTTCAATGCATATTTTGACAGTCATTTTACCTAACAGAGGAATTTGATTTTTTTTTTTTTAACCTTTACTGGGCTAGAATTTTCTCCTCTGAGTTCATCTTTTCAACATTTACTCAATATTAATGAGTCCAGAACACCAGTCAGCACTGCAGATTAGAGAACAAGTATACATATCCTGAGCATGTACTGGAAATAGGCCACAATGATTGTGAAATTTTGCGTATAAACCTGGCAACACATGATACTCTTTGCTCTAATAAAGTAGGGCTAGTGATATATACAACTAAAAAATAAAAAACAAAACAAAGAGAAAACCTTGTTTTAACACACTATGGGCGATATTAACAGTGGTATGGAATAAAGTCCCAGTGTGCAACCAACTGGCTTTTACAACCCGTAGCAAATCACTTAATCTTTACAAGAAGAGTTCTTACACTGGGCCACTCGATAAAATTTAGAGGATATGTGAACTTAGACAGGAAAAACTTACATCTTTTTTTTCTTTTACACTAACCTCCAACTGAAATTTGGTATTTCCTTTGATTATAAATGTAGGCAACAAAAAACAAAAGCACTGGCAATACCCGTAACTTTGTTACAAACAGAAATCCCAGATATTTTCATATCATACTATAATACTTCAAAATTACAGTACTAAACCCCCACTGTATTTTTTTATTTAATGCATTAAAAAAGCACATATAGTACACATTGTAATTTTTTAAATGTTCAACTGGATTTCAGTGTATTTGGTTTCCTGTTTATATACTTTATTTTAATGCATTTAAAGTGTAATTCTAATAAGAGGTTCACAGACCTCACCAGCCTGCCAACATCTGTGGCACAAAAGTAGTTAAGAAACCATGATCTACCTGCTGGGGGGCACATGGAGGATGCACTTGAAGGGTACACTGAAAACCACCTTAGAGACAGAGCATTCTTAAAAAAAAAAGGTTTGTATAAATTTCAAAGTTAAAAATTCTTCAATGTCACTTGTTCTACAGGTCCCCTCCCTACCCCAAATCATTCTACTATGAATCTAATCTCTATTTAAACTTGAAGTAATCTGGTTGCAAGTAAATTGCATTTATTTTCTGCTATTTTTAAAGCAGGGACAGCAATACAGGAAATGACCACTCCTCCACTTCATAACAAACTAAAGTTTTACATTTCTATGTAACAAAATGAATTGTGCTTACCCATTTTGAAATCACAGGTTTAAAATAAAGAATGTATGTACCGTTTTGCAAAATCCTTCAGGCTAATGAGAAATTAACAAGTTCAATTCCTGACTCATTTCGAAGGCATGGCACCAAGAAATGTATAAAAATTTGCTAGATCCTTCTCATTCAGAAAAGGTACTGATATTTAATCTGTTCATTCTAAAAAAAATTCAATGGTTTCTAATTTAGGTGCCTTTGTGGCGAAGATCGCCCGGCCAAAAAATCGAGCTTTCTCAATTCGCTTTACTGACTTAGCAGTAGTAGCTCACATAGATGGTAAACCTAATCTTATTTTCCAAGTGGCCAACACTCGACCTAGCCCTCTAACCAGTGTTCGGGTCTCAGCTATACTCTATCAGGAAAGAGAAAACGGCGAACTCTACCAGACCAGTGTGGACTTCCACCTTGATGGCATCAGTTCTGAGGAATGTCCATTCTTTATCTTTCCACTAACCTACTATCACTCCATTATACCATCGAGTCCCCTGGCTACTCTGCTCCAGCATGAAAATCCTCCCCACTTTGAATTAGTTGTGTTCCTTTCAGCAATGCAGGAAGGCACTGGAGAAATATGCCAAAGGAGGACATCCTACCTACCCTCTGAGATCATGTTACATCACTGTTTTGCATCTCTGCTGACCCGAGGTTCCAAAGGTGAATATCAAATCAAGATGGAGAATTTTGATAAGACTATTCCTGAACTTCCAACACCTCTGGTCTCCAAGAGCCCAAACAGGACTGACCTGGACATCCATATCAATGGACAAAGCATTGACAATTTTCAGATCTCTGAAACAGGACTGACAGAGTAAGAAATATCCATAGCGCCCTATTTTTTAATGTATTAAATATACTCAGCCAGTTATGCACCTATTTTTCCTTCATCATATCTCATGTTTTCTTTTTTCCAATGCTGATTACATCTTTCTGATTACATCATGGTGATCAAGCCTCCGCCCATAAAAAAAAATGGCTAGCAATACACATTGTGGAAATATAACATTATACAAAGTTTGTATCTGTGGTTATCTGCTGAAATCAATGCATCTGAATGTAACAGATATTTACAATAACAGAAATGCTGTTGGTGAGTTTGTATGGATGTGGTATGATACCAGTAACGAAGGTAAAATTGACAGTGAAGTTTAACACAGCTGAACTCTAAGAAAATCAGCTATAAATTTCTCATTTTCATCTGCAAGTTGAAGCAGCAGCCTAGTTTCAAACCTAGCTCCCTGGGTAGAATGATGATTTCACAATATTTAGTGAACACTCTTTTAAAACTGTTATTTCTTCAAGGCAACAAAGATCAGTCCTTTGGTTCTTTATAAAACAAAACTAGGGTAAATATTACCCCCTTAATTTTTAACAGCTAAGAACAAAAACTCACAAGAAAACAGCGAAGAACAGATTTATACATAACTCTAAAAGCATTTGAGCATGACACCCAAACACATGCACATATTCATACATTTGTGGCAGAAAGTGATCAGAGCAAGTTAAGATAAGCTCTAGGCTGAAGGAAACTGCAGGGTGGTATTTGAGCAAGGAGACCCAAAATTATATCTACTTTAAAGCTACTAGGCATACTAATCAAATAGTGATTTAAAAATTATAACCAACCATTCATCTGAATAACTTCCGACCTAAGTAAAAACATTCCCTTTCTACTTAGGGTCCATTCAATGGTATAAGAACCTCGTAGATGCAAATATATTTACGTTTTTGTAGGTATAAAGGTTTAGATATAATTCAACTAGGGGAAAAAATCTCCAACAGAAAAAGCAAAAAATAATTAGGCAATGAAGTATTTTCAAACCCAAATTCCTGTTTCAAACTTCAGATAGTTTTTTCTATAAACACAAAATGAGTGTTTATTCACCAGCAGGAGGTTGGACGAGATGAACTCTATTATTTCTTTCCAAATCTAATACTCCATGAAAATTATGCTTTCTCTGCTTTTTTAATTTTGCATATACTAGGATGAACACTTTCCCTTACCTCCAGTTTAACTTAAGACTATCCTCTGTAAATTTGCCATTTCAATAAAAAAATCGAACTGTCCTCAAACAGGAACCAAAAAAGTCACCCTATCAGATTTCAAATAGATTTGTTGCTGTTATTCTTTTCTGAAATTTCCCTTATCCAGGTTTATGTGAAAAAAGTGAAAGATTAACCCTCCCTACTGGTGATGACCCACACAGGAATCATCTCTTAAAATAAATACTAGCTAGTAAAGGGAAGCAGTTGTGAAAAGCAGGGAACAGCAGCAAGTCACATTTTTCTACTCCTAGACCAAAAGGAAGAGAAAATAAAGAACTTTGGAGTGGTCTAAGACTAATTATAGCAAAGTGTATCAAGGACACAGAAACTTAATCACTGCGAACTTTTGCTGTTTGAAAACCTTAGGCATTCTTAAGTACTAGCTAGACCAACAGGTTTTCCTCCAACACAAGATTGTTGTAACACATATAATCAGCAAGAATTCTTATTTCTATAATAAAGTTAACAAGATTCTCCTAACCTGATGAAAACAAGTACTGAAGATTTACATGGTATATTTTTTCCTAAGAGCTCTACATCACTTACACAGATCAATTCCAACAGTTCAGAGAGGCTGCCTAAAGTCACGCAATTTGGAAGTGAGCAAGACCTGTCTAGGATCTGAGTCTCAATATAGATGCAGTATATTCTCCATTCAAGTCATAGAAGTCTCTTACTGTACTATTTATACATAAACTCTGCACCTGAAAATTAGATATAACTTTCCCTACACACACACCCCCAAAAAGAACTCCGTTGGTATACTAGTGCTATTTAATAAATAGACAACTAAGAAATGCAATCAAATACTTTTGTCTAGGAGGCTGAAAGCTTCTGAAAGAACTGTTCATGATTCTTTTACTTTAAAGAATCACATCTTCTATGTTAAGGATTAAGTTTTCTGCAAAGGCCCCATTATCCTTTCAGGTGAATAGAGTACAGACTGAAAGAGGGGGAAATTTACTGGAAAGTGGGAAGAGCAGCTCTAACTCCTGGCTTTACAGCTCACTTACCTGGGCCACCTGAGAAATCAGTGACGATATCTCGGACACATGATCAAGGAGACCACGTTGGAACTAAGTTAAAAAATGCTTGTGGAACCCAATCCAGATAGCATGACAGTCCCAACAAACTGAAGACAAGGAGATACTAAAAATCATAAGGCCTACTTTTATATATGTACAAGCCCATATTACCAACTGCCAGCAGCAGCCTAATAACCCAAAATTGCTATGTCTGCTTCAAAGCATTTCACACCAAAATGCACTGAGCTGAACCTTTCGGTTTCACCTGGATTTTTTTTAATGATCCTTTAATTCCATCCTCACAGAACCATACCGTAAGATGATCACCAGAACTGATCTCCCCCTATGCAGCAATCAATTTCTATTGAATAGGAATTATAATTTGAATATTACAGGCCTTTTTCCACCTCCACATTCTCCCACGGGTATTCACAAGGGTCATGCACAATTCTAACCCAGATGCCTCTAATTCCACCCATTTCTCTACACATAAGAAGCAAATATATGATAAGAACCATCTCTAACTTTAAAAAGAACAAATCATTCTGGAACCTTCAGTACTCAGATTATCTTAATTTGATGTCATAGGACATCTCACAATTGATCAATATGTCAGTGTGTCCCAACAAACTAGTTAAGTACTGCTGTTCTTGGAGAAAGTAAGATACAGTATGAGCAATTTTTTTTAATCTACAGTATTTTCAACAAAAGTGGATTACTTATAAAAAGAGAAGCTCAGAATCATTAACACAGTTTATTTAATAACCTGAAGTGAGCATCTTATTTAAAAAAGCATTCAATAAAAGCCACTACAAAATATTTTTATAGATCTATGTGGACACTGCCCTGAAAAAAAGAAAGAATATACATCAAAAAGACCAGATGAATAAACGACATTCACAGTAAGAACATTCACAGTTTTAGCCTTCGCTCTCTAATACAAAAGCGATCATTCTAGTATTTTCTCTATTTCTTCTCACCTGTGACATACTACCTGCACTGGAAAAGGAGTTAATAGCCTGCTTCCTAACTTGAAATTTCAATTCGTAAGATAGCCTTAATAAAAAATATATGTCTTGCAGAGAACACACAGACCTAAAAAGTTAAATCAAGTAAATCCTAATGGTTATATTTATCATCCCTGGTTTCATGCAATAAAGCCCTCAAATAACCATGGAACTCCAAATGCAAGCAATGCTACAACCCCATCTACTGGAGAGACGCAAGTAATTTTTAATAAATGTATCCTTATGTGTGAGCCTTGTTAAGAACCAGTATCATGGAAATCCAGATAAAAATACTTCGAAACAGTAAGAAAGTCTTACCTACATCTTTTCGCCCTGGTTTTTCAAAACGTCTATCACCCCTAGAAAAGGTAAAAATAAGTTTCAAACAAATCTTGAGAGTAATACATAGATTTCCCATCTATGACACCCATTTTCCTATCTTTCTTAATAGCATTTTTCTTTTTCAAATTATAAAACAAATACACTGTTACTGCCTAACCTTTGGAAAATACAGAAAAGCACAAAGATGAAAACAAAAATATCCACCATCTCACCTACCAAAAGCTAGCTTCTATAGACCCAGAAATGTTATTTTTTAATTAGATACATGTTTTATTTTAGGTATCTGCTGTACAGAGCTTTATATACTGCTTTTAGAATGTGTTTTTACATATCACTAGATATTTTCAAAATTATCCTAACTTTAATGGTTATATACTATTCTACTGTGTGGATACACTATTATATAAGAAACCACACTGATATTAAGCTGTTTGGTTTATTTCGCATTATTTTATATTATAAATATTATCACAGTGGACATCTTTGTACATGTATCTCTGTGCAACTGCCTTTGCTCATCTTGAAAGACTTCATATAAAGTCACAAACAGTATAGAGAAGATGCTTTGATTAACAGCAACGAACAGTAAAATGAAGATGCTTCCCACTGAGCACTAATCAAATAGCAAATCTAATTAACTATTAAATATCCATGCTGGCACAAAAATATGAACGTATTTATCTAGAATGCTTCTTCCTTTAAATAAGGATCATTTAAACATTTCTAACATAATTGATATTCAATTAACAGCATTTTTTGAAAAGGGAAACCTTGTAACTCTACAAAGAGCCTTCTCCTCTGTAGAAAGCAGAAAAGAAATGTTTTTTACACCAAGAAACCTTTATACCAAGATGTGGATCCTTTTAGTTACCTTTCCTCCCAGCTCTGAGACCTATGCATTTCCCTGCCACCTCCTCGACCAAACACACCCTCTACTTCATCAAAGCTTCTTTGGTAGAAACCACATTCACCTCTGCCTCTGCCTGAAAATAAGAAAACAGAAAAAAATAATAGTCAGATGTCAACATCTGGCACAAGTTCAACATCAAACATTAATCTCTGAAGTTCTGTCTATATACCAAGTAGGATGTCTACATTTAAATATTTAGCAAGGCCCACTGAATCTTTACCAGTGAGACCAATGACAGCACTGAAGTAGCTAGACCACAGGAGGATAAAAAAACAAGTTAGAAAACTGTGTAAGCGTCCCAGTTCCAGTCCTGAACAAGAAATAGTATCAACATTAAGCTCCTTAATAAAAAATTCAATTGTGAAATCCTAAGATCAGTAAACCAATACTACAAATCAAACCTTTTATTGTATTATTTTCAACAAAAATGGAAGATGTGGAGAGTTTGAGAAGAGAGCAGATAAAGTACAAAAGGCAAGCACAAATGTCAAATTAATTTCTTTAACTCCGGAAAAAGGATAATTTAATTGGGTCAACTCTAAACTAACAATTTTGTAAACTAACTCCTTAAAGGATATTCCACAGCGACCAAAGGCACTCTTTCCCATTTGCTCAAATCTTGAAGAAAAATATCAGGCAGCACTAAATATTCGAACTGCAGAGCCAGTAAGAATGTGTGGATGTAGGAATTTAGAGGCTCCAGTGGCTCAAGTGTACACTGGCCTTTACTGAAAGCAATTTGATTAATCTATCAAAATTTGACTCAACAATTCTAACTAGAATTTATCCTAATAGAAATACTCGCACAAATATGCAAATACATATATACGAAGATGTTCACTGCAATTTTTAAAAAAACAGAACTTAATCAGTAAAGGATTGGCTAAATAAATTGATAAAACTATTCAGCAGAACACCAGGAAGCCACAGAAGATAAAGTACTGACATTAAAAGAAATCTACATTATTCTGCTGAATGACAGAAGTATGCCCCAAAACAATACATATAAAAAAGATTCCATGCATATAAATGATATGGCTGCATAGTTAGGGTCAGGAACGATATAAATCCAAATGTTGCATCTGGGGCCAGAAGGCAGTATGCACTTTCAGCTTTATACTTTCTGTATAGTGTGAGGATTTCCCAACTAACCTGTGTGTTGGATACACCATTTGCATCCAACACACAGGTTAGAAAATTGGAGGGCAGCGAGGTGCCTAGGGATGTATTTATACCTAGATGAAATCTTAGCCATTATCCCTAGCTCAACTTCTCCCACGGTATAAAACCACCCAAAGAAAAATGATGATGAATCTTGAATAAAAGCATGAATGCATTCCAAAGCTAAATACAATTGAGTTAAGTAATTGTTTCAAATATCCATGCAGTATTTCTACTTCTTGGTTATAATTCATCAAGAATTGACTCAATACAATTGTATTTCTATATGACATTATGGAATACAAAAGTAATGCATAGAATTTTATGTACATAAATACCCTCTCAACTAGTCCAAGTATCAATTTCTTCATCTGTAAAATGGAAGTGGGGACTAGGGTTGAACTACAATAATCTTACCTTCCAGTTACCTTCCAGTTGTACCAACTTAACTTCAAGTCATTTTAAAGTCAATGTCCAGTTTCGTACCTCTATCCTCAGGAAATACATACATTTTATTTAAGATCCTAAAACAGTGTAATACAAACTGTTATATTACACTGGGGTGATTCCCTACAACGAGATTTTTAGGGTGAAAGAAAAAAAGTCCCCTGTCCTTTTAGAGAACAATTTTCTCAAGAAAACCATTAAGTACATAGCACCCTGGAAAAGTGTTTTATTCTGGAAACAGATGAATACGAAAAACAGCCTTCCAAAGTTGCCAGAAAAATAAGCAAACCAGACAAAATATTTTCTGCCAGTTACGACTAGCACTGGCACCGGTCCTCCTTATGAGCCTAAAGCTTTATAAATGGGCACAAAAAAAGAATCAGATTCTAGAGCTTTCCAGCTTGTAAAATGTAAGGAACAATCTTCAAAGTACAAGGCCCATAATCATCTATAAATGTAGTCCCCATATGAAGAGGAGCAAGTAAATACAACACTGTAAATCTTTCATAAAGTTAAATTTAAATGACTGTCCTCTTGTCTGACTTTTCACCCTATTCTTTGGGAGGATTAAAATATACTTCCTTTAATAATGATGAAGACAGTAGCTGACAGTTGTGTAGATATGCTTTACTGTTGAACATCTTAACCAGATAAATAAAAAGATGACAAATTCATGCTGTTTTCCTGTTTGTTTATTTAAATTTTACTAGTTCTCATGATATTCCGAAGTCTGGAAGTCAGTCGATTTTCACATCAAAGTTTTCTCAAGTTGGAAAGGCCCAGGATAATCATCTGATGTTAGTGCTGCCCGTGCAAAAAAAAGCCACATTAATCACTATTTATTTAACCCATAAGTTAAAATTAAGTAATAAGTGAAGAAAACAAAACCACAGATTAAAGGTCTTATGAAACCATTAAAAAGAATCACAGTTGGGACAGTGGTGTGTTAGAAGTATTTTTCACCAGGTCAGTTCATTCATTTGACTAGTTTCACATCATTCACTCACATCAATGTTGATTAAGTCACTGCTTTTATCACAGTATCTTTTATACATGCCCCGTTTAAATTCTGAATATAAGAGTTCTATCCTATGGGGATAACCCTACACACTTCAAAGAAACCAGAAGGCAGCAAGAAATTTATCAACCCTTCATTAGTTTCTTGATATGGAATAATTTTAAAGCCTATTTAGAGAGATTGGTTGGTATTTGCAATACACAACATTGGTGGTCGCTTGAGGAACAAAAAACAGCTGCTTGTGGGCCATACTTCTTAATTAATATAAGATCTCTCAATGCCATGCCCTGAAAAGCATTAGCGGCAAAGCTGCGTAAGTGCAACCTCTCCTCGCTGCCAGCTCACTGCAGAAAAACACAGGAAACACAGAAGGAGCAGGCCACAGCCATCCTCAGAACACCATCATCACACCACCGAGAAGCACAGATCTCAGATGAATTCTGGACCAACGGAACCTAACCACATGCATATGGGAGTCTAAACGGCCTGTGGACCTTCTGAAACACAACACACACATGCTTAAATCTCCATTTTTGCCAACAACCAATTCTTCCTAAAGCACCTCTTAAAATTACAAGGTATGTTTACACTTCTGCTATGATTTAACCAACTTAGAAGTAAAAGCTCAAGTAAATATTTATATTACAAACATTAAGAATGCCCTTAAGGGGACTTCCCTGGTGGCGCAGTGGTTAAGAATCCGCTTGCCAATGTAGGGGACATGGGTTCGAGCCCTGGTCCAGGAAAATCCCACATGCCGCGGAGCAACTAAGCCTGTGCACCATAACTACTGAGCCTGCGCTCTAGAGCCTGCGAGCCACAACTACTGAGCCCGAGTGCCACAACTACTGAAGCCCTAGAGCCCGTGCTCCACAAGAGAAACCACTGCAATGAGAAGCCCGCGCGCCACAACGAAGAGTAGCCCCCGCGCGCCACAACCAGAGAAAGCCTGTGCACAGCAACAAAGACCCAATGCAGCCAAAAACAAAATAAATTTATTTAAAAACAAACAAACAAAAAAAGAATGCCCTTAAGTAGCAGAAGATCAACGAACCCCAAATAGGGAGCAGATATCAAAGAACAAGTATATCAAAATAAGAATTATTCTTCCAAGAAAAGACACAAATCTACACAATATGAAACTACAGGTTAAATAAAGGATTACTGCGTAATTTTTTTGTTGTTGTTCTACACCCTAAAATAGGTCTAGTATTGATGAGACAGCTTTTACAAATGCCTCTCTCTGGCTGGGGACACTCCTGGCACACAGCCTTATATGGCACAGACCCTGTGTCACAGAGGCCTGGCAGGGACTTGGGTGCCATTCCAGCAGCCAAGGCACTTCAGGGAGCTCTGGCTCTCAAAGTGTAAGGTCCCCTGGGGATGAGGATAATGGATATTTACCAAAGATAACTAGGACCATCTAGAATCATTCACACTCAAATCTCTTAAGCTAGAATTACCCTCCTCTACTCCAAATCAGAGGTTGCGGAATAGATACGCTGAGAAACAGTTCAGAAAACAAATGTTCAGGACATTTATTAGGCAATTAATGTCAAAGAGCAGTCTTTTAAAAACCAAATATCAAAATATTTTTAAAGCGATCTCCCTATCCTCTCTCTCCACTGTCTCCACCATTACTTGCTTCACATGAAAGCTCACCTCGCCCTCTTGAAGAACTCCGACCTCTAGGAGCCCCCACCACTGTGCCTCCTCCTCCTCGTCCTGTCAGTCGCAGGACAGCAGCACTGTTTACAGACATGGAAAAGTTTCTCTGCCAAAAGAGAGAGAAAGAAAAAAATGAATAAAACAAATAAAACTGCATGTTGTTCCTGGCCATCTCCCACTGCATCTATAAAATGGCACTTAATGACTACTAGAAATGGGAAACAATCACTACACGACCCACTAAGATGCTCCAAAACCTGATTTTAGCTGAAAATTTCAAATGAACATTTCAGATCAACAAACATTAACAACCAATGCCTTACACTATGTTAGGTTCTGTGAGGAAATATTAGGCAGACAAACTCTAAATGCTGTATGTATCCGGAAGCAGACAGGATATTTATGCATCATAATACATACAGAATACTCGGTAAAAGAGATCTGGTTTGAAAGGGTCCCTTAACTACAGAAAGGTGGAAATGACAGGGAGTCGCAAAAGGTCTGAATCAACAGTATGATAAAGAAAAAAATGATCATTTTGCCTCATTCTGCTCACCACTGTGAATTAGCAACTCCAACTAGTATTTAATAGAATGACAGGTATCGGGGTGAATGGGGAAGGGCAAAGTAAGAACCTACATAAGGTCAACCATCTAAACGGGTAGGGGGAGAGAATGCTTGCAAAAAATAAACAAAATCCCAACCGCTTGGTCTTTAGCCTGCACTTGCACCCACAGTCAATCTGGAAAAGGGTCAAATACAACAACAGCAGCGGGTGGGCATCCTTCAAACATGAAGAGGGATACAGGAAGACAGGAGGTCTGGGATTCAAAAATATGTTTAGTTGATACTTCTGGATAAATGGAATATACAGAGCTTAGGAAAAGGTAAAGCAAGAAGCAATTATAAAAATATTGAAAAATGATCTGTAAGATATCAAAATCCTGGGCATTTGAAGGAGAATTTCGTAAGAGTTCTAAACTCAGAAAATGTTGGAATATATCCTTACCTGAATACTTTCTATAAACTTAGAACCTAACAGACATCTGTGCAAAAATGCAGGTGTGGTTACAGTGTGGCAAATCCAACTTCAGCATGGCTGTAGCCAAGGGCCCTCCTGGCAAAGGGGCAAGAAGTGAGGCTTAAGAGCACACCAATCTGGTAGCAGCTACCTAAATCACAGGGAAATAGAATCCTGCAATTCAACTAATATTTTAAGTCCAAATTGTTCTCCACTGTGAAGTCCTGATTTGCTGTTCTGATTCAAGATCAATTGAAATGTGATGTCTACACCTCTTTTGAAGAAATCAACATGTAATTGGTTTTTAAAACTTCTACTTTCATTTCTGAATTTCTTGTTTTAATATATGGCTCATTTTCTCCTCATTACCTGTCATTACTTGTCTTTTTCAGAACTGCATTCAATACAATTTGTTCAGATAAATTTTAGGAACTTATCAATGGAAGTTTTTTCCTTTGACTTTTAAAGGTATATAATCATATAATCAAGTAACTTCAACACTGAAGACTTAAAATGTAACTGATAACTAAAAACTAGAGGCAGATACCAAACTTGATTAGTACTTATTTCAAACTGTTTTTTAATAAAACTTAAAAAAAAAATGCTGGTTGAAACAAATGCATTAATTTACCTTTTAACACAGAGTAACCAGTGGAGTTACTGAATAATGCCTCTGGGATCACAATTAAGCAAGACTATGAAGTCCCAAAATCTAGATTAATATATTCTAAAATTAAAAAAACAGAGGTCAGAGCTAGCTGTATTATGTATACCAGGATCTGACACTGTCGAACACCTCACTACCAAAGTATTACATGTATGAAACTCAAATGCACCCATCTACGGCGTTCAGGGAAACTCTCATATGCTTTCATACATCCTCACACATCGCAGCTGAAAGTGCAAACTGGTATAATCTCTGGAAGGCAATTTCTCAAAGTATATTTAAATGTCCATACCCTTTGACACAACAATTCCTCTTCTTACACATGTGAAAAATAACATAAGCAGAAAGATTTTAACTGCAGTGCTATTTGTAAAAGCAAAAATGGCAACCAGCTAAGTATCAACCAAAAGGAGCTAATTTAAAAATCATGGCCATCTATACAGGGAATTCTGTGCAGTTGTTTAAAAAAATGAGGCTGGAACTTCCCTGGCGGTCCAGTGGTTAAGACTCCAAGCTTCCACTACAGGGGGCAGGGGTTCAATCCCCGGTTGGGGAATTAAGATCCCACATGCCAAGCGGCGCAGCAAAAACATAAAAATTAAATAAATAAATAAATAAAATGGGTAATCATGTTAAAAAAAAAATGAGGCAACTCTATTTATTAGGGTGGACCATATAAAATGGCTAATATTCAACCATTTCTGATCCAGAAAGCTACAATTTCATACAGTCAGCCTAAAATATCAATACAAAGATATAAAGCATAGCTGGAGTTAAGAGCATGGAGAGGCTAGACTGTCTGAGAGTGAATTTTGGCTCCTTTACTCAACTTCTCTGTGCCTCATTTTCCTCATCTATATAATGTGAATAGGAATCTACTTCGTGGGTTGTTGCAAGCACTTAACACATTAAGCAACAAGTATTTAGAACAGTGTCTGATACATATTAAAAGCTAAATAAGTATCTGTTATTATTTCCCAAATAGATGCTCCGGTGAAAACAGTAAAGTGTAGAACTGTATGCATAGTATGCTACCATTTATGTGTATGTGTGTTTAAAGGAATAGATGCATAGACAGTTGCAGATGTATTAAATACACTAGGAAGGGAACACAAGAAAATGGAAACAGTGGTTATTCCTGAGGACGACTAATAGCTAGCGAGAGTCTGGTTTACTCACAAACTTGCTTTTCGCTCTATGCACTTTGTGAATTTTGTATACACATGTATTATCTATTCAACGATGCATAAGTGATTTTCCTTGATGTCAAATAAATAAAACACACCAATCTGGTAGCAGCTACCTAAATTACAAGTGTAATGTGTAGAGTCATGCTTTTCAAACTGTGACAGACATACAGGGAAATGTCAAAACCAAGAGCAACTGGGAGATCTTATTTAAGTGTTAATTTTGTTCTAAGAAAACCTTTTACTTAGTTATATTTTATACATGCATGCACGTATATATATGTGTGTGAGTGTACTGGGGCGTGGGGGGGGGCGTGGGTAGTGAGGGAATGTGCACAAGCAGAAAATTACCTTGCAGTTTAAAGATAAAATATTCCCTTCAGGTAACTTCAGGAACCAAGATATGCAGCAAGAAGCTATTTTAGGTTATTAGAATTATTTACCTCCCCAATCAGAGTAATAGGGTGAATAAGTATACAAAACTCTAGTCTAGGAAGATCTAAGCAATTCCTGAACAGGTACCTGACCATCCAAAGTATACACTTCAAAATGTTAATGAACCTTTTGCCAGCTTTAAGTACTGTCCTACTCCAACATACTTTACAAAAAAGGCTACCAAGTGTCAGGAATTCCTAAATGATGCTTTTTTTTTTTTTTTTGGTGCGGTACGCGGGCTTCTCACCGCTGCGGCCTCTCCCGTTGCGGAGCACAGGCTCCGGACGCGCAGGCTCAGCGGCCATGGCTCACGGGCCCAGCCGCTCCGCGGCATGTGGGATCTTCCCAGACCGGGGCACGAACCCGTGTCCCCTGCATCAGCAGGCGGACTCCCAACCACTGCGCCACCAGGGAAGCCCAATGATGCCTTTTTAAATGCTTCCAAAAATGCACCCCGATGGTCTTCTGTGATTACCATGAAAACTTCCCAATCCTTACATTAAGCCCCTGTGTTTACAGCATCCAGACCTTAACACCTTAAGATAAACTTTTCCATTATAAAAACAAAATGAAGAGTTACTCCTTTAGTCATGCTAGAACTAATTTTGGTGTGTAGGTGTACTGCATACCTAACTTTATTCCTTTTCAATTGTTAACCAACAGTTCCCAGCTGCATTTGTTGAATAATTTTTGATTTTTCAAATGATTTGTGTAGCCCTTAGTAAATACAATTTCTTAGAAATGTTAACAGGATTTTTCTGAATGATTCAATTACTTTTTTTTTTTTTTAATTAAAAGTCTATCACGTTTTGGTAACTAGTAGCAAGTCCTCCTCCCTACTTATTAAAAAGCTTTTCTGGCCCATGTAGTCTCTAAGAAATCCAGGCAGTCATTTAAGGAAAAATAAAAAGAAATTATTAAAAATATTCATAAACAGTTGGAAAAATAATCACAAAAGATTGAAACTGGTATACTGAGCTATATAAAAATTAGCTTCTCGGGCTTCCCTGGTGGCGCAGTGGCTGAGAATCTGCCTGCTAATGCAGGGGACATGGGTTCGAGCCCTGGTCTGGGAGGATCCCACGTGCCTCGGAGCAAGTAGGCCCGTGAGCCACAATTACTGAGCCTGCGCGTCTGGAGCCTATGCTCCACAACAAGAGAGGCCGCGATAGTGAGAGGCCCACGCACTGTGATGAAGAGTGGCCCCCGCTTGCCACAACTAGAGAAAGCCCTCGCACAGAAACGAAGACCCAACACAGCAAAAATAATTAATTAATAAACGCCTACCCCCAACATCTTCTTAAAAAAAAAAAAAATTAGCTTCTACATTAAAAAAATCATAAATGAAATCAAATGCAATTAAAAATTTAGAAAATTTAACAGGTTAGGGTTAGGGCTAGCTCAAGAAAAAGATTTCTATCCAAAAGAAAAACTGGCAAAGACAAGAACAAAAAGTTAAAAGAAATATAAATGCAAACATGAGAAACTCTGCACTAGGGAAAGAAATGCAAAGTAAAACAATGGAAGAATATTTTATCCAAATCTGCAGAGAATTTTTTCAATAAAAACAATGTTTGAAGTATAGAACAAAGCTTAGTATACACCATCACCCGCACAAAAAGGGGGAAAACATATTTACTTGGAAAAACACACAAGAAGCTGCTAACACTGGCTGCCTTTCGGAAAAGGAGACAGGTGGCTGGGGGAAAGGATGGGAGAGAGATTTTCTATTATATACTGTTCTGTAAATTTTGATTTTTTAAACCATATGATTTACTGCTTATTCAAAATAATTAATTAATAAATAAAAATACTGAACGTGGCAAAAGTAATGGTAAAATGCTACAGGTATGGCAGCAGTGAAACAAAACAAATATCCTCATACAAAGTTTCTTGAAAACAATTTACAGTATGGAGTGATTTGCTTTTATTTCCAAACTTTCAATTCTAATCAGCTGATCTATATGTCTATCCTTAAGCCACAGTTTTGATTACTGTAGCTTTGTAGTAAGTTCTGAAACTGGAAGTATAGGTCCCCAGCTTTGTTCTTCTTTTTCAAAATTGTTTTAACTACTTAGGGTCCCTTGCAATTCCACATGAATTTTAAGATCAGCTTGTCAGTTTCTACCCAAAAAGCCACTGGGATTTTGACGGGGATTGTACTGACAGTAGATCGATTAACAATATTAAGTCTTCCATGGCTTAATAAATGCTGATGCCTTTCCACTTATCTAGGCTTTAATTTCTTTCAACAGTGTTTTATACTTTTTATGTAAAAGTTTTATACCTCCTTATTCTTAAGTATTTTGTTTTATTTTTGGCTGCGTTGGATCTTCGTTGCTGCACGTGGGCTTTCTCTAGTTGCGGCCAGCAGGGGCTACTCTTCGTTGCAGTGCACAGGCTTCTCATTGCGGTGGCTTCTCTTGTTGCGGGTCACAGGCCCTAGAGCACGCGGGCTTCAGTAGTTGCGGCATTTGGGTTCATTAGTTGTGGCGCTTGGGCTCTAGGGCGCACGGGCTTCAGCAGTTGTGGTGCATGGGCTCAGCAGTTGTGGCTCGAGGGCTTAGGTGCGCTGCAGCCTGTGGGATCTTCCCTGACCAGAGATCAAACCCGTATCCCCTGCACAGCAGGTGAATTCTTAACCACTGCACCACCAAGGGAAGTCCAACCAAGTATTTTGTTTTTAATACTACTGTAAATGGAATTGTTTTCTTAATTTCCTTTGTGAACTGTCCATTGCTAGTGTACAGAAATACAACTGACTTTTGTGTACTGATTCTGTAGCATACAACTGTGCTGTATTCACTTAGTACACTATAAAAGGACAAATACAAAATGTGCTACTTTCTAGCCCAAAACTCTAACTTTCTCACAATATCATTTAAAAAATTGGTGACAGGGCCACAACTACTGCAGCCCGCATGCCTAGAGCCCATGCTCCACAACAAAGAGAAGCCACCGCAAAGAGAAGCCTGCGCACCACAACGAAGAGTAGCCCCTGCTCGTTGCAACGAGAGAAAGCCCATGTGCAGCAATGAAGACCCAACGCAGCCAAAAATAAATAAATAAATTTATTAAAAAAGAAAAAATTGGTGCCAGAAGAGCACATTTTTAAGCACATTGTAAGCTGAAGATCTACATTTTCCTTTAATGGTAAGAACTGGTAAAAAATTGGCGAGAATTCATGTTTTGCAGAACTGAAAAACTACATGTTTCTGAAAAGAAGGCCCTCTCCCTCAAAAAATAACTCTTTCTCTCTACTCAAATCCATCTCCTTACACTCAACAGCTTCAGATCTAAAGCAGAATCTAGTCAACTAAGAGAGGCATCCAAACACCAAGAAAAGAGTAAGAAGGAAGCAGATCTGGGGGGAATGGAGGACACTCCTTAGCGCCTAAGTAGGAACTTCACATTTTCATGCCTCGGTGGGAAGGAACAAGGGTTTGACTGAAGCTCAAAGGTAGACACAAACCTGTTCTTCTTCTGTAAAGGGTACAAGAGCCAACGGCGGCAGGGGTTCCTCCTGTAGGATAGGCAGAAATTCTTTATCCAGAAGGTCTGAAGGTATCTGTTTGACCAAACACATGACCAAGAGATTAATGCTATCCCTCCAATTACAAGAAGATAAAACAAGAAAATATTCTTTGATTCACCTGTTGCTGATTATTAAAAATATGGATTAAAGCTTATTCAGACACAATTAATATTCTGAAAGGGTCAAACATTAAAAACCCCAGTCACTCTCCCTGTCCTCCCATCAGACGACCACTCTCAGATTTGATATACAGCACTGACTCTGGTATTCCAGAGTGCACATTTAACTCAAAGCACAAGGTGGTAAGGAGAGTTTTACAAGCAACTGTATCTATCCTAAGCAACCATCATTAAAATTTGATTCTTAATCCATAAAATTAAAAACAAAGTATACTTAAAAAATAGAAAATGTTATTTCTCACTAGTCAGGTAATGAAAGTGTATTTTATATAAAGTAGAAACTAACGCACCATTGTAAAGCAATTATACTCCAATAAAGACGTTTAAAAAAAAAGAAGTGTATCTTATACTGTTTGAGTTTTGATCATTTATAAGTAACACAAATGTGGTGTCACATTTTAAGATTTTGTCCCCACTGAAAATTTTATATTTAACTCAAAAGAAAAGAACAAGAGAAGCATCTGCCCTTCTCACTCCTAACTTCTAACTGGAAAGAAGAATAAGAGATGCAATAAAGAGAGAAGAGAAAAATTCTTCCTTTCTCAGCCATCATACTGGGATAGAAACAGAGGTTCAGAGGAAATTAGTTAGACAAAGCATTAAGTCCTGACTACTCTCCTGTTTTCATGAAGCTTTCTACTCCTGTAATGAAATGTTAGGTCTTCTCTAAAAAAATAGAGTATGTAACATTTAGAAGAGCCTCTGTAAACTATTGCAGGTTTCAAAGCAGGAAAAAAAAAAGGTAGAGAGAAAAACTATGGCTGTTTCATATATCAGCACATAACTGTACATAACCTGAAATCTTATTCATAATTCTGAACTCTTTCCTACTTTCTTACCTTGTTGTCTTTAAGGAAAAGTGCTAACATTTCTTCTCTGCCATAACGATAGTCTGCTAATTTATACTTCGGCAATGCTGGAGAAAGAGGAGGGGATGTAATACTCCCACCACTGGACAGAGCTCGGAGCCTAAAATAGTAGACAGAATATAAAATGAAGTGTCAAATATTCTGGCAGTAAGGACTTTTTATTTTCATATACTATAAAAGTTTTATAAAATAAAAAAGAACAAAAAAACCCCTATTATCTCAAAGTATCCAAGATTTTAGCTCTAATACAACCTGCTATAATAGCTCACTAAGAAAACAGCTCATTGAGAAATAACTAGACAACCATTTGAAAATTCCTTAACTAGAAAGTATCGTGGCATGTCTGTGAGAAGCTTAGGGGGTGAGATGGGGACACCTTTTTCCAAACTATAAAAATAACATATAATTAAAACAAAAGTCATGTATCACCTTACACCCACTAGATTAATAAAAATTAATAAATCTGACAATACCAGTTGTTGGTAAGGATGAAAAACAATGCAAATTCTCAAGTAGTATTTGTGGGATTATAAACTAGAACAGCCACTTCAAAGAATGATTTGCTAATATTTAACAAAGTATGCTACACAAAAGAAAAAGCAAAATACAGAAGCTTATAAAAAAGATAATACTTTTATATATGCCCACAATATTTCATAATTCACTTTTAATGAAAGCAATTAGTGATCAGTATAGAGAATTTAAAAATGCAGTGAAAAAAGTGCAGTACAAGGAGAAAAAATATAAAAGCCATATTTACTAAGAAAAAAAAGTAAAAATATACTTCGAGCTGATAATAGCAGCTGCCTCTAAGGAATGGAACTGGGAAAAGAGAAACATTTTAATTTTATAATAAGATGCTTTTATTTTAAAAAGGAGCGGGGTGCGGGGGAGAACCTCAGCAAAAAAATGGCAAGAGTATGATCGTACTGCAGCACTGCATCAACTAGCAAGTGGGAAAACTACCATCAGGAGTAGCTGATTATCTGGGAGTGGCCCAAAGTTCTATAAAGTAATAGATAACAAGGGTAAAAGGGACCATGGTACTGCAATGCAGTAGTTTAGCACAAAGGAAAATTCAACAGAAGCATTAAAATATATCCCCCAAATTGCTAAGCTTCATTGACAAAAAAGGGGAGGGGAGAATGGTCTACAAATTATACATTAAAAAGTGTGAAGGCCAAGCATAGTAAATACTTGCACATTATTCAAAAATCGCAGAAAAAAACAGTATGTACATAGTTAATATATAAAATGTGCTTACATGTAGAAAGCAATACCAAAAAAAAAAAAAAGGAGTATGCATTAGTAAAGTGAGACTCTAGGGTTTTGTTTTTTATTTCAATGTTTCTGTCTTCTCTTTCCACTTATTTTTTAATGTTTTACTATGGACAATTTTGAACATACATAAAAGTACCAAGAAGAATATAGCAAACTGCCATGTACCCGTCGCCCAGTCCCCAATCCATACTGCTCCTTCTGCAGCACCATCTAACCATCCTTTAATACTATTTTGAAGGAAATCTTTGGCTTTCAAGATTTTTGAGGCAAATTATTTTCAAGTTTTGAGAAAATATTTTGAAGAAAAGTTATCTCATCTGTAAATATTTCAGAATGTTCTCTCTAAAAGATAAGGATTTTTCTTTTAAGTCTCGATTTTGCTGATTTTATCCCTGTGATATGGTTTAACATGTTTCTCTGTTCTCTGCATTTCATGTAAATTGGTGACTGGATGCAGAGTCCTGATCAGACCTGGCAAGACTACTTCCACGTGGTGGTGTGTTATTCCATCAGGAGACACATACTGCCTGGTTGGTTCTGCGAGGCTAAGCAGTCCCTGACGACCAAAGCTTAGATCCTTATGTTCACTAAGATTGCAAAGTGACTTTATCATTTCTTCTTTATTTGCTAGCTTGAACAGTTCTACAAAGAGAAACTTCCCTCTTACACTATTTGGTATTACCTAAGAGGATATATAGCTCATATAAGAAAGGAAGGAAAAAGCCTTCATTCTTCCTTTTCACTTATTAATTTTCAAAATAATGACTTGGTTCACTAACATCCTCCAGTAGTAACAAATTATTTTTTATTAATGTATTTCAGTTCACTGCAATTATTCTTAGCAATACTCAAACTATCTCATATTTGCCCAGTGGGAGAGGCTTCAGGTTGGCTCCCAAGTCCTTCTGACCCAACCCTAGTAGTCTTTAACAGCTTCTTTTCTATCTGGTATGTCAAATGTTCCAAAATCAGCTTATTTCTTGCCTCAGACTTAGAATCACCATTTCACCAGAGAGTCTGCTCCTCTTTAGGAATATATATATTAAGACACAATCTGGGTGCTAGCAGTGTTCACTGCTACTGGGTTGGTCTTTCAATTTTCTTTCCAATTATTCTTGGACTCAGAGGTCACTGAGTCTAACTCCTACAAGACAGGTTAAACAAACCAGTAAGAAAACAACATGCCCATGAAGGAATGATCCAACCACTGCTGAAGGACCTTCCGGTACAGTGGTTTGCGTCAAATTCATGTACATTTGAGCTCTTTCCTGAGAAAGTGGAATTAATATCCACTAAGAACTGAAGCTGGGAACGTTACACATACATTACCCCATTTAAGTTCCACAACAACCCCAATAGAACAGATGAGAAAAATGAAGCCAAGGAGTTAAGCAACTTGCCCACAATCACCACCAGCAGAACAGAGTCCAAAACTAGGTTTTTATGACTAAAAAGACCAAAATCTTTCCAAATTTTTATTTAAAATAGCCACGGTTTATTCTGCCAAAAATTAATTTTTAAATATATATACATATATATAATTAATATATAATTTTAAAATATCTTTCTTATACTGAGTCAATAAATATGCTCCCCAAGAGTTTCTACCACTAGAGGGCACATCTAAGCGCTCTTCCAAGTGAAAATCATCCCAGTATTTGCAGTTATTTCATCTCACCAGAGACTTTCCCTCTCACTCCCCAACATCCCTAATTTCATCTGCTCCTCACAAGGTTTCAAATCCACCCACAAATCCCACCGGCTTTCCATGCCTGTGAACTGAACACTTCTTATAGGCACCAGACCTAAAAAGTAACACGACCAGAATGCATACTCAAGAGATTCCTCTAGCTACTGTGAAGAGAACAGACCAAGGCAGGCTGAGAGTAATTCAAACTTGGAGAAGATGGTAGCCTGAATCAGGATAATGGCTGTGCTATACTAAATAATTAACAAACCCTATCCCAAGTCTTCCTTCACCTACAGATATCTGGAAAAGCTAAAACATATGTGGATAATGTCTCTCCCTAAAAATCCACCAGTGACCTTTAACTCTCCTAGGATCTTGCGCCATACAACCCTCTCTTAGAAATTCAACCCTTCTCTATTGGCTTTCCCCTCATCTCTAAATATATCTAATAGTGATGTGTCTAAAACTCCTCTAATGTAGCATCCCCCTCTACCTATGCAGCACTGGTCATCTTTCACTCTTCATTTCAGAGACATCTCCACATTCTCACTTCCCAATCACTTCAAAACCCAGCACAACCTGGCTTCTCCCCTACCACTCTACTGCTCTAGAAAGTTCAGTAACCTCAACACCAGGCCCAAGTGAAATTTCTCTACCCTTACCATCTTCATCTTCCTATAGCCATATGGAGATCTGTTTAACACAGGAGGCCCAGTGCTACTCCTACTAGTACTAGTAGTAACTGATAGGTAGCAGCAGCAGGGCTGTCTAAAAGCCCCCCGGTACTCCACAGTCCTCACCTGTTAACTGTTGTCCAAAATCCAAACTTCAGCTTAAAAAAGTAATTTAGAATTTCAATGTAGATGTGTGAAGACACACGAATCAAAAAGCACTTCTGTGTAAGTTCACAATTCTCAATTCCAGCTCTGACTCTTCACTAGAGAGTAGGGTTTTCTTATTCAACCACTCACAGCCCTTAAAGTTTATCATATCCAAAACCCTACTTATCAGTTTATTCATCCCAACCTCCTTCATCACCTGTATTCCCAAAGGCAAGTAAGGATACCACCATCTACTCAGCCACTGGATTAAGAGTCTGGAAATCATCCTTTACTCCTCACCTTCTATCCATTTCCCATAACCAATTACAACATCCCACCAGTTTTAAATCCTGTATCTCTCAAACCATCCCCTGATCAAGTAACCTATTATTGTTCACACTTTTATTTCTTACCTCGACTGCTGCAGCGGCATCCTAAACTTAATTAGTCATAGTCCATCCTCCACACTACTACCAGTTATTTATTTCAAATGCAAATCTGAATAAAACACTCCCTGCTCAACAATTCTTCACTGGTACACAATGATCAAATAAAATCCAAAGCTTCTTAACATAAAAGGGCTACCTGTAAGCTCTTCTCTCCCACACTTCACATTACAGTAAAGGCAAATGTCTTGGAATTCCCCTCTTAAACCTACACTTTCCTGTCCCCTTGTCTTTACACATGCCTTTTCTATCTGGAATATTTTTTCTAATCTAGTATTTTTTCACCTGGGGTGTGGAGGGGACTGCCTGGAAGCAGACAGATTAAGTGGAAAGGAGGAAAGGAAAAGAACAGAGACAATGAGAAGGATGGGGGTTGGAAAGAGAGTGGTAGGAGGGAAAGGACAGAAATCTACACACAAGTATCTGCCCAATGTTCATGGAACTAATTGTCTAGTGGGAAAAAAAGCTAATAAACAGTCATACAAATAGAGAGCTAGTGAAGGATTCTGGAGAAAACTTGATCCAATTTACATTTTAAGATTACTCTGGCTGCAGTGGGGAGAGCAATTAGAAGAAAGAATGGAAGCCGGGAAACATCAGAAGGCCACTCCTTATAGTTTATGTCAGAGATGATGCTGGCTTACACTAGGGTAGAGGCAATGAAGATGGAAAGAAATGAATGGATTCAAGAGATATTTTAGAGGTAGAACTGACCCAACATTGTGGTGGAATAGACATAGGGATACAGAAGTAAAAGAAAATATCCAGGATAACTCCAAGACTTCTGGCTTGAGGAAAGGGGCACACTGTGGTATTAAGATGAAATAAAAGAAGAAATTTAAAAGAGCAAAATTCATAAGCTCAGTTTTGGAAAACTATGAAGGATGAGATGCCTACAGGCATCAAATGAGCAGCTGAATATCCTGTACTGGCATTATACTCCCTTTACAGCACTGACATTACTGTGAAATTATTTAGTGTCAGCTTCCCCACTAAATAATTCAAAAGTAGGTACCATGTCCTTTATCCTTGTTGCCTCAGCACCTAACCCAAGACATAAAACATATGAGGCACTTGATAAAATGTTTTCTAAACAACTTTTAATATTCTCTTCTAAAATACACCCTAGGATAACATCTAATTTACCATTCCTTCAGACGGCAGTTATCTTTTACTCTTTTTGCAAACTGGGACTATTAATGCATTCCATCCCCTAGAACATCTCTCATTTTCTCCACAATTCCACAAAGATCATGAATAGTAACCTAGCAATATCAGCTTTGAATTCTCTTGCCCCCATATCCCCCACTCTAAGACTTGAATCATTCAATATTTATTTACTAAGTACCTACACTAGCTAAACAATGGGTTTACCAAAATTGAGAAATACAGTGCCTTTCTTAATGGAATTAGTTCTTTTCTGAGTAAGGTAAACGCATATAAAGAGACACAGTACAAGGTCATAACTACTTTAACATAGGTCTAAACAAAGTGCTTTGGGAAAAACAAAAGTGCCTCATTCATTTTTGCAAGGAAAGACCTGGGGATACTTCCTTAAGGCCATGGAGATGAGACAGAAATACACCAAATGAGGTTCCTTGGCTCCTTCCCCATAAAGCCAGGAAACTGTCTGCAATTATTCATTCCGCTATAATAAATTCCTTTATTATCCAGACTTATCTAAGTAGATTTTGAATGCTCAAAATAAAAATAATAAATAAGTAAAAATCCCAAAATAAAGCAAGTTACAATGAATTTGTCTTGCTTTTTAAAAATGTCTTGAAGTATACAATTATTTGCAAACAAGAAAGAATATGAGGATACAAACCAAAATATTAACAATGGTCCTTTGGGTGGCATGATTAAGGGTAATTTAGATCTTTTCTTTCTCCTTTTGTACTACTGCTTCCTCCAGGGTTTTATGGAATGAGCGTGAATTATTTTACTACTGGGACTAACAACAAAAAAATTCTTTAAAATCCTAAATCTACTAGATTTAGAACTAAAAAAATTTTTTCTTCAAGGTGGTACTCTGTTCTGTCAAGGGTGAAGTAAACAGACAGGGAATGGGAATTAAATTCATACAATCCTTCTTGTGGTCAGTCTGTCCATATATCATCCAAAGCCTTAACAATTAAACTTTTGATTTAATAATTCCATTTCTAAGATATTACTCCAAAGGAAGTAATCAGCAACACAAAAAGAACTGTTCAAGGATGTGTATACATACTGACAATAGCAAAATATTAAAAACAACTTTCCTTTCCAACAATTCACTCATTCATTTAACAAATATTTATTGAGTACCTACTATGTGCCAGGCACTGGAGATACAGCAATGAACAAACAGTACAAAATCGAGACCAAAGTACTTGCCCTCGAAGGAGCGCACAGTCTAGTGGGGGCTGGAGGATGGAATATAAATAATAAAGAAAATAAGTAAAATATTTGGCATGTTATATTTTGATATAGACCATGAAGAAAAAAATTAAACAGGAAAAGGGAGGTAGGGAGTAAGGGGAGTTGTTATACAGGTGGTCAGAAAACATCTAAGGTGGTAATATTTGAGTAAAGTTTTAAAGTGACTCGTTTTATACCTAAAAAATGATTTACTCCTCCATTAAATCTATCTCACTCTTTTAAAAACTGCTTTGGTAATTATGTAATACATTTCTTTATCCTAACTATAAAGATACGCTAAGACCTAATGATTCTTCCAGACCTACCTTAAAAAGTCCATGCTTATGGTCATTCATGGTCTGTCCCTAGCACAATTTTCAATGCTCTCCCATCTTCACTACTGTCAAATAAATCTCTTCCTTTTATACATCACTTACTGAACATTATGTTTTACACCATTATAAAAATGATGACCTTAGTAGAAAGAATATAGTATCACTAAATGTTTCTGTATGGTTCAGTTACACACAGATTCAGTGTAATCACTCTAAACTTTGATTCTCAAGTTATTCTGGACACAGCTCCTTACCTCAAGTTTCACAATGAATGTAATGTTACATGCAGAAAAAACACAGCGGCAGTCTCCATTCATACTTCTAGATCAGGGTTACCTGAGTTACTTCAAGGTCTCATATATTCCCTTTGCCAGAAGAAATTTTGAAAGATGGTGCAAAGAAGGCAGTGTGCCTACTTAGACCTTTGCTCCTCAGTTTATCAGCATTTCAGATGACTAAGGGAAGCCTCCTAAATTCTAATGCCTGCAGGGTAACAGAGGTAACAGTTAGGTAAAGCTACTGCTTAAGCATGGGACTGGTAACTTTCCTCTGCTAAAGCTACGTCAATTCAAATTTTGTGTAAAACACTGGGCTGATCAAACAAAACTTCAGAGTACCGATGAAAAGGATGTGTAAGACGCTACTGATAGACTGGGTCAATGACTCACTGAAATGACTTTGGGAACCCATGGTTTAGGACAGGGGCCAGCAAACTTTTTTTTGTAAATGGCCAGAGAGCAAATATTTAAGCTTTTTGAGCCAGATGGCCTCTGTTGTAACTACTCAACCTTGCCACCAGTGTGAAAACAGCCAGATACTATGGAAACAAATGAGCGTGGCTGTGTTTCAACAAAACTTTACAGTCCCGTGGTCGTAGTTTGTCAACCCATTCAGCATGAAGTTAAATGTGTAATGATTCTAAAACATCACCAGGAGTGCATTTTTTTCCTTTTGTTTTAGCTAAATTCCTGGTACTGTCTCTCATTGTTATTTCTTAATAGAGGGATACTGGAAGAAAAAAAAAAACTACCTTAAATTAGCTGACAATTTTAATCATGTTTTTACAAAGAAAGAGACAAGAGAGTGTGTAAATAGAAAAGAGCAGCAGTTACAAATTCTAGATGAAGGCAGAGAAGCTACACACAAAATGCTTTACAAAGTGGGCTATACGAATTTAAAGCCACCTGGTAAGATGTGAATGAAGTTTTAGCTATAAGAATGTTCATCAACAATATTTTTATAATAATGAAGAACTGAGAGCAGCCTGTATGTGCTGCATCTAGAAGACTAGTTGAATAAATGATGCAACCATTTAAAGTAACAGGAAATATTTATTGATAAAAAAAGATATTGCTGATGTGGTTCTTTTTTAAATGCAGGTTACAGAACGGAATGTACGGTATGATCCCATTTTTGTGAAAATAAATGTACATTTACACAAATAAGCATACACAAAACTACCTAGAAAGATACACCAACCTATTTACAGTGGTTACCATGGACAGTGAAATTATGGTGATTATATCTTCTTCTGGATTACTTGTAATTTCTAATTTTTCTATAAGTATATACTGATTTGGTAATAAGAACTAAAAAAGGTGCAGAATTACTTAGGGCAACATTTCCAAAATAAACTCCCAAAGTACATAAGTTGCATCAGTTCTTAGAATTTCAAATAGTGATTTCTCCTCAGTCTCCAAATGCTAGCTATAAGGGCCAAGAAAACTTAGGAAATACACATAAAAAGAAATGCATATAATAAGGTAAGTTAATAAGAGTCCTCAAATAGGGAGTCACTACAGGAAGTCTGGATCATTTATCAAACCACCACCACCTAAACAATCAAGAATATTTAAGAGACTATTCCAATTTATCTATTTTATATACTGCCTCTGGTTCAACGTTTGAATGGAAAAAGCAACTATCATTATTCACGCCACTGATGAGAGGATCTTCAATCACCAACTTTGGGGGGAAAGGAAGAAGGGGGGAAAAAGTCACACTACAAGGTGATGGATCTCAAAATTCCATGAGAATTCCATATTCGGGGTCCAAACATATCTGTAAGAGACTCAAAGGTCAATTAATTATTATGGAAATGCTAACCCGATCCTAAATGGGATGTTAATAGCCAGTGTAATTCTGGATCACCTGCCTAGCCCATCAATAAAATAAAACTCAAATAATAATTTAATAAAAACTATTTTTTCAAATGAGTCTATGAATAGCCCTCACAAACAAACACTGTAGCAGAAAGCATACACACATAAAAATGTTACAATTATATAAAGTTATATATGCACCTAGATAAGGGCTCAAGCACAAATAATTTACTAGGGTGGTGGGACTCGGGGGAGTTTTAAATCCATTATCATTACACAATCAAAACAGGAAGATTTTTTAATAAAGTATAAATGCGGTCACTAAGCAAATATAACTTATTCCTAGACTAGCTATACTGTTTCCAAGCAGGCACATAAAGCAAAGTCTCAAAAACATGCACA
Source organism: Delphinus delphis (assembly GCF_949987515.2). Lineage (NCBI taxonomy): Eukaryota > Metazoa > Chordata > Mammalia > Artiodactyla > Delphinidae > Delphinus > Delphinus delphis. Next base: position 7,467,303 of record NC_082689.1, read on the forward strand.
TTTTATAAACCCCCCAACACGGGCACAAACACCTACTACTGTGCTAGTCATCCAATATCGAACAGGATGAGATTCTGAAAACTCACCATTCGGGCCCGAAGTTCAGCGTCTGCGTTTCCGCTGCCATTCTTTTCCGTATGTTTACAATAGATTTTTATTTGAGGAGAAACCTGTTAAAGAGAAAAATATCTCCATACAGTTGGTCAAGACTAAATGCAGAATTCCAGCCCACAAAGTATAGTTAGGGAGTGTGTTCTGCTTGTGGCTCCTCTCAACCAGTCACCAGAATGAGGTCTCTTAATCCCTATTTATAACAATATAGCAGGCAAAGTAAAAATGAATAAATCCACCTTTACATCCCAATTCACCATCTTTTTATGTTTACGTGGGGAAAGGAGGCATGGTACAAGATGATGCTGGTGAGATAGGTGGTAGAAGACCATGCAGGGCACTGGGGACCAAATTAAGGATTTCTTTTTTTAGCCTTCGAGCAATGGGGAGGGAATGAAGGGTAACAGATTTACATTTTAATTTGTGTTACTCCCTTGCAATGGCTCTCCCATCACCATGAGGTGTATCAAAGATTCTCCTTACCTATCTCACAGCTTCCGCCACAACTCTCCTCTCCCCACTGTCTGCTTAGCCCTTTACACTCTAGTGATTCTTTAAAAGTTACGTTGGACCATCAAGTTAAAATAATAAGCTAACCAATTTCATGAGTGATCCATCAAGAGCAATTTCAAGATATCAGATCTTTAAGTGAAGTAAGTCAGAAAGGGAAAGACAAATACTGTTTATTACTTATAAGTGGAATCTTTAAAAAGCCAAACTCATAGAAACAGAGAGCAGAGTGGTGGTTACCAGGGGCGGGGGGTGGGGGAAATGGGGAGATATTGGTCAAAGGTACAAACTCCAGTTATAAGGTTAACAATTTCTGGGGAATCTAATGTACAGTGTGGTGATTATAGCTAATAATACTGTATTGTACACCTGAAAGTTGCTAATAATACTGTATTATATACCTGAAAGTTGCTAAGTTGCTAAAAAGAGTTTTTCACAAAAAATGAAATGGTAATTATGTGATAGGATGGAGGTGTTAGCTAATGCTATGGTGGTAATCATTTTGCAATATATAAATGTAGCAAATCAACACATCTGACACCTTAAACCAACACAATGTTATGTCAATTATATCTCAATAAAGTTGAAAAAAAATGACATGAGAGTTTAGAAAACAGAAAATACTGTAAACATTGTAACATACTATTAATATGTCCAAGATGTATCACATCGCCCTGATTGTTGCTGTTTAAAAGATCTAAAAACAATAAACTAGAAATTGGTCTAAAACACAGAAACGGCAAAGTAAAAATGTGCTAACGTCCAGAATCAGCTATTTATCTGCCCTCTTCCTGGAAAGTATTTCTGGCCCCGTGTCAACCATGTGGGTTCCAAGGAGATTCCCATGTTCTTACTTAATCCTGATTACCTTTTGCCTGGCCAGACAAGCGTGCACACCAGACCCAAGCTGAGATCAACCTAGTGCCCTCCCCACCTCATACTGATGATTCCAAAAAAACATAAGGCATATGGTTTTTCACACTTTAAACTCTCTGGAACTGGAATGCATCTTCATCAGTGCCATGCTACAACTGCTACCGGCCCACAAGGGAAGCTGGGTCACAGCCATCATTGTCCGCACAAGGGTGAAACATGGTCAGAGCCGCTCCTTATCGTCATCCTTGTACCCGATTTTAAGTGCTGCTTAAAACACTTTCAAAAAGATCATGCTATGATTCTAAATTGAAACGTACTGTGTAACAGAAAAGAAAGCAAATACAGCAATAGGATATTAGTGAAGTAACTCTTCATCACTGGAGGAATGATTGCAAGTGCTTTGCAGAACCTGAGAAAGGAAAAAAAACCACATGAAGATAAGCTTGTTGTGGTTTGCTAGTGAGATTTGACACTGCACAATCCATGTGGCCACATGCAGCAGCCCTGAAGTATTTAGAGGAAAAATTAAACAGTTCAGACTGCTTTTAAGAACTTCACAAGCACCAAATCACTGAATTTTAAATCAATGAGAGAATAATGGAGCACTCTCTTAAGAAATGCTTCATCGCCAACACCCTTAATGACATGACACTACACGGGTGGGGAGAGGGAAGAAGAAGGAGACTTCTACAGTCCTAAGTTTTTCACAATTTAGAAGAGTCAGACTTAATGTGTAGAAAGCTGAAGAATATCTTAATCAATTTATTTCACTTTTATTTTCCTTTTTATATATGCACAAAATAAATACTATATAATAAAAATCTATTAACCTTATTTGCTAAATAAGTTTAAAAGAATTCTTTTTCAAAATGTAAAATAAAAAGTCTAAGTAATTAAAAAACTGTGCCAGCGTTTACTTGGCAGTATGATTTCTTTCTTAGTAATATATAAAACGAAGAAGCTCACAACTGATGCATGTTAGATTCAATTAAATTATGGTACATCCCAAATGAAATCACTTGTCAAAGTAGTGATAAGTCAGGTAAGGTGCCCACTGTAGATTAGGACAAGTATCCTGCTTAAAAATCAGCTGTGTAAACTTATTTAGCATAAATCAATTCAGTGTGCTTTAAAAAAGTACGTGGACCTACTTGGCTAACAAGCAGACCTGTAGAGACTACAACTATAAGATTTTATTGTAACACGAAACATCCTGAAGGAGTGTTTTTAACCACCATTTTAAACTCCACATAGCCAAATGTTTTATATTCAAACCCCTATGGACTTTGGACTTTGACCACTGGAAAACAGCTCTGAATTAATAAAGCAGGTCCAGATTTGAACCAGACTGCATTTATAAAGCAAGTGAATCTCAATTAAAAACTGAATTATTTGTGATATTTGTGAAAATACTAAAATCATTCTTAGAGATTTAATATTCTTTTCCCCTTTTAATTACTACAAGGCTACACAGGTCATGGAAATACAAACTCCAGGGGCGCCATTACCACAAAGGATGCAAATGGAGCCCCTAGAGTTGTGTTGTGCAGGCAGTGGTCTTGAGTTACAGAAGCCCTGGATGCAGGCAGCACCTAAAGAACATCGAGCAAGGAAACCTTTATCACTCATTCCACCTATAAACCTTTAGGTAGAGACAAAATACCATACAGCAAAAACATTAAAAGCTCAGAAGTTTTTTTAATGCCTTGAGCTGGGAGCCTAACCACCATTTACTACTTCCTATGGTAAGAGTTTTCTGGAGAACTTTTAAGAACCTAGAATAATAATCCAAGCAATTTAATTATCAACTAAAGAGACCTACGTTACTCAGAATGGTGTTCTGCTCATTCTCCTTTATGAATTAAAGCAGGAAATCTAAAAGCTATGACTGAAGAAATCTAAACATTTGAAGTACTGTAACTTCTAATCCTGAATTCCCCACCCCAGATTGCTCCTTCCAAATCAATTTAAATGAGCCCAGTTCTAATGTATTTATTTATATGTACTGGAGGGATTGTCTTACACGATGTCTTTGAATTATAAATTATTTGGAATGGAAAGTGGGACTTATTTCTCAATTGCCCTTTCTAAGGATGCAGTGAAGTATCAAAATTAGCATAGGCTTTGCCGTCACTTAAACCCCACCAAGCTAAATGTTGTCAATTCAAACCCCCCGCAGACTTGTGACCAATTAGAAAACAGGTCTGAATTTTTATAGCAAATCAGGATTTGAGCCAGACTCTGGAGGCTGTGCTCCCACCATGCTCTTCTGCCTCTTTAGACTGCATTTTCTTGAAACAACTTCCTTCCTTTTCCTCCACGACCAGCAATATACTGATATATTTTTCCTATCTTCACTTCCTTCCTATTTAGTCACCATTCCCCAAAAGCTTCTCTCCTTTTCTAACTTCCCTCAGCGTACCCATTGTTTATTTAACTATAAATTCTGTGTAGATACTGTCTTGAGTCTTACTTACAATGGCGTTCTCTACCGACACTTCGGGTAGAACTCTGCCTGCTGAATCATGGGGGATCTAACATAGAACATGCAGTGGAGGTGCTGTCATAGCAAGAGCAACCAAAAATTCTTCCACAAATTTCTGAACTGCCCCCCATCCCTGCTGTGAATTACATATTTGACTTTTTTCTCCCATGACCTACGTGGCTTTCCAGCAGCCTGCTCCTCCCAGATATCCATCTAACAACAACTGATCAAGGTACCACTGTTTTCACCATCCACTGATCAGCCAGGTTCAAAAGCCTAGTCATCAGAAATTCATTCCTCTTCTCTATCCCTCATATCCAATCATTTTGCCTGAAATTTGGTCAATTCCTCCTTCAAGATTCCTTCTGCATTCTGCTTTCATTATAGCCAAACATCTGTTAACTCATGTCTGGATTATTACAATAAAATTCTAATCTGCTTCCCTGACTCAGCCTCTGATTACATCCAATAAGATCAATCTTTCTAAAGCACTGCTCTGGTCATGCCTACCCTTCTTTATAACAGTCACTAAACCTACTGTGTATGGTCAAAAATCCTCATATTTTCAGCTTCCCATCAATCTAACAATCTGCACCTTCTCAACTCAATCTCCCACTGTTTCACCTCCAAACTCAAAGCCAGATGATAACTTTCTACTTCTCTACTGCATTCTTCTTCTGTGGTTCTGGCTCATGCCATTCCCTTACCCCAGAAGGCTCACCCTCCCTCCTTTACAGTGGCTTATACAAAACCAAGGATCCATTCAAATAAACACTCCATAAAATATTTCCCAAAGTAGAAGAAGGAAAATCTAAACAAAGGGTGCAGAAATGGAATGGAATCTATAGCATGCAATACTGGCAGTGGGGTACTTTTTGAATCTGTATAGAAAAGCTTTAAAGGAAAGAGAAGACGGAAAAGAATCAAATTTGGGAGGAAGGACACACCGTTTTGGACAAAATGAATGTGAGGTGCCTGAGGAGCCATCCAAAAGACCATAATATACATACACCTGAAACTCCAGTATAGAGTCAGGATAAGAGACATAGATTTGGAAGTAAATCTACAGAATTGAAACCAAAAATTCAATGAAACTATCCCAAAGTAGGAATCAAGAAGGGACAAGCTCAAGAGACAAGAACAAAGCCTCTGCAAACACTGTGCAGGAGGATACGGGAAGGAAAAAAAAGACCATGTAGTTAGGTATCTCTAGCCCTAACCTTTCACCTAAAATCAAATTCACTGACTCTAGCTTTCTCCACATTCACTTTACCTGAAGCAGAAAGGAGAAAAAGCTAGGTTCTTTTTGGGGAGATTATCCATTTGCTCAATAAGGCTAAAAACTAAAGTGAAGTTTGGTAAAGCAATGGTCATATCACAGAAGTCTTTGTATTTTATATCTCAAGAGCAATGAAATGCTATGAAAAGATTTACGCAAGAAAGTGTCCAGGATGAAATGTGCACTGTAGAAAGATCATTCAGGATGCCAGGAAGAGAATGAATCAGTAAGAGCTAAAGAGAAAGGAGGGGCGTTATAAATCCAACAGATTGTATGTATCTACATACCAGTAGAGAAGAGAGAGCAGTAATGATTAATAAGTATATTCACTAACATGAAAAAATGTCAACAATATGTTAAGTGTTCAAGACAGGTTATAGAATACAGAGAATATAATTATATTAAACACATTTTAAAATACATTCTTAGTGGGTACATATAGATATGCCCACAGATGTTCATATTCTGAATGGTGGAATTATGAGTAATTCTTTTCCTAGTAAGTTACTAATTTGTGTTAACAAAGATAGCACTGGCAAAGAAAACAATTGGACAAATTCAGAAGTTTCAAATATTGAAGTCAAAAAAGAGAAAGACTGAAAAATCTTCATTAACTCCCACAGTGAAGTCATTGTTGACTTAAGAGTACAGTTATAGAAGTGTGGTGAGGGACAGAGCCAGACTTCAGTGGTTGGGAGGTGAGGAAAGGAAGACTACAAATGCAGTCAACTTCTTCTAGAATCTTAGCTGCGAAAAGGTGAAGAGAAATGAAGCAGAGTAGAAAGAAAATTTCCCTTTTTATTTTAGATGGAAATATCCTAATGGAAAAGTACTAATAGAATTAAAAAGTAAAGAAACAATTTAATAAAAATATGATAGAAATGAAGCTCTGAGAAGGCAGGGTGGATGGGGCTTCAGAGAACAAATGGAGAAAAAAACTATCCCTATCCACTTGTGACAAGAGCAAAGTATGTCCAAATGACTTAAGATACGTGCAAATTTATTTTTGTGGGGTTTTCTTTGGGGAGGTGGGGAGCAAGAGTAAGCTGTGGGGAATTCACATTGATGGCCTCAATTTTCTCAAAGCAGTAGGCAAATGACAGAGTAGATGACAGGGTAAGGTTTGAGAAGAATGAAGAAAAGTTAGCTGCTGTGATCTACAATAGTATTGTTTTTTAAAAAAATAAACTTTATTTAGGAATAATTATGGATTTATAGAAATGTTACAAAGACATTACAGAAAGTTCCCTCAGTTTCCCCTAATATAAACAACTTACATTACCACAGTACATTTGTCAAAACTAAGACACCAACAGTGGTACACCACTAGTAACTAAACTCGGATTTAACCAGTTTTTCCAACAATGTCCTTGTTCTGTTCCAGGATCTAATCCAGGACACCACACTACAGCTAGCTACACTAGTTCTGAAGGCCCAATCAAGATGGAGATGGCACCTATCTGCATGGTTGTGGGCTTCTTTCTCCAACTCAGCAGCCTGAGTAGAGGGCAGAGAGAGCTGACAACAGGACTGAACCTGGGTTAGGATTTTGTCAACACAGTAAACGGAAGAAAAAGAGGGCAAAGTGGAGGATGCTGGCAAAAGTGTGATTGAAGCACAGTGAGGAAGGAAGTAAAAACAGAAGATAGTTTACAAATTTGAGATGTTGGTAATGTCAAAAAGCAAGTATAGCAGGAATAAAAATGAAAGCACTAGACAAATTAGAGATGGAGGTAAGTCAAGGAACCAGGAGCCTGGGAAGATTGGATCAGTCATCCTATGGACTCTGAAGTAACTTCCAGATAATGGCAGAGAGAATAAAGAAGAAAATGAAGGATGATGCCCCAGGGTCTATATCTGATAACGAGGGGAACAGATAGTTGTATTGTCAGACAGCATGAACTTCAGAGGAAAAGAGATTTTGCAAAAAGGAGGAGAAACAATGGCTAAAGTGACTATACCTAATCTATCATCTAAGCTAGAAAATGTCTGTGTGAAAGAGATATTAATAATTACATAGAGACAACAGGAGCATTTCAGGCTGAATGGTCATCTGAGTAAAGAAACAGAACAGGCATGTGAATGGAAGAGGATGAAGATCCTGATGCTGTCTGCTGATTCACCTACCACTGTGCAGGAAAACAGTACTGATAACCTAAGAGGGATAAAGGGAAGGTAAAATTATCAGGGCAAGATGGGCTTCAGTTACCTTAACATCACTGAAAAACATACTTTGAATAGTTTAACACATGGAGAGGTAATAACACTCTCAACCTCCCTATTTTGGCCTCTATTCTCCTTTGGCTACTCCAATTCTAAGGATAAGGACCTCAGAGAAAGGTCTACCCTCAAATTTTAAATAGAGTTGACTTAAAAACAGCTGAGAGAATATTTCTACATACCTGCTATTTCAGACCTTGTCCACTATTCAAAATTCCTTATAAGTGAATTCAAGTAATATATTTCTTCTGCAGTTAATACCAGAAAGTTGGTCTTCTTCAATAAACTGCATCCTGTGCCTGACAATGAACTTTATTTAATCTGGCCTTTCTGTCAACTTTTTAAAAACTAAGCTAAATCACTCCTCACTAGCAATTATTTTACCTCTGATTACTAGTATATAAGTATTTTTCTTTTTTTCTGTATATTTTTCTAGTTTTCCTGACATCCTCAGCTCCTCTTTGGGACCTCATCTATCACTCTGCGTGTACATGAGTACATGTTCAAGGGTGAAGAAAGAGAAGAAACCAACCTGGCCTTTTCTTACTGCTGGGTTTGCAACAAACAAAAGGGAGACCCTGGCCTCACACAACCTGGCACTGTGTTGAGGAGTCAGATGTCTTCTGGGCACACGCAATCACTATCAACATGAGCAAGCTATGGATCTACGTAGTAAGTTCTGTCTGGACAAAGACAGCCAGGAGAAGCCAAAGCAGAATCAAAATCCGGCATAATGGCTAATTATGAAAGTTTTACTCTGAAAGTGTTCCCGATATTGCTTCCCAGGAGAAGTCTTGATATACTGATTAGCTACCACTATTATACTAACAATTCAAAACACATACTCCTTTGAAAACCCCCTGAATCTTTCTTATAAACAGTATCTACTACTGCAAATCTCCCTTACATGGGTATGTAAAAATTACCCAGAAAAAAACTATGGCAAACCTGGAATGAAGTCCAACCGGTACCATGCATGTGGTCTGTCAAAAGACTAACACAGAGGGCTTCCCTAATGGCGCAGTGGTTGAGGGTCCGCCTGCCGATGCAGGGGACACGGGTTCGTGCCCCAGTCCGGGAGGATCCCACATGCCGTGGAGCGCTGGGCCCGTGAGCCATGGCCGCTGGGCCTGTGCGTCCGGAGCCTGTGCTCCGCGGCGGGAGAGGCCACAGCAGTGAGAGGCCCGCGTACCGCAAAAAAAAAAAAAAAAAAAAAAAAAAAGACTAACACAGAATGAACACCAAGGAACCTGAATCTGCCTCCACCTTCCCAACCTCTATTTTCCCAAAAGCGGAAAAAAGAGCTACTCCTCTAGCACTCTTCACATGTACCAAATAAATAGTTCTGTGCCCATTCCAACAAACAGCCATTTTTGTCTTAGCCAAATCTGGATTAAGGTAACACAAAACTGGGGAATTCCCTGGCGGTCCAGGGGTCAGGACCCTGCTCTTTCACTGTTGAGGACGAGGGTTCAATCCCTGGTTGGGGAACTAAGATCCCACAAGCCGTGGGGTGCAGCACAGCCCCGCAACAACAACAAAAAGATAACACAAAATTAATAACTCCACTCCTGCAAATTAGTTCAACCACTTTGGTAGTATCTATTACATCTAAACATACACCTATCCAGCGATCGCACAATCCACTGCTAGACATACATGCAAGGAAAATTTCTACTAAGAGAAGAGTATAAGATATTCATAGTAGTTTTATTCATAACTACCAAAACCTGACATTTGTCTATTATGTTTATCAACACAAATGTCCATCAACAGATGAATGAATAAACAAATACAGGAGAGCTTCAAGGTTGGTGAAGGTGTGGAAACGATGGCACACCAAAGAGCTGTGAAGCTCTGCATCCCTTCCCACATACCTTGCCCTATGCATCTCTTCCATCTGGCTACTACTGAGTTAGGTAACATCATTAATAATGAGACAAACTGACACCATGTGTTTCCTGATGTAATACACTAAGGAGAACACGGCATCACTTATGTTATATTCCTAACAATAATGCATAAACTGAAATTAACCTTGAAAAAAAATCAGATAAGCCCAAATGGACAGACATAAAATCAATCAACCACAGTCACCAAAAATACCAATGTCATAAAAGACAAACGCTGAAGAACCATCCCAGATTAAGGGAGACTACAGAGATATAAAAACTAAGTGCAAGTATGATGCTTAACTCCATCCTGAACCAGCAAAAAATATGCTATAAGACACATTAAAGAGACAAATAGAATAATTTGAATAGGAGCTATGGATTAGACAATGGTATTGTATCAATGTTACTTTTTTATGATTCTGAAATTTTTACTGTGATTATGTACAAGAATGTTCTTATTCTTACAAGGTAACACTAAAATATTTAGAGGAAAAGGAGCATGAGGTCTGTAATGAACTCTCAAATGGAACAGAAAAAAATTACATAAATTTAAAATTGTATCAAAAATTATATACATACATATTGCATATAAGGAGAAAGAAAAAAGAAAATGAAAGATAAAGTAAATACAAGGAAATGTTAAAAACTGGTGACCAGGGAATTCCCTGGCGGCCCAGTGGTTAGGACTCTGTGCTTCCACTTTAGGGGGCACAGGTTCAATCCCTGGACGGGGAACTAAGACCCAGCATGCCGCGCGACCAAAAAAAAAAAACTAGTGGGCTTCCCTGGTGGCGCAGTGGTTGAGAGTCTGCCTGCCGATGCAGGGGACGGGGGTTCGTGCCCCGGTCCGGGAGGATCCCGCATGCCGCGGAGCGGCTGGGCCCGTGGGCCATGGCTGCTGGGCCTGCACATCCGGAGCCTGTGCTCCATGGCGGGAGAAGCCACAGCAGTGAGAGGCCCGCATACCACAAAAAGACAAAAAACAAACAAAAAAAAGAACTGGTGACCAAACTGGGTGAAGGGCATATGGAAAGTCTAAGTAATTTTTTGCAACTTTTCTGTAAGTTTGAAATTATCTCAAAATAAATTTTTTTAATTGTAGTATATTTACACAACAAAATACTCACCAACAAAAAAGAAAAGAACCAACTACTGATAACTGCAACAATATTACATGAATCTCAGACATTGTATCCAGCAAAAGAAGCCAGTCACCAAAGAATATATACTATATGATTCCTATAATGTTCAACAGGCAAAATAATCAATTTTGACAGATGTCAGAACACTGCTCACCATGGAAGTAGGGACTACTTACTGGGAAGAAGACAACGGAATCTTTTGGGGTGCTAGAAATGCTCACTATCTTGATTTAGGTGGTGACTACAGAACTATATGCACATGTAAAAAATTTTCCAAGGACTTACCTGGTGGTCCAGTGGTAAAGAATGTGCCTTACAATGCAGGGACGCGGGTTCGATCCCTGGTCAGGGAACTAAGATCCCACGTGCTGCAGGGCAACTAAGCCCACATGCCACAACTACTGAGCTCGCACACTGCAAACTACAGAGCCCACGTGCCCTGGAACCCACTCACTACAACTAGAGAAGAGAAAACCCGCACGCCACAACTAGAGAGAAGCCCACGTGTCACAACGAAGATCCCGCACACCGCAACTAAGATCTGATGCAGCCAAAAATAAATTAAATAAATAAATAATAAATCTTTTAAAAAGAAATTTCCAACTATACACTTCAGATTTGTGCCCATATTTACTATATCTTATACCTCAATTTTAAAAAGGTTAAAATAAACCATAAATAATTTAGCTAGAGGGAAAAAAACCAAGTACGATTAAAAATATTTTAATAGACATGAAACAAAACTATTTTAAATGCAAATCTTCTGATAACAAATATTAAATTCACTCCCTACTTAAATTTCTGTCATTAAAAAATTTTTGTACCACTATCTTGATAAAATAATCTGTATATCTGTCGACTCTTTTAAGACCATAAACAAGTCCACATTCAAATGAACCAAGACTCAGTCACTAGGCTAAAATATGTAGGTCTCCATGCATTTTTTTCAAACTTCAGAAAAAGGCTAAGTGAAACAATGAAAAGAAAAGGTCCAACCATGAGAGGGGAACCACATATAGCACATCACTTATAATTGTATAAGACAGTAAGCAATCTTGTAAAAACAGCACATTCACTCAACAGACTACAGGTATAATAATGTCTGCACACAAAAGTATAATTATACATACAGTCAACCCTTGGTACCCGAGGGGGACTGGTTCCAAGACCCTCTGTGGATACCAAAATCCAGGGATGCTCAAATCCTTTACACTCAGCCTTCCACATCCAAGAATATGGAACCCGTGGATACAGAGGGCCAACTATGTCATAAATAGACAAAGAGAACATAAAAATAAAGAAATGTTCATGAGGTGGGATTAATGATTTTTTTCTATTTCCATAATTTGCAGTAATATTCTTCAATTACTTTAACAACAATGTGTATCTTAACATCCACAAGACCTCCCGTTTGAAATATTTTTACAGCCCAAACATAAATGTCAAAGAAAGTTAACTTCTTTGGAACGTTAACCCGGTTTAAAAAAACAATTTTAAGGTACAAAAATAAAAGGAAATTCTCCTCCCATCTATTATAGCAGAAAACACATTTTCCTTCTGCACCCATCTGTATGACAATACCAGATGTCTTCATTTTTAAACATGCAAACTTTTAAAAATAATTTTTAAAATACGATCTGTTAACATATCTACTAATGATAAAACTTCATGGAACAAAATCAGGCTTCCATTATTCACTTTATTACTAAACATTTATCTTAAAGAACTGACAGGACTTCCCTGGTGGCGCAGTGGTTGAGAGTCCACCTGCCGATGCAGGGGACATGGGTTCGTGCCCTGGTCTGGGAAGATCCCACATGCCACGGAGTGGCTGGGCCTGTGAGCCATGGCCGCTGGGCCTGTGCGTCTGGAGCCTGTGCTCCGCACAACAGGAGAGGTCACAACAGTGAGAGGCCCACGTACCGCAAAAAAAAAAAAAAAAAAAAAGAACTGACAAAGAACTCCCCTCACACCCCAGGAAGCCAGAATTGTCTATATCTCTCTGGATCGCACATTTTTATATGAAACTTTGCAAAATACTATTTATTTCTATGTTAATTATCCTTTTCATGGAATATCTTCAAAAAAATTATAGATGCTCTGTTGGCTTTTCTCCTCATCCTAAAAAGAATTTAAATTCCTAATTTACAGTGTTGAAATAAACACTGCAATCCAAAACAGTCTGAATCACTACCCATTGCCATGAAACTAAGGTCAACTTTATTCCTAACAGCCACAAAGCAAGATAAATGGATAAACACCATTATAATGACCATACCTTGGAATATCCTCATCAATAAACACACCTAATTACTGATACATGCCGCAACATGGATGTATCACAAATATTACGCTGAGCAAAAGAAGCCAGACCCAAAAAGAATACATACTGAATAATTCCATTTATATAAAATTGTAGAAGAGGCAAAATTATCTATAGTCACAGAAAACAAATCAGTGGTGGGAGAGGGGAAATGACTGCAAAAAAGAAGGAGGAAAGTTCTGGGAGTGATGAAAATGTTACCTATCTTGACTGTGTTTTTGGTCCCATAAGTATATACACTTGTCAAAACTCATCAAGATGTACACTTAATACAAGTATACTTAAAATGAAGGTATTTTATTGTATATAAATTAAACCTCAGAAAGTTAATTTTTAAAAAGACTAAGCTTACTAAAAGCAGACTGCCTCCCTCAAAAAGCAATGCATTTCAAGACTAACATTTTATATTTCTTTTATGTTAAACTGCCTTTCTTTAAATCTATTAAAATTGATGTTAAATAAAGTTTTGGATAATATTTAAAACTGAGAAACACTCTCTAGAACTGTGCCATCTTACATAGTACCCATTAACCGTATGGGTCTATATCAAGTTAAATTAATTAAAATTTAAAATCTAGTTCCTTGTGGGGGAGGGAAGAGAGTAACTTTACAGTGGACAAACCTGACAAAGTATGAAAGTCAACCAAGTATCAAAGTTAATGTTAACAGTGATAATCAATCAATATTAACAGTTATAAATCAGTATATGCTCTTGATATGATGTGATGAAAATGGCACTTTGCCTCTGTGGTCTTCCTCCCAAAAACCCATGACCCATAACCAGGAGAAAAAAATCACACAAATTCCAACAGGGAGGTATTCTACAGAACGCTTAATCAATACTCCTCAAAACTGTCAAGATTGTTAAACACAAGGAAGTCTGAGAAACTATCACAGCCAAGAGGAGCCTATGGATAACTGACTAAATGTAATGGGATGTCCTGGATGGGATCCTGACATAGAAAAATAAACTCAGGAAAACTAAGGAAATCTGAATAAACTATGGACTTAGTTAATAAGCAATACTGGCTAACTAATTGTAACAAATGGACAACAGTAACATAGGACGTTAACAATACAAAACCTGGGTGTGGTATACATGGGAGCTCTCTGTACTATCTTCTCAATTTCTCTGTGAATCTAAAACTGTTCTTAAAAATAAAACCTGTAAAAATAAGAGGACTTGAGTTGTAATAAAAAAGTAAAGGTTTTTTACATTTTAAAAAATGCGATTCCCTCAGTCACACTAACCACACGTCAAGTGCTCCACAGTCACATGTGGCTAGTGGCTGCAGTATTTGACAGTGCAGATTTATAGAACATTTCCATCACAGCAGAAAATTCTGTGGGACAGCGCTGGTGCAGAAGACTATTTTTATGGGACCATTTTAGAAGAGTATTTTATAACTGATTGCAACTTATGAATAAATTTGTATCTACCCAGAATTAAAAACCCTCACTGAAATCTAAAAATCCTCAATGATATGTTTATTCCAGTTTCTATTTCAAACAACTCCTTTTTTTTTGAAAACTCTTTTTAAAAAGTCAACGTAATATCAATATATATAAATGTAATACTGAAAAATGTTCCACTCCCCAGAGCAGCAATTCCCCAAAACACTTTCAAGATATCCAAGATGGCAAAACTGTTAATACTAAGATATTCTTTGCATTTTTCACTATGTTGGCACTGCACTAATCATGGGTAAAACTGCTGGCACCTTAGCACCATTCAAATTAATGGCACCAAACTACAGTAGTCTTCACTGCCATGTGCCATATATTCACAAGAGAGGAAAAAAAGCCAGGTTTACTTAACAATGCCCTTTATAAAGCAGTAAAAACTATTAATTTTTATTAATCCTGGTCCCTGTGTACACAGCTTTCTAATATTCTTAACGTGATGAAATGAGAAGTACACATAAAGCACTTCAGCTGCACACCAAAGTCTCAAAGAAAAGCATTTATGTGACAGCTAACTGCTTCTGCTCATGAAACATCATATTGATTTGAAAGAGCTGACACACAAATTAAATTATCCAGACCTGGGTATATAGCAGACCTTTTTTTCAAAAATGAATGAAACAAGACTGTCACTTTAAGGAAAACAATTGATAGTACTTGTTGCCAATTATAAAACTTGAGCTTTCAAGCAAAAGTTAAAATTTTAGAAAACTTCTATTCATTACCATGAGCTTGACGAGTTTTTCTAGTACTTATACTTTCCAATAAGTAACGGCTTTTCTGATGGATGTTGATATTAATGAATGTGTTTTTTTGATACTGCATAATATAAAATATCCATTTAATGCACAAGATAAACCAACAGATTTTAATGTAATGTAATATAAAAGTGCACTGATATAATTCAAATTTCACATTGCAACTAACCTTTATAAACTACTACTTGTCTAATTTTAGTGTAATATCAAAGAAAATCTGCAATAATCTGAAAAAGCTCTTAAAATATTCCTCCCTTTTCCAACTACATACACATCTCTGTGAGGATAAATCTCCTGCACAGACTTCAACTAATACAATAAACAGCAACGGGTTGAATGCAGAAGCAGCTGTGAGAATCCAGCTGCCTTCTACAAAGCAAGTCATAAAAAGCAATTTGTGAAAAGGTGAAACAGTGTCACTCTTCTCAGCAAATTTTTTTAGAAATGTTTTAGAAAATAGGTATTTTTCATTAAAAATATATTTATGTTAACATGTAAAGAAACTATTGCTATTTTTAAATAAATTAATAGACCATTTTAAATTTCTCAATCTCATAAAGATAGATATAACTGAAAAATCAAAAGCTCTTTGGGGTCCTCTAACTCTTAAGAAGGTAAAGGAGTCCTAAGATAAAAAGTTGCGAACATCTATCTCAGAGAAAGAGGAAAAAATGACAAATAAAAGAAATACATAAATTAACATAAAACGAACACACATACCCTGGAAAGCATATCAAGAGGCATAAAATATCCCTAACAACAAGAACACCAAGATCCAAATAGGACACTTATTCAAAGAATATCTAGGGTTTTAAAAATGTATCTTTTCCAAGGACAGAGAAACTTTCCACATTTTGAAATTTACTTATATGACTTCTGACTGCCTCTACCACTAGGATGTAAGTCCCATGAAGATAGGTGTTTTGCTCACCACTATGGCTAGCCCAGCACCTGGAACGAAGAAGGTATTCAAATATTTGTTGGATTGAAAACAAAAAAAAGACAGAAGACTTAAAAACAGAACCCACCAAGGCCTCTATTCAAATTATAAAGATGACACTTTACAATCAAAATGTATCTATTTACATAGCAATAACAATCGTAACCGCTACCATTTATTTACTATGTGCCAGGCATTGTATTGGGCATTTTACTTTTAATTCCCAAATCACCATGGGATATACTTTACAGTAAGGAAAATAAGCCTCCAAGAGGTTAACTTATTTATCTAAAGTTACAGGTAGTAAATGACAGAAAATTAAACCTACATTTCTCTGCTTAATAGCCACAAGCTTTTTCTCTACATACTGACATAGTGCTCAAAACTGCATGGTTACCCTTTTTTTTTTTTCCCCATTTCCTTGCAATTTTCAGGGGAATTCATTTTGTGGAAGTCCTTTTTCTCCTTTTTCCAATCTCCTTCTCTTTTCCACTATCCTCCAACTTCTACCCCTCTGCATCACTCACTTAAGCAATACAGTGAGCTCTCTAGTTGAGGAAGAGTATATCTTCTCATAACACACTATCAGAAACTTCATTAACAATGACAGAAGTAATATGAAAGATTACATAAAGAGTGTCAGATTCCAGAACATGAATTAAGGCTCTCTGACCCACTGATCTTGCAAGATGGCTTCATCCAGTTACTCAACTGGCCACGATTTGGGTAACAACATCTCAATTCCCAAGGGGCTAATCATGAAATCTGGATGTAACCATCTCTTCAAGGACTGAGCCATGATTTGCCAATTATTAAGTACCAAGACAGTACCTCTGCCAATTCTTTGTCAGTCTCTGCAAGCAAAGGACCAATACTGAAGTGGCCAGAGCTCCCAAGACTTCCTCCAGGTTCAGGACAACTAGAATAAAAGGAGCTTTGTTCCCAAAGAACATACTGGCCACAATATCACTACAAGAAAAAGCTATTACTGTTACTGCCATTCTCCCCACTGCTTCTGAACAATATATAAATGTTTCTCTTTTTTCCCCCCTTTTGGTGAAAGGAGAATAAAATTAGCAACCACTTAACTATTCAAGGAAAAATTACAATGCCATAAACATTACCATATCATTTGATAATCTCACCACAAGCCAATCTTTTCCAGAGAGGGATGCCCAGAGCCTGTGAAAGTTTTACACTGATTGTGTGGAAATCTTTTTAAGCCTCACAAAGCCCTACATATGCTTTACCTCAACATCCAGATTAAAGAATATGTACAACATGAGAAAGGACTCTTCCACCTTATAAATCAATTTAGCTGCAATCTGCTAAAGAAACCTTGGCTGGAAAAAAAAAAATCATAGGAGGTCACATCTGTGGTCTGTCATTCCATACATCATTCTATAATAGATCACTTTGATTAATAATTCCTATGCTTTGCGTCAAAATCTGGATACACTGATATACTAACATAACAAGATGTGAGTTATAAAAAATGACTTAAGCAATTAGATGCTACCAAGTACATACAAGCTACAAACAAAAATAAAGAGAACTTCAAAATGCTCCATTAAAAAAAAAAGTTTGCAGGGCTTCCCCGGTGGCACAGTGGTTAAGAATCTGCCTGCCAATGCAGGATACAAGGGTTCAAGCCCTGATCTGGGAAGTTCCCACATGCCGCGGAGCAACAAAGCCTGTGCACCACAACTACTGAGCCTGCGCTCTAGAGCCCGCGAGCCACAACTACAGAAGCCCATGTGCCTAGAGCCCATGCTCCGCTACAAGAAAAGCCAACGCAATGAGGAGCTGGCCGCCACTAGAGAAAGCACGCACCCAGCAAGGAAGATCCAACACAGCCAAAAATAAATAATTTTTTTCAAAGTTTGCCTCAATATTACCTAATAATTCTAGTATACAAAAACATGTAATACAAAAGTTTATACTGTCTCCCTGATCCTTTCCCAAAAGTGAAAGTCCCTGCTACCATTCAAATAATGTGAATATAGATTCATATATAGAAGTCCTACCCTTCAAATTCTCTATGGCTTCCTCATAATCAAGTGTTACTTAATACTGTAAAAAGTACACAGAAATTAAAATTTTAACAGCAATCAATGAAAAATAAATAAACAATGAATTTTTCCACAAACTAAGTGTCTTATTTGCTTATGTTCATTTACTAAGCCTTTACCCTAGATGGTCCTCTGAACCCCCAAATCAAGAAGGTTTGTTAAACACTGCACTAGGAAGTTCCAAGAATGCTTGGTGAGACCTACTGGGCCTCATTCACCGAAAAGATACGCATATATTTTAACTCTTCAGGACATGGAAATTGAAACTGACAAGAATACAGGCATTTTTCTAGGAAAAGGAAAAACATCTAGAAGCTTCTGTGGGATTCTGCCTCAAAAAGGCTACATTCCACCTCCTCTGAGACCTGCCCCCACTCTTAGGAGTGGGACCTTTCAAGACCCCAACCCCATGGCCACACTAATTGGACCAATAATGGAAATTTGGACCAAGTTCAACCAATCAAATTTTCCCTCCCAGGAATCTGAAGTGGGGACACTGAGCTAATAACCAGTTGGCTAGTGGCACTAGAGCTTGAGTTTCTATGTGGCTCCAAGAATGAAGTAGCAATTTTCTTCTGTTTTTGTTAAAGCAGAAAAGACCAGAGTGTGGAAGGACAACTAAAGCAAGATATAAAGAGACAAGAGATGACACCTACTAGCCAGCAAGGAGAAAAGTGCTCTCTGGACCACCGTGTCTCCTGAATGCTTCCCATGGGGTTTCTGGTTCATGTCCTTCATGAAGCCAGCTGCTCTTGGGTGCCTTCAGGTACCTCCTTACCCTTCCCCTCAAAGCACTCCTCTTCCTGTTTCATACCATCAAAAAATCATTATGACAATTTAAGACACAAATTCACACCAGGATCAATGCAGAAAGGGTATGATTATTCTCACGGTTCATAAGGGATCTGAGTGGTACCAGAGAAGTTGTTTCTATCTATAACTTCAGGAGAAATAATAGGACAAAAATAACCGGAACCTTAAAAGCAAAAATTATCTGTTTGCATAAGCCCTCAGGCTTTGTGCTTCCCTTCAAAACTCACCTGTTCAAAAGTTCTGCTGGTTCACAGCAGGAGGTTTGAGCAGACTTTATTCAGGTCCTTTTAACACTGCAAATAATAAAAGTATTAAAGTAAATAACTCAGCAATCTCTTAGGAAACGTTAGAAACGTAATTTTTATCATGAATATGCTTTACAAGAAATGGATTCCAAACCTGGTTAAAATATTAGAATCACCTGATATGCTTATAATCTATATACCCTGTCCTAACATCTAAAGCGTCTCTCTCAGTAGCTCTGGAATGGGACTGAAAAATATATATTTTTAACCGAAGTTCTAAGTGATTCTGATGAAACTAAAAAATGAGCACCACCATAGGGTTTCAGGAAATGATTATTTAGGGTTTTCATCCAAAACTACATTACAGGGATTTGGTATTAACTTTTTTAACATATCTGATAGAAAAATGACAGCTAGCAAGACGGCAATACAGCATGTATCTTATGCAAATAATCAATGAGCCCCAAGGTGTGACCAGTGCCAAAACGTCCAAGGAGCAAAGCTCCAGATGTGCTTTCAGCTGCAAAATCACAACCTTCTTTTAATGCTCTGATGAGACAATATCTTAAAAATCCACAAGATGGTGACATTTCAAGTGACAAGGAGTGGACTGAAACAACAGCTCTAAGTGATTTCTTAGCTAAAATCAAATGATGCTTTGAAGGCTGCTACTAAAAAGTCAAAAAACAGTAACTAAAAATTAAAGTTGACAATTTTACTAACAGCAAGAAAGCAACTTGAAAAAGCCACTTCCACCTCTGATTTAATTTTTCAAAAAAGTAGCCATGTTACAATGTCCAAAAGGTCATCCAACTTTATCCACTGCACTCTACTTTTTATTTTTTGGCTGCGTTGGGTCTTCGTTGTTGCTCATGGGCTTTCTCTAGTTGCAGCGAGCACAGGCTCTAGGCTCGTGGGCTCTAGAGCGCAGGCTCAGTAGTTGTGGCACGTGGGCTTAGCTGCTCTGCAGCAGATGGGCTCTTCCCGGACCAGGGCTTGAACCCACGTCCCCAAGCATTGGCAGGCGGATTCCTAACCACCATGCCACCAGGGAAGTCCTGCACTCTACTTTTTATAAGAGCAAGCAGAAGCAAAAGAGGGGAGAACTAGGTAATAAAAACTCTTCTCTGGGCCTAACTCAAGAGAATAAGCTCTAGGGTATCTCCTATTATTATAACTATAAATAAAGTTCAATTTCAATGAAACTCTGTAGTTACCAAGAAAATATAAAATTGTGTTCCTTAATTACTTGAGGTAAGGAAGTGTATCATACTTTGAAACTATTTTTATAAAATTAATTTTGGCCACTTAAGAGAATATTCTTGGGGCTTCCCTGGTGGTGCAGTGGTTGCGAATCCGCCTGCCAATGCAGGGGACACGGGTTGGATCCCTGGTCCGGGAAGATCCCACATGCCGCGGAGCAACTAAGCCCGTACACCACAACTACTAAGCCTGCACTCTAGAGACCGTAAGCCACAACTACCGAGCCTGCGTGCCACAAACACTGAAGCCCACGTGCCTAGAGCCCGCGCGCCTAGAGCCCGTACTCCGCAACAAGAGAAGCCACCACAATGAGAACGCAGCAGCGAAGAGAACGCACACAATGAGAACGCCACCACAATGAGCGCAGCAACGAAGACCCAACTCAGCCAAAAATAAATAAATTTATTTTTAAAAAAGAGAATATCCTTTTGTTTTTCAAACCTCTCCCCTCTTCTCCCTCAACCTCAAATAAAATTATGGGCAATCCAACAAAGGTATCATTCTGTATTCCTATATAATTAATCTAATATATTTCTCAGTTATCTGGGAGCATAAAAAATGATAAAATGCTATCCTGGTCAAGAAATATTAGGAGTCTAACTATAAGTACTTGACTGTGGAATAAAAATCTACTTATATTTTTAAAGACAAGCAATTCTTCAGGGCATTAAAAATGAATGGAAATATTAGGACTTAATCACCATAAAATCCTAGTGGGGGTTAAGGACGAAAAAAAAACTTGGGTTCAGAGTTTTACAACAATCACCAAATAATGTTAAGTCTATTAGAACTGCTGAAGAAAACAGACATTGAACTTGCCTCTAATATACCTGGATTAACACCAACATAGGCTGTAGATTCAACCTAATGAGACTGGTCCCACTATAATCTATAAGAAATAGAATAAAACAGTACTGAAAATTTAGTCGTCAGGGGCTAACAGAGAATGGCAAATGAAGTCAGTCTTAAAAAATGGAACAAATCAAAGATCCTTTAGAAGGGCAAGGATAAACAGGACAGTAATAATCTGGTCACCCAAAATGGTTCTCCCAGATAGCAATCACTATCAATAGTGTCATCTTCCAGTGTGAAGGTCAACAAAAATATAGACATATGGAATACTAAAACGCAGAGTCATGAGAACAAATGAGCTGATATGACATCAAAGACATTATAATTTGGAACTGTGATTTCAAAAACTCACCAAAGGAACAAGAGAGAGAAATGCAATTCGTTAAAACACTATCTCCTCACTAGCATCACTATGCCTCCTCTTGGCCAAGGAGCTCCACTCACACCCTGAAGTCGCAATTCCTAACTTCTCATGATTTTCAGGCAAGCCAAGACAAATTCTTTTTCATATATGCAACTCACCAACAAAAGCATTTCAAAGCCAAAATATTAAATTCCTCAGATGAATTAAAATGAAAGAGGACATTTATGAAAGCTCAGTAATAAGAATATGGAGATAAGCTGAAAGAAAATCATAAAAAAATTTTTTCCAAGAAAAAGTCTACTAGTATAAAATTAATTGAAGAACTAGTCTGAAAGGTCAAAGCTGAGGAATAAAAAACTCAGCACAGAAAGTTCTACACGTGTAAAATGCTATAAAAGATATACAAACAAGTTAGTTGAACAGTCCCTGAGGAACTTAAAACTAGGCTGGACAACACAGAAATCATTAAGAGGAATTCTTTACCATTAAAAACAACGTGAGTTAATACACTTCTTCCAGGTTATATTCCTTAATGACCTGTGCCTAAATTTCAAAGGAAATTCATTTCCCTACATTTTCAAATATTCTGAAGTAATTCAAAGATCCTCTTCTTAGAAAGCAATTTCTTCTGAAAAATCCTTTTATCATCAATCTCATTTAAAAACTTTTACTTTTGAGAAAGCTATTTCATGACAATTTCCTGAAATACATTATATGAGCATCCTGAATTTTCCAAATTGGGGGAGGGGAAGGGTGTCATGTTGGAGGAAAGAGATGTGGAAGAAGACTCCAGGGCAACTGAATAACCCCACTCATCTTAGAACCAGTGAGCTGGGTACACACTTCCTACTAGGTTCCCTAGTGATCATGCCTCTCTGGCTAGGCTTAGCCTCCATACTCTTCCCAGCCACACACAATCTGCTCCTACTTCAGTTTCTGCCTCAGGGTCTTTGCCCTCGCTTCCCTAGCCTGGAGCATTCCTCCTCCAGAGAGCCACAGGAATAGATCCTTTACCTGTGTCAGGTCTTCCCTCAAATATTAGCTTCTCCCCATGGCGTTCCCAGGGCACTCCTCCTAAAATTAACCCCTTCCCCAGCTCCCTATTATCCTATTACCCTGTCTCATTTTTTTCCCACATCACTTATCACTACACTATATATCTTACCTAAGTATGTATTTATCTGTCTAGGAATGAGCTTCATGGAAACAGGAATTTTTGGTCTGTTTTGCTCCCAGCACCCACCAGTGTACTAGGATCTCGATATTCTTCAAACAAATGCACAAATGAAAGAATAAATGAATGGAAGCATATAGTCCCTTCTCCCTCTTCAGTCTCAAAATCCAAAAATGCTTTGTCCGGTATAGAAAAGGTTCAAAGTCCTTTCTTTTCTAGTGAATCACCACCATCACCATTGTATTCCCCAGTAGTAAATGTCAAAAAGACTGTGTGACATTTCTCCAGATACATACCACTTTTACTTTTTTTTCCTAGTGTCTTCTACTGAGGTAACATTTGATGTAACAGGAAAGTACATATTCCAATTTGAGCACTCTGAAAGCTGCTACACTAGTTAAAACACATAAAAACACCAACAAATGAGACAACGCTTTGTGTTCTAACCAAAACAGACAAACTCTGAAAGGCCAGAGCTGCAAATATTAGAAAGATGAAAGTTAATGTTCAGAAAGGATGACAATTTTTTTTTAATCTAGAAAATCACTAGATTCTAAAAAGGAAATACTATGTAAGGAAAGAATATCTTCCATGCATACAAACTGGGAATCAAAACTGCCTATAATCCAAGGTATTTAACATTGACTAAGTATAATCCAAGGTATACAACACTGGATAAGAATCTGCTCACAGGTTCTGGCCCCTTCCTCAATTTCTTGCAAGTTAAACTGAAATACTTACCTTTCTTACAGAGAAATTAGGTGTGCTTAAGTGCTCTTTCAAGGAAAGAAAAAATTTAAACAAAAACAACAGTGCTAGATAAATGCAAAGCAACGTTACTGCTTCCCAAACACAGCCACACAACCTGCTTTCTTGACACCCCCCCTTCTCTGGTCGCTTGGTTTATGTTTCAGCCACAAAACTGAAATATTCTGAGTGCTTCGTGGGGAAATACTGTCACTTAAGGCTAATGCCCATTTCAACCTAATGTGAGTGTTCGGGTCCCAAAGCTGCCATGGGTTCTACCTTCCCAACCTCCGTCCCAGGTTCCGATCATGGATCCACCTGGCTTCAGGCCTGGCCCAGACCCAGTCCTCTCGCCACGGAAGAAATCTCCCCAGTGCAGATGCTCGGCGAGGAAGGCAAGGGCGCATCTCCCAGAGGCCAGGTGTGGGGAGGAGCGCGGGCAGGAACAGCTGTCTGGCCGCAGCAGCTGTTACCCCGGGCACCCCGAGGCTGGGCGGGTGGCTGGCCCCGAGGACCAGGTAGTAGAAGGCGAGCCCTCTGGCCCTAAGCAAGCCGGCCTGACACTGGCCATCCCACCACCCTCTTCCCTTCCTCGGCTCCCACTGCGATGCCAACGGGCCCCGGAAGAAGGGGCTCTCCAGCTCGGCAGCCGAGACGCGCCCGGGCCCGGCTTGCCCCCGGCCGGGGAGTCACTCCGACCCCGCACCTGAACTGTCCCTTCGCCTGACGCCCGAGCCGGCCGCGGCGACTGCCGGGCGGCCTGGGGGTGTCCATGCGGCTGGGCCGGGTCAGGCCAGAGCGGCGGGGAGGCGAGCGCGGGCGGCAGGCCCGGGAGACCCAGGCGGAACGGCGGAGCCGGGGCGCGGAGCGGAGCCGGGCTGGGGAGCGAGACCGAGTCACTGGTTACCTGCGGTCCGGGACAGGGAGTCTCTCAGAACCCAAGTCAGTCCTCAGCCTCAACAACACAAGATGGCCGACACGTCCCCACGCACGTCACGTGACAGCGTGCTCGTTCCGCCACGCCCCCTGCTTTGCCCTCGCCCCGCCTCCCCTCCCTCCCATTTTCTCCAGCCTCCCACGACATCCTTCCTTTCCGCAGCCTCCCTCCCTTCTTTCCCGGGCACGCCCCTGCCCGAGCCCCGGATGTCAGGCTGGAGGAGGGCGGGGCCGCGGCAGGGCGCAAGCGCCTACGAGTCCTTTGGCCGGCGCTCCCTGCCTGCCCTTGAGTTGAGTAGAGTTGGTGTTCAGAGCTGGAGCTGGGCCAAGCGCCGTGTGACTCACCGTCTTCTGCGCCCAATCCAGAGCCCATTGGCAGTTCAAAAAGCTCTGCATCATTTAGGAGCTGATTTTCCACACCAGAACTTTTAAACAGGTTTTCATCCAGCATTTTCCTGCCCGTTTGCCATCCTAGAGAAAATAGGGAAGTGACAAAAGCTGAGGTTCAAAGCAGTTTGTCTGCTTGTTAACGATTCCGGAAAAACTGAGAATTCATTCTAGATTCTTGGAATGTGACAGCAGGGGAGGACTTTAGAGCTCCAGCTCCGTCCTAGTGCATCCGGGACTATAATTCTTTGACCTAAAAATCTCCCAATTGGGGGTTGCCAAATGAAATACAGGCCACCAGCGATATCAGGGACATAACTTACACTAAAAGATTATTCATCGTTTTCCTGAAATTCAAATTTAAGTGAGCGCCCTGTATTTTTTTTCTATATTTTATTTATTTATTTAACTTTATTTTTGGCTGGGTTTGGTCTTCGTTGCTGCGCGCGGCCTTTCTCTGGTTGTGGCGAGCAGGGGCTACTCTTCATTGCGGTGCGTGGGCTTCTCACTGCGGTGGCTTCTCTTGTTGTGGAGCACAGGCTCTAGGCGCCTGGGCTTCAGTAGTTGTGGCGCACGGGTTTAGCTGCTCCGCGGCATGTGGGATCTGCCTGGACCAGGCCTCGAACCTGTGTCCCCTATATTGGCAGATGGATTCTTAACCACTGCGCCACCAGGGAAGTCCGGGTACCCTGTATTTTTATTTGGTACATCTGGCAGCTCTACTCTTCTCAGGTCATCCCGTTCTTTCCTTGTGCCTCCAACCTCTTTCTTATTTATGGGATCCTTCCCATTAGCTTTTAAAAATACTCAAATGTCTTTCATCTTAAAAGTTAATGTTAAAAACTCCAATTCCCCCTCCAACAACCTCCCTACCTCTCTGTTCCCTTTCAAAGCCAAACAGCACAAAAGAGGTGTGTATAAGCACTTTCCTGATTCCCACACCGGGCAAGCAATCATCGACCATTCTAATGTGGCTTCTATACTGACCCATCCACCAATTGCTTGCTCTAAGGACACATCAACCTACAGGTAGATAACTGGAATTTTTCAGTCCTCATCTTGACTTAGTGTTTTCCCGTCTTCATTGTGATTGACCACTCCCTACTTTCAGAAATACGTTCTCCCTTGACCTTTATGCTGTCTCTTGCTGCTCAAAGTGATCAACGGACCAGCAGTATCAGCCTCACTTGGACGCTTGTTATAAACACAGAATCTTGAACAGATCCTTCACAGTCCCATTCTGCTGAACTCTAGAATCACCCACATTGCTCCCCTCCCCTTCCTCTGTCCCCTTAATTTAATGCTCCGGATATGCCCATGTATGAAGGTCCTCAAATATGCTAATTTGTTTTAGTCTTTGCACATGCTGTTCCCTCTTGTCATGATGCCATTCCCAACACTTACGCCATTTCTCACCAACCTGCATGACTCCCGCTCATCTTTAAAAGCCTAAATCATGTGTTATTGATGTGGCTTATCATGCCACATCTCTGATGCTATGCCACCTGTGCTGGTAATTTTATATGTGTATAAAATATACATATACAAAATTATATATATGGTATAATTTACCTATAGTAAATTTAGTATTTTTAGTATGCAGCTTTGCAACTTTTGACACATTTATACAGGTGTGTATAACTACTACTAAAATCAAGGTACAGAATAGTCCTATTGCCCACAAAAGTTCCCCCAACGATCCTTTGTAGTCAGCCCTAACACCTACTTCCAGCCCCTGAAAACATTGTTCTGTTTTCTCTCCTTATAATTTCGCTTCATGATGTCATATAGATAAGACCATAGAGCATACAGCCTTTTGAGACTGGCTGCTTTCACTTAGCATCATACATTTGAGATTCAGCCACACTGTTGCATGTTTCAGTATTCTTCTTTTTTATTGCTGAGTAGTATTTCCTTGTATGTATGCACTATATTTGTTCATCCATTCCCCAGTTGAGGAACACTTGGATTGTTTCCATTTGGGGAGATTATGAATAAAACTGCTATGTTCACATGCTGGTATTTGTGTGAACAAAGGTTTTTATTTCACTTGGGTAAATACCTAGGAATGAAATGGATGGTTATGTGGCAAATGTTTGTTTAACTTTGTCAGGAAGTGCCAAACCATTTTCCAGAGTGCCTTAGCCATAATTTTAGCCCTAAAGTATAAGCTTTCAGAGAGCAGGAAATAAATTTAAGGCATGATGATGATGGTGATGATAAAAGCTAATGGAATCCCATGCTTTTAACCATTACACATACTGCATTACTCAACTTTGCATCCTCAGCAGCTGGCATTGTCCAGGTACACAGTAGATACTCAAAAAATACCTATAAAATCAAATAAATTCTTGATTACCTACTCCTCAGGAAGGGCGCTTTTCTTCTTTTATTCACTCTGACTCTCCTATGTTTCATCAAATAGTAGTTGTAAAATTACAGCAGTAGACTCTGCCTGCCCTAGTCAGGGATAATAACAAAGTTTCAGCTTTATTGTAACATTGATAGAAGCAGAGAAGTTGAAAATAACAGATCATTAGGGGGAGGGAGGAGTAAGAGTTTAGCTCAAAATAAATTTAATTTGTAAGGAACACCGGTTGATCGACTGTGACAGATGTATTTTTCTAAAGAAAATACAACAACATCTGTTCAACAACATCTGTTCAACATACTCCTATAGAACCTTGCCACTACCCTCTCGAGAGGTAGTCTAATTCCCCTCCCCTCAAGCCCTTATAACCAATAGACCGTGGTGGAAGTGAAATGAGATGACTCCAATGCTAGACCATAGAGGCTATAGAGCTTGTTTGCTCACAGCCTCTTTTGAAGCAAGAGCTGATGTATGGTTAAGTCCAAATGCCCTGAGGGTGCCATCCTGCAAGGAAACCCAAACAACAAGGAGTGGCCCAAGTAACTGGCCCCATCAATAGCCCCAACTAAAGCCCCAGCATCAACAGTCGTACACTTGAGTGAAAATTGCCACCAGATGATGCCAGCCCCAGCTGTCGAGTCACACCCAGGCATCCAAGCCCAAGACATCATGAAGCAGAGACAAGCATCCTCACTGTGCCTTGTCTGAATTCCTGATCCACCAAATCCATGAGTATAATAAAATAGTTGTTTTAAGCCACTAAATATTGGGATAATTTGTTACACAGCAATAGTGACTGGAACATCATCGTTATAGATTGAATTGTGTCCCCCCAAAAGATATGCTGGCCTGCTAACCTCAGAATGTACCCCAGGATGTGACCTTATTTGTAGATAGGGTTTTGAGGTAGTTAAGCTAAAATGAAGTCATTAGGGTGGGCCAAAATTCAATATGACAGATGTCCTTATAAAAAGAGTATATTTATACACAGACATGCATGCATAGAGAGAGGACTCCATGTGAAGATGAAGATAGGAAACCAGGTGATATTTCTACACCCCAAGGAACACCAAAGATTGCCAGCAAACCACCAGCGGCTGGGAGAGAGGCATAGAACAGATTCTTCCTCACAGCCCTCTGAAGGAACCAACCTGGCCAACACCTTGATCTTGGGCTTCTATCATCCAGAACTGTGAGACAATGAATGTCTGTTAAGCCACCCCGTTGGCGGTACTTTGTTACAGCAGACCTAGAAAACTAATACAATCATCCAAAAATTTAACGAGGCAGTTTGAAATGAAGGAGATTAGAGGGGGTCAGAGCTAAAAATCTGAGAGTCACCCATAGAGAGGAGATTTTTGAAATCCTGGGGAATCACTGCAACTGCAGTGATTACCAGCAACTGCAGAGAGGAAAAGTATGGAGTTAAGGCAGGCTCTTGGGAAGAAAAGGTGTAGCTGGTGGACAGAGAGAAGTTACAGGTAGGACCGGGTAGAAGCAGGAACCAGTCTCAGAACAGAGGGAGGAAGAGATTGATTGGCAATGCCAAATCTGCAGTTATCAAGGAGTCTGGGGCTGGGGATCAGAGGTGTCTATGGAGCAGGGAGAACAGAAGATTAGGGAAGAGTAGGTGATGAAGAAGGGAGGACGCAGAAATTTGAAAGTGGATAAGAAAGGTGGATGGATTCATCAGTGGAGAGGGCAGTACCGCTCAGATTGGTACCCAAAATAATAGTGTTGGGTACACAGCTGAAAAGCAAAGAGAAAACACAAGGAAGAGAGTGTGGGAAGAGAGCGAGCCAGAGAGCACAGCAAACATCAAGGAAAAGCTGCTCAGATGATAACTATGGAAACAGATCCATTTTTGTGTTTGAAAACATTTTTATTATAAAAGTACTTGCATATTTTAAATTATTTTTTTTAATTTCCAACCTCCAGATGTATACCAAGAAAATTAAATCATAAAAACTATCTTGGAATACAGGTGACTGCCCCACGATGTGTCCCAAATGTTATTCGTTTTCTCCTGAGTCTTGCATATTTAGGATTTCATACTTTCACTGTCCTAAAGAGTTTCCACGTGCGTGTTCAACTGCTCTTCTCACTTTCTTTCTGGTCAGAGAGTCTCCTCTCTTTTTTAGTAACTGTTATTAACAGTTGCAGTAGTAAAGCAGTGCATGTTTTTTTTTGTTTGTTTTATTTTTTTAACATCTTTATTGGAGTATAATTGCTTTACAATGGTGAAGCAGTGCATGTTTACAGTTTGAAATTTTTTTAGAGTTCAAAAACATATAAAGGAAAAAATTTAAATCCCCCCCAGACCTACCCAGGACCCTTAGGTTCTCTCCTCTTTCAAGTAACCCACCGGTGACAGTTTCTTGTATGGCTTTCTCCAAAATGTTGTATAAATAACAAGCATGATGTACTTCTTAGTTCTCAGCACCACCAAGAGCTGAGGATACAAGCAGTTTGACCCAAAATCTACTTGGCCACTGACCTCATGCAGCTTAGCTGACATGCACAGAGACATGGCTTTCTATCTCTCATGTAAAACAAAACAAAACACCTGAGCAGTACTGCGCATGCTGCTCTGCTCCTGGCCTTTTTCAAGAATACGTCATGGGGCCCTCCACATACTTTTCATTGGCTGCCTAGCAGTGATTATTTACATGGATGTATCATAATGCACTTAACTGCCCCCCTGCTGATAGACATCCTGATCGTTTCCATTATTTTTGCTAAAACAAACAATGCAATAACAAGTATCCCTTTAAACATACACTTGTTCATGTTTCTATTTACCTATAGGATAAATTCCCAGAGGTAAGAATCCCTGGGTCAAAGCTCATGAGTATCTCTGCAGCAGACATCTGCCATTCTTTCACAACTGTTCTGCATCTGAAGTATGTTCCCATGTTTGGGGGAAATAAGCATCTTGGTGGGAGACAGAGCTCACCTCCCCTTACAGAAGACAAATGGTCCAGATCCTAACCCTTCCCATCTCCAACACGTGGGCGAGTGACTGGGCTCAGCCTCAGACTCTGAATCTGGAGTAAGCACCTGAAGAA
Organism: Delphinus delphis; assembly: GCF_949987515.2. NCBI lineage: Eukaryota > Metazoa > Chordata > Mammalia > Artiodactyla > Delphinidae > Delphinus > Delphinus delphis. The sequence goes on from NC_082689.1 coordinate 7,497,598, forward strand.
GCAGGACACCCCAAAGTTCTTATCAGCCAGGGCAGGGGCACCAGGCCTGGCTTGTTCCCATGGCGTGCTTTCGGCTGTAGTGCCCAGCCACCTGGCCTCCTGCCTGTTTTCTTAGCGTGGTCCCCCAACCCCGCTAGTGATTCTGCGAGTTCCTCCTTGTCTTTTCAATCAATTCTCCTGCTGAAATCAGTCCGCTTAGCTTCTGTTACTTGTAATTAAGAACCCTGACTGATTCTGCAGTAGCCAGCCTCCACGATGGCTCCCAATAATTCTGACCAGTCGGACTGACCTGTGTAACCAGTAGGATATTATGGAAATGATGGAACGTGCTTTATTTACTTATTTATTTATTTTGGCTGCACAGGCTCTTCGTCACGGCGTGCGGACTTCTCTAGCTGCAGTATGTAGGATCTTAGTTCCCCGACCAGGGATCGAACCCAGGCCCCCTGCATTGGGAGTGCAGAGTCTTAACCAATGGACCACCAGGGACGTCCCAATAGACAGTGATTTCTGAAACTTGGTCTTAAAAGACATTGCAGCTTACCCCTTTCTTGTATCACTTACTTTGAGGGAAACCAACTGCTATGCTGTGAGGACACTCTAGCAGTCCAGTGGAGAGGTCCACGTGGCAAGTAACCGAGGCTTCTGGCCAACAGGCAACACCAACTTGTGAACCACATGAGTGGTGGATGAAATCTTCCAGCCCCAGTCAAGCTTTTAGATGGCAGCAGCCCCAATTGGCGTTTTGACTTCTCATGAGAGACCCTGAGCTAGAACCCAGCAAAACCACTTCTGAATTCCTGACCCACAGAAACTGTGTGAGATAATAAATGTTAATTATTGTTTTAAGCCACTAAATTATGGGATGATTTGTTAAAGCAGAAATAAATGACTAATACAAATACAATTTAAAATTTTAACAGTCTACCAGATTGCCCTTCCAAAGGACAACAGCAATGTACACTCCCACCAATACCACGTGGTAGTGTGCCAGAAGCGACTGGTTTTGGAAAGGAGAGGAAGGGAGCGGGGAAACTGACCCCCGATAAGGTCCCATCTTCAGTCCCATCTTCTAGGTCCCCTCAATACCCTGGAATTATACATGGGAGGGAAGGGTCATTGGTCCTCATCAGAGTTTCAAGGGATCCAGGAAGCAAGAGAAATTAAGCTGCGGATTTTACCTGCAGGTGAAAGAATCCTCAGTGATGGGAAGGGGAGGAGTAGCTAACAGGCAACCTCAGTACTCAGAATGCCCCGGAGTGAAAGCCAAACCTCTAAGCACCACTTCTAACTCTACTTCGGGGACTTGGTGTGAAACAGGAGCCTAGGCTGGATGTGGCCCCCACAGAAAACACCCTTCTCTCCCCTCCAATTCACAGGAGACTAGAAGCACATTGATGTGATGGCAAAGTCCATTTGCACTGTTTATTTAAAAAGAACAGCCGTAAGGTAAAAATGCAGATGTTTTCTTTTTTGTAAAGACAGCAGGTAAAAAAGAGAAGAAATAAATATGATGTTAGAAATTCGTTTATAAAATACAAAAAACCCCTGATATTTGTGAGCAATCCCAAGAACTCATAACATATAAAAAATTATGCTGAAGAACAGCTTCACCTCAGCACCTTAGAGCAGAGGTTGGAAACCAGCTAGATGGTGAGGATGGTCATGACTTTTGGGATTTGGAAAGGCTCTGGATTTGTCACTTGGGAATGTCAGGGGTCTACTGTAATATAATTTGCATAAAGTCAGAGTTAACAGGAATTCTTCTACTCATTAATATTACTTATAATCATTCTTTCATTCTTACAGTTAAGTAGCACAGTATTTAGGGGTAGGAAAAAAAAGGCTGAACTGGGAAGCGTAATGAAAAGGATAGATATAGGGGGGATGCTAAGAGGACAGGAGAAAGGTGATGGGAAGGAACAGAATCTCCTATCCTTTCACTATTTTGTGGCATCTCAGCAGCACGCCGTACCCCCTATTGGAGAGGGGTTAGGGAGTGGTCCAGCCCGGCCTGCCTTAAACCTCACCATCATCAGAGGACAGAAGATGCAAAAGCACCCGGCAGGATCAGGCTAAGAATGAGAACAGGGAAGTTGGATGAGAAACAAAGGAGAGAGGGGCATGACAGGAAGAGGCACAGAAAAAGGATTACCCAAGAAAATGGGCAACATTAGCATCATAGGCCTCCAGGGACTATCTCCTCTGAGGACCACGAAAGAAAGAAGTATCTGTACAAATCAACACAGCAGACCACTCTGTGGAGCGGGAAAGAGACAAGGAGAAAGTAAAGGTTGCCAAGGAGAGGCACATTCCGGCTACAGAGAAGGGCAGAGGAAGGCAAGCAGGAGAGGGACTTGTGGGGGGCAGCTGGAACCTCTGGGAGGGGCTCCCAAATGGGGATGAGAGCCGCCCCCTGCCACCCCTATGAGGTTAAGGAGTTTGCGCTGGGTGGTGGTTGTGAAGGCTTGTTGGGGCAAAGGGTCAGCTGGGGTGAGGATGCCCGGCCAGGTCTCCCCGGGGCATCTGTGAGGCACAGCTGTGGCCAGAGGTCAAGGTCAGCCCAACTATGTACTGAAAGCGGCCTTGAGTTCCCGGAAGGCTGCCTGGCGGAGCCTCCTCTTCTCTTCCGCCTGCTTCCGTTCATCTTGCTCTGCTTTTATCTCCGCTTCAAACTTACTGGCAGAGTTCAAGGCTTGGACCTGCAGAGAAACAGCGAGGACAGACCAACAGAGTGAGAGAGGAAAGAGAAACCTGCAGAGGGAGCAGCCCATCAGACAGAATTCGCTTGTCTCCAGCCACGTGACCTGGGATCCTGGTCCTGCTGGGGGCCTGACCCCCGCCCAACACTCCCTCCCCTTGGTCTTCCAGTGTTTGCTTTCTAACAGCGAGGACACCGTCACTTTATTTGCTGCTGTGTTACACATGCCCCTTCCTATCTGCTGGGGTTGGCTTTTCCACCTCAGCTTCTTTTTCAGGATACCCCTAACATCCACGCCTATTGCCCACTTCTACTTTCCACCTTTAATTTCACAATAATACTCTTTAGTTCTAGGGGAAAACAAAAACCAAATGAGCATCCTGCAGGCATCTCGAATAGGACTGCATCAATCTGCCTGCGGCAAAGGGATATCTTTATAATGTACAGTTTTCCCTGAATGACTCAGTTTTCATTCAGTACTGGTTGTTTTGGGTTTTTTTAATGTTACCAACTAAAATTTTCAGCTTTCTCTGAATCAATCCTTCTAAATTTACTTCCAAATACTGAATGTTTTTTGTTGGCATTGTGAATGGGATATGAATCCATCTTCAATAATACAGTATCAGATAAATCCATCTTTATCCTCTATTCTAGGACTGATTCTTTTTTTTTTCCCCTCTCTGTGTGTCTCATCAATTTGGTAGAATTTGCAAACATGTTGGGCATGTACATTATCTTTAATAAAGACTGCTAAACTGCTCTCCAAACAGCTGCTCCAGTTTGCACCCCACCATCACGGAATGCAAGCGCTCATTTCCCAACCTTACCAACGCTTATCATTAACCTTTTTCCTGTTTGCCAATCTGATAGGCAAAAAAATTGGCACCTCCTTTTATTTCCTCTTTGGTGAATTACCCATTTGTATGCTTTGCCCGTTTTTCTATTCAGTTGGTTTTTTTTTTTCCTTTAATTTGCAATTCTTTACATAATTTAGGTCTAGTCCCCCATTATATATTTTTCTTAGTTACTTTCCTCTAGTCTTTTGTTTGTCTTTTAACTTCAAGGTATCTCGGGTCATACAAATATTTAAATTTTGATGTCATCAAAAATTTCAACAGAGACTGCTCTTTCTTGACTCTGGCGAGAAGTCCAGGTTGGAGTTTACTATCTACCCAGCCTCCCCAAGCATCCAGAGAACCCTACAACCTGGGTTCACACTCCCATTCTCCAGTGTGTTGGCCTCACCCTAGTTTACTTTCTAACCCGGAAAGGATGCCTGACCAATCTTTGCAACACACCTGTCACAGTACCTCCAACTCCCAGGACCTGCACTTCTTTTTTTTAGGACCTGAACTTCTGCCTGACACACTTCACCTCTCCCCTCCCAGTCTGCCAAGTGCTGCCCTTGGACCAAGGACTTTGTTCCTGCTTGCAGGCTGAGAACGTGTTTTTCTTAGAAGTCTCACAAGGACGGTGTCTGGACCCACTGGGAGGTGAGGATGTCCAGTTTGGGCTGGGCCTTCAGTAAAGCCCTCCTCCTCCCATCTCTTTCCGCACAGCGGTCGTCCGAAGATCAGCCACAGCCTTTAAGGATCCTGTCACTCTCAGCAGCCCACCTCCTCCCTCATTTAGAAAACACAGACGAACGCAGTCCGTCCACTCTGGACTCCTCTCCCACCCATTTTATCCTTCCCCCTTTCCCTGTGCTTCTGGAAGTGAGACCCTGGGCGCTTCAGTGAACATCTCTAGGCTCAGAGGTGTACTGGCTGGTGCCTGCTTGCAAGCCAGTTGTTTGATTTTCAGGAATTTTATGAACTGGTTGTTAAATATAGCCATTGTTAGGGACTTCCCCGGTGGTCCAGTGGTTAAGACTTTGGCTTCCAATGCAGTGGGTGCGGGTTTGATCCCTGGTTGGGGAGCTAAGATCCCACATGCCTCACAGCCAAAACACCAAAACATAACAAACAGAAGCAATATTGTAACAAATTCAGTAAAGACTTTAAAAATCGTCCATATCAAAAAAATCTTAAGGGACTTCCCTGGTGGCACAGTGGTTAAGAATCCACCTGCCAATGCAGGGGGGGCATGGGTTCGAACCCTGGTCTGGGAAGATCCCACATGCTGTGAAGCAACTGAGCCCATGCACCACAATTACTGAGCCTGCGCTCTGGAGCCCGTGAGCCACAACTACTGAGCCCGTGTGCCACAACTACTGAAGCCCGCGCGCCTAGAGCCCGTGCTCCGCAACAAGAGAAGCCACCGTAGTGAGAACCCTGCGCACTGCAACCAAGAGTAGCCCCGGCTCACCGCAATGAGAGAAAGCCCGCGCACAGCAATGAAAGACCCAACGCAGCCAAAAAAAAAAAAAAAAGTTTATAACAAAAAATTCTTAAGAAATATATAGCTGCTAAAAATATATATATATATATAGCTGCTGTTAAAATTACATTTATATACTTTCACAATTAAATAAATTATATTACAAACAAAAGTAATACATACTTAAAAGTCATCACTTCCTGATTATTTTACTACATTTTACTATTATTTGTGTTCTTGAGGTTACCTATGTCTGTTATACCTCTAAGGTGGAAATCCTATATGATGACATGCTACCTTGAATCTTCCCAACTCTGCGTTCAACAGTATCCTGTTGGTAGCTTGAAAGCAACCCCAGTGGGAGTATTTACATCTTGGAACAACTATGCTACAAACAAGGGTTTTGATTATTGTTTCATTGACTGTCTAGACAATCTTTTCTTAAGAAAGTGATGGAAAAATGTTAAAAATGTTTTTAAGTTTTAAGTTTAAACTTAAACATGTGTAGTGTTTGTACCCTTTACATTGTGAATAGCTCCAAGATGGAGCTATAGTTTCCAATATTTGAAAACTATTATCAAATTCAGCGAAGATGTTGCTCACGTCATTGATGACTGAACGAAGTTCTGATATATGTCCTTTCACTTTTTTCTTAGAAATTAATTTTAAACAAAATACCAACCAACATTCATGTTGGAATTACATTTTTTTTTTTTTGGCTGCACCACACAGCATGTGGGATGTGTTAGTTCCCCAACCAGGGATCGAGCCTGTTGCCCCTGCATTGGAAGCACAGAGTCTTAACCACTGGACCGCCAGGGAAGTCCCCGGAACTACATTCTTTTGTCAGTTGCAATCATAGGCTGCCTACAGATGCAAGAGTCCAGCAAAGGGGGATTCCTGCTCTGTCCAGTGGTTAGGACTCCTCCGCACTTCCACTGCAGGGGGCACAGGTTAGATCCCTTATCGGGGAACTAGCCCCCGCTCGCTGCAACTAGAGAGAGCAGCGCACAGCAACGAAGAACCAAAGCAGCCAAAAATAAATAAATTTATTTTTAAAAAAAGAATCAATAGGCTATATGGAATCTACAATTAAAATAGTATATATTTTATTATTTGCAAAATGTGTGCTGCATATCTTTTATATCTGCAAAATATATTTATAATAAACTTGGCATATATATATACAGTTTGTCCAGACAGCCATTTGCTTAACATTTATCAACAAACCACTGTCTAAGCTTCAATTTCCTCATCTGCAAAGTGGGTCAGTAACACCTACCTCCAGAGTGATTGTGTGAGTATTAGATAACACATGAATCTGAAGCGCTCAGCAGAGGGTCTGGCCAATCATCATCAGCACTCAGGTGTTTGTCAGTCACCCCACCTGCCCATTCCTGGCCAGGTCAGAGGAGGGTTGGGGGCCCTTTGCAATTACTTTACTTGGGCTCCTTCTTCTCCACATTAAAAGTCTGCCTCATCTCTTGATTCCGTGATCTCCAAGTCCTTGTCCCATCAATCACCCCTTTCCTTTTTTTATCTTCATGTTTTCTTCTCCCTGGATCACTTCCCTGTGACATAAAAACACACCAACATCTATCTTCCCTAGGCTTTAAAAAGAAATCCCAAAACTCAGAAGTTCTTTCCTGATCCTAAGCTACCATCCGCACTTTGTCCAGGCCCCTCTGCCAACCTTCTAGACAGAAAAGCAGCCATCAGGGCTCTTTCCCCCCAGTTCCCACCCGCCTCTTACCCTGCTACAATCTGCCCTCCACAGTGAACCTCATCTCTCAAAAATCTCCACTGACCCATTTGCTGGACCCAAGACCTCTGCTCTGGCCTCATCTGATTCAATCTCTTCTTGAAACTGCTCCTGGCCTCCAAAATACCATTTTCTCCAGGGTTTCCTTGTATCTCTGGTTACTTCCTTTCCCACAGTCCAGTCACCATTACGTTCTGCCCTCGGTCAATTCCCTCTAGTTCTCGGGTTTCAGCTTGTATCTTGCGAAGATAGATAGATCCTGTGGTCTGTGTGGCTGAGTGTCCATGAAACATCCATTTCCTCCTTCTTTCTTTCTATGAGATGCTCCCCTGGCACATGGCCCAAGGGTCTAGGGGAGACTGACCTCACCCCTGGGCTCGAGGAGCAAATCCAATCAGGGTAGATACTCCAGCCCTTGCCAGCGGTTGGTTCAGGTGTGGACAAATGTGGAAGAGATTATTCCATGACTCTCAGTATCTAGTATGCTCATCTTCCTTAGTAGCAGAATTACAACTGGGCACATGGATCCCCAGAAAAATAAAAGGTATTTTGTAGCCTCCCATTAGCTGGGTGTGGCCAAATTCTGTCCAACAGAACATGAGCAGAAACTATTAGCACACAAAAGGCACAAGGTCTTTCTTTTTTACTGGGTTTGCAGACAATCAGTAAATATATGCCAGGTAGTGAGAAATACTAGAAAGAAAAATACCCAATCTAAAGAGGCTTGGGTAGGAGGGTTGCTAAAAAAAACCAACAGGGTACCCTTCCGACGAAGGGGTAGACCTTCCCTTGCCTGAAGTCACCTTGGACTTAGTAAAACCCAGCTTATCACTTTTCCTCCATAAACCATTCACATTCACGGGCATGGGTCCTGTCTTGAATTTTTTAAACATCAACCCCTGGCCACACAACTCCAATAACCTCGTGACATTATAATTTCCACCTCCAATCAAGTGGTCATAAATACTGAGAGTTCTAGGGAGTTGGGAATTCATCCTTACCTCCTTCCCAGCCCCTTTGTCATGCTCTTCATCGGACCTGCAATTCTTCTCCAGCCATCTACGGAGGCCTCCCTGAGTCCAGCCTCCCCCGGGGCAAGTCTGTCCCCATCGTGCCCACTGCTGATCACATCAAGGCCCTGCCCTCCAAGCCTGGCTATGCACTGGACCCACCTGCAGAGCCCAGGTAGAGTTGGGTGAGGTCTGGGAAGCTGGTTGGCAGATAATTCTGGTGATCAGCAGTCTGGGGAAGGCCTGGCCCTCAGGGGAGCCCAGAGCCTCCTGTCCAACTGCATCCAGTGTGGACAGAGGCCAACCTCCAGACACTCCCCCCCACCCCCCCGCCATGCCTTGGAGCCTTTGCTCTTGCTGTTTCCGCCAGGAACGCCTTTCCTTCCCTGATTACAAGGTGAATCCCCATTCATCTCTGAACATCTGTAGCAAATGTCAGCTCCTTTATGGCCTTCTCCCAAACTTGGGCAATAATTCCTTCCATTCGTCATTCATGCAAACATTTCCTGAGAGCCATTATTAGTCAGGCACTGTAATTACAAACATAACACACCTGCCTTTGAATCTGTGGGCGAGGAGGCAGACGTATAAACACAAAAAATTTTATTGTTATTCTTTTCATCTTTTCTCCTTGTTGTAAAAATAATGCACACACATTATAAAACCTCACCAAATTATAGAAAATAAGTTCCTCTGACATCACTATTACTAATACTTTAGTATATAATTATCCAGGTTGTACTTAACTATTTAATGAAATTGGGTTTCAAATATACTGTTTTGCCTAGTTCATTCGGGACATCTGTCCACACATGAATGCAGCAGCATCTCATTCTTTGAGAGCTGCAGGGTGTACAAATGTGTGGGTGTACCACAGGGGACTCAGCTACCCGGTAGTGGAAGTTTTGGTTGTTTCCAATTTTCCTCTGTTATAACAATACTGTATGAAAATCCTTGTCTGTACATCTAGGTGCATTTTCATGAGTATCTCTGAAGGATAAAATCCTCGAGGCAGATTTCCAGAGGTGAAGGATAGGAAATGTTAACAGCTGGCCCCAAGCTGCTCTCCAAAGAGTTGGGTCAATTTATACTCTTACCAAGAGCGTCCAAGAATGCCTTGAACAGATAAATTATAATACTGCTTCCATTCATAATAGAGGCACCCGGAAGAGCATGGACAGTCTCAGCCCCGAGAGTCAGGTAAATTTAAGGTGGGTTTGATAGAATGAGTAGAGTTCTCATGGAAGAGGCATTTGGGTGGGACATTCCAGGCAGAGGAGACAGCAGGTATCGAGGCCCCGTTGTGAAAAGACGTGGCAGTACTTGAAGAACTGTGCATAGGGGTGAAGAAGGGTGGAGCTGGGATCACAGCCAGATTATAAAAGGTTGGGAATGCCCAGATAAGACATTCTCAGAGACTCCATACAGACTTGAGCGCTCGGCATATCGAGCTACGGCAGTGTGCTGAAAACAGAGTCCTGTTAACTTTGGGTTTCAACCCCAGGCCCCTGCCCAAGGCATCTCGGGAGATCTGCAAGTGGTGATTCAGTCAATGAATAGAGAGGACTCTTCCCACCATCCCTCCTCTCTACTCATCATTATCAATGCGAGTTTCTCCAGAGCTTGATTTGGTGCCTGGCATTTCTGGAACTGAGTTGAACCAATGTTAAGTCATGAAGGAAGGGCCAAACCACTTTCAAGATTGGATATACGATGCTGGTGTTGAAGGTGCAGTGAGTGGTCTGCCTGTCCCTGAAACTGCCAGGTGACAGCAGTAGGGGATTCAGGCATAAGGAGGCCACCACGATTCACAGTTTACATACTGGCAGAAAGATGATGGACTCTTGTCTCCAAGGCAACATCACAGAGAAGTGAAGAGAGAGTGCTGCTTAGGGGCCTGAGCAGGCTGGGCTGTATCACCAAGGACACTTTGTCTCTGGGCAAACTCCTGGAATAAGCCAAAACTCCACAAGAGGCTGGCTGTCTCCTGCCTGGAGTGGAAGGGCGTCCCAACAGCTCATATCACATACAGAGTGCTCTCGGTGAGCCAGGAGCTTGCTAAACGCTTCATACACATGAATGCATTTAATCCTCATGGCAATCCCATTATCAACCCCATTATACAGATGAGGAAACTAAGGCACAGACAGGTGACAGGTAAGGGAGGAGGCAGAATCTGAACCCAGGTAGCCTTATCCACTGCACTCCACTGCTGTGGAGGGGGATTCGGAGGGCTCTCCTGATCGCCCTTTTTGCAGATGTGCCCTGTGGAGAGGAAAACGACAGCACCCAGCAGGGGTAAGATCTCCATAAACGTTCAACGACCGTATGAACTCGTGAATGAATGGAAGCACCCAGAAGGGCTCCAAGACCAGGCACTGGAGATTCCTTCCCAGCTCCCAGCCATTGTCAATGATGCAAATACTTTTTCTGATTCAGGGCAAGCCACCAAGGCACCCTCCTTGGGCCCCATTAGTCACTTGTTTACACACAGGTGTCTAAGATGCAAACATGCAGGTAGCTGTCCAAGTAACTCAACTGTGGTTTGGGGTAAGGAGGAATTCTTTAGGAAAGTCTGGATTCAGAGTCAATCTGGCAGCATTGCACCAGCAGACCTGTTTGAATCTGAAACCAGGATCAAATGCATTTGCCGTCTGGCAGTTTTCCTGTTTTGCTTTTAATTTTCAGACAGCACACAAACGCGCTCTCATTTCCCTACAAGCTCACACGATTCAGCACTTGCTGTTTCACTTGTCCTGAGGGAGTTGATGAGCTGGTCGCTGGCTGGGAGCTCCTGCTGGTCAGGGTGCGCAGAGGGAGGGATTGCCCCGCACAGGAAGGAGGCACCTACCTTGGCTTCAAAGAAGTCCTTGGCACCTTTGACGCCCTCCAGGGCAACATCGATCTCAGAAAGCTTCGCCAGCGCCATCAGCCCACTGTCCTCCTGTAGTTCCCCCGCTGCGGCCTTGTGGAATATGAGCAGGAACTACAGGGGAAGGTTGATTAGGGTCAAAGTCAGCATCACCGAGAGATTCGCAGCACTCCCCTCTGGCCTGAGCTAGGGTCATTATAGCCAAGCCTATTAAAAGGGGTGTATACGTGTCCGTGTGACAAATTATTTTGTCAAAGCTGAAAACATGGGGAATTCCCTGATGGTCCAGAGGTTAAGACTCTGCCCTTCCACTGCGGGGGGCGTGGGTTCGATCCCTGTTCGGGGAGCTGAGATCCCACGTGACCCGTGCCAAAAATTAAAAAAAAGAAAGAAAGAAAGACAGAAACCAAAGCTGCCTATTTTTCCACAAGGATGTAGGGGAATGGGCACCCTTATATCGAGTTGATGGGAGTGTAACTTGAATCAAAATTTTTGGAGGGCACTTTGGAAATATTTACAAAATATAAAATGTTTTCACCCTACCAATCATTAATTCCACTGCTGGGAATCTGTCCTTTAGAACCATTTACACAATAGTTTAAGAAGCATTGTCTGTAAAAGCAAAAAATTGGCAACATCCTAGTTAACAGTCATGAAAGAAAAAATCCAGTAGACCCGTATGTACTATTTTTTAAAACGAAATAATTCAATATTTCGGACAGTTTTGAACCATTTCCATTTTCCATTTGTGTCCCATTTTGGGCATTAGACTATTTACCATTTTTGGTGTTTTCTAAGACATCTTTATAGAAACTTGTTCCAAATACTTTATGTTTCAAATACATTAGCTCTGTCACTTCCCTTTCAATTTTGTTTACAGCAAAATTTTTTCAAAAATTATCAAGCTTTCCTTTTCTCTCACCAATGTTATGCTTAGAAAATTCTTCCTTGCCACCAAGGTTACATAAACAATTGCCTGTGTTCTTGTCTACTGCATTTATGACTTTTTCAAAAGCGTAAATATTTAATCTCAAATTTATTCTGATTTGTCATGTGAAGTTTATCATTAACCTTATTTTCTTCCAAATGGTTAGCTAGTAATCTCCACATCATTTATTGAATAATCCACCCCCTTCCTCCAGATTCAAAATGTGACCTGAATGAATTTGTCTTTAAAGCCAACTTGTACTAAGACTTCTGCAAAATAAATTTTTAAATAAATAAATAGGCCAACCTGAAAGAGCTGTCCCTGCCCCGCCCTGCCCCCACCTGCACGTCCTTCCATCACCCCCAAGGAAGTTTTATGGCTTTTTACTTCTCTTCTTTAAAAAATTTTCATGAATTTGTCTATCAGACATCTTTCCAACTTCCATAATTTATTTTTCCATCTAGAAAGAATAAAAATTGATGTATTCCAATTCATCCCAGAAAGAGGCTCCTCCAGGTTTTCAAGTGCCTAAAATATGTGTGAAACGTCAGTTTTCAGGGGGTTTTTTCATGACCATCTCCTCTAAAGATTGTCTTTCCCAAGAGGAAACAACATTAGCTAAAGCACAGTGAGAGGTAAGACAACTTCAGCACGCTTTTTCCAAACTCCAACTTGTGTCTTTTACTGCCAACGCTCTTAATCCCTAGAGGGAAGCGTGTTTCATTAAGTGAAAGTCTTGGCTTCCACTACCACCACCCCAAAATGCCTTGCCGGCAAGCCCTTCTTTGTAATTCTTGCTTCAGGGGTCCTAACTTCACTGTGGACATCGCCAAATACAAAGCAAGCGGTGAAGCAAGATGTTCCAGGACTTTCAGCTTCACGAAGGCCACCATGGTCCGCTTCACTCTACAGAAACGTCACTTTCACCCACCTGCAGCTTCAAACTCTCTCACTAGAGGCCGGCAGAGACTCAGTTTGCTGCAGACTAACCGAGCCAGAACACTGGCTCCAAAGAAGCCTTGGAAATCAAGCCTACTGAAGGAGGTGAGGCCCCCCCCAAGAGTAGGATGGGGGACAAGGGGGCAGGGGGACGGTGGTGGCCAGGCTCTCATGGAAGAGCCTGAAGCAGCCAAGACTTCAGCACTGCAAACGTGAGCCTCGGGCAGAGAGAAGGAGTAAAATACCCATCCATCCCTCAGTACCCTGCCCATCCTTAAAGCACTTAGTTACAGAAGCCACCCCCCTCCCCAATGCTCCATACGGTAAACACAAAACAGATACCCCCTCCATACCAGGGAGGCAGCTTAGGAAAGATGGAACACTGCCCCCAGCCTAGCAGCAGTCCAAGTGACCCGACGGGGAGGGGGTGTCTCTTCATCTCTGAAACTCATTTTTCTCACATCTGCAGCAGAGATGACAATGTTGGTGTTTACAGAAGGGCTCAAAGTATTCCTCAAGGGTCCTGGCCACGTGGGCTCACTCTCACTCTGCCAGCTCAGCGGATGACCGCCAGCAGCTCTGTCCTAACTCAGGGGTCCCTCCCAGCCCCAGCCAGTTAAAGAAGAAAAAAAAAAAATCCAGCTCAACCTGAAAATGTTCAGCCTTCCCTAAAGCACGCCAGACTTTCCCATTTAGTGTATTACAATCCCCAACCCCTGAATGACAATTTCTCCAACTGCCCAGCCTTGTTTGTCTTCCTATTTATAGTCCACAAAGACTGGTATGTTGTAGAGAATTGGAAAGTGTCCTAGCTGTGACTCTGAGCAAAGAGGGGGGAGGGAAGGAGAGGCAGAAAACAAAGAAACAGAGAGAACCAACAAAACTAAAAAGCAGTTTCAGACGCAAGCTGTCAAATGCTTCTGATAAATTTAAGGAAATTTTTTTTGATTGAATTTTTTTAAAGATTTTTTTGATGTGGACCATTTTTAATGTCTTTATTGAATCTGTTACAATATTGCTTCTGTTTTATGTTTTGGTTTTTTGGGGCCGCAAGTCATGTGGGATCTTAGCTCCCCGACCAGGTATCGAACCTGCACCCCTTGCACTGCAAGGCGAAGTCTTAACCACTGGACCGCCAGGGAAGTCCCAAATTTAAGGAAATTTTAAATTTCATGACTCTGATTGATGATGCAAACACTTCCCCACATTAGTTAGAGCTCTTAGATGGCAAGTGACAGAAACACACTTGTTGGCTTAAGTAAAAAGGAGGTATTCATTATACAGAAAGGATGTCTCAAAAACCCAAGGGTAAAATACAGTGACCTGGAAGAGGACTGGAACAGGGAGAGGCAATGTTCTCAGGATTGGAGGCAACATTCCCTCCTGAGCTCTTGTGTCTGGACCACGTGGGAGAAAATGGCTGCCCCACATTGAGTCACTCTTATGGGAAGAGCCACCTGCACAGCCAACGTGCAGTACTTCAGCCCCAGTTTCAAAATCCCAGATAGGGAATCCAACTGACCTAGTCTAGCCAGAGGTCCATCCATGGTCCAATCAACCATGAACAGGCAGGGGTGCAACCCAGCACAGCCAGGGCTGCCAGGGACCCACCCCAGAGAGGGTAAGGTGGGAGGAGAAAACAGGGCCTACAGTTCTCAGTACTAACATGGAATCTAGTAAACCCCTTATGCAGCCTTTGTACAAAACTACCACACATCTGGCCTTGGAGCCATTCGCTTTGAGACAGGTGTAATGGAATTAGTAAGGACTACAAAAAAAGAGGGGAGGATATTAAGTCCTCGCTGTCTTCCTCCAAAGGAGAATGAGGTGGTGAGTGCCTGGAATAGGATTCTAGATGCCTACAGTTATGGACATGGAACTGCTAACTCTGGTCCATCCTTATGACTTCTTCTACATGTCTGTACACGTACATAAACCATAAATGCAAACAATTATATTTTATTTTTTAAATTAATTTATTTATCTTAATGATTACTTCTTTTTTAAAGTATTTATTTATTTATTTTTGGCTTCGTTGTTGCGTGCAACCCTTCTCTAGTTGCAGAGAGCGGAGGCTACTCTTTGTTGTGGTGCACGGGCTTCTCATTGTGGTGGCTTCTCTTGTTGCAAAGCCACAGACTCTAGGCATGTGGGCTTCAGTAGTTGTGGCTCGTGGGTTTTAGAGCGCAGGTTCAGTAGTTGTGGTGCACGGGCTTAGTTGCTCCACGGTATGTGGGATCTTCCCGGACCAGGGCTCGAACCTGTGTCCCCTGCACCGACAGGTGGATTCTTAACCACCGCGCCACCAGGGAAGCCCTAAACAATTATATTTTATATACAGTTTGGAAATCTGCTTTTTTCCCTGCTTTTTACATTGTCAACATGTGTTCTCTGGTCATCAAACACTGTGCTATTGAATACATCATCATTTTTAATGGTTCCATATATGCCATCTTCTAAAATGCCCCTTGTGTGCATATATTATTTTCATAATTGGAAGAGAAATGGTTTAAAAGAAAGATTGATTTCCTTGTATGTTGGGGGAAAGTAGCTTTTATTTAGATATAACTCACTTCAGTTGAGTTAATCCAAAGAAAAAGAAAGGGAATACAAACTCACCAAGCACCTACTAAGTGCCAGGTCATGAGGACACCTGTGATGATGGTGGAGCTGTTGACTATGGTGCCTCGTGGCACATGACCTGGATCTAGCCAATCACAGTACCCTGGATGCAATGACTGGTCCAGGAGGTGGGCATGTATCCCTATTAGGGCCAATCAGAAGCCTTCTCCTGAGACTGGTAGGGACTCTGGGATAAAGAAGCCCTCTATCCCCTGGGACAATGTAGCCTGGAGCTGCCAGCAGCCATCTTGTCGTATGCCAGGGACAACACCTTATTTGGAAAGAAAAGATGAGGTGGACACAGAAAAAACACATTCAAGATACGGCAAGAGGAAGACCCTGGATTACTTGTGACTAAAACACTTCCACTTCTTCATCTCCCAGGTATGTAAGCCAATAGCTGTTTGTTCTTTTCTTATTTAAATTAGCTAGCATTCTCTTTCTCTCACTTCCATTCAAGAGTTCTAACTGGTGGAGGCATAGAAAGAGAACTTGGTTCTCGAAACAGTCCTGAGCAAAAGCTATTAACAGCCCTATTTTTTTTTTTTTTTTTTTTTTTTTTTTTGCGGTACACGGACCTCTCACTGCTGTGGCCTCTCCCGTTGCAGAGCACAGGCTCCGGACACGCAGGCCCAGTGGCCACGGCTCACGGGCCCAGCCGCTCCACAGCATGTCGGATCTTCCCGGACCGGGGCACGAACCCGTGTCCCCTGCATCGGCAGGCAGACTCTCAACCACTGCGCCACCAGGGAAGCCCAACAGCCCTATTTTAAGGACAGAAAAACTGAAGCTGAGAAGTAAAATAACTTGTTCCAGTTATGCAGCTCTGTGTGGAAGATGGAGGTTGGGCTATAAGCCTCTTTTTGTTACACAAACACAGCATCGGCCCACTAGTGGCTTACAACATGTGCAGAAACCAGCAGAGTGAAATACTAAGAGCAGGAGGTTAGACTGTGGAGTATTAATGGCAAATGCATCTATACGTCCAAATCCTGTACCTCTGGGTACAACTCCTAGAGCTGGGAGCACAGTGGGGCTCTGAACTGACAAAAGACTGAATGTGAATGTCACTGAAGGCCTGTAGGCAGGTTGAGGACCCACAACAAAACCCTTTGGAGATGTCTAAGCCTCTGCTGTCCACCGTCTGGGCGAAATGGCCAAGCCAGCAGCTAACCAAAAGCTAACTGAGCATCTTGGACGCAGAGAGGGGCACATTTGGGTGGCTCCTGGGTGAAACCGGGGGAGGGACTGTGTCTTAGCTCAGTTGCTGACTTGCACAGACTTTCTAAGCACCCTCAATTTCTGTTCTCCAGCGGTCACAACTTTGCCGTAGAAGTTCTTTCCCCAACCTTGCCTCCAAAGCTTCGCCAAGGCATGATCCTTTACGTTCTACACTCCAGGGGTACCCAGATTGGAAAGAGCCAATGCCCAGCATGATGTATGAACGATACAAAGGAACCAAATGAGAGGCGAGGGAGACAGAGAGGCAGCTGGGAAGTTGAATGTGGTGAATGATGGGGGGAGGCTGTAACCCAGGCCCAGCCCTGAGCTGGGACCTGATTTCAGGCAAGTGTTGACCCTTTTGGTCTTCTAGCTCCTTAGCCTTGAAATGAGAAGTCTGGTACCAGATTATCTTGAGGGCTGTGTCCAGCACAGGTTTTCGTGATCCATCTCCATATGTGCCAGTTTAGGAAAGGAAGAGATGGGAGATTCTGGAGTTGATCTGTGGGCAGTGAGAGGCAAGGCCAGCTGGGGAAGGGACTCATGGCTGCTAGGTCAGCTGCAGAGACCCCCAGCAAGTGCATCCAAAGGCCCTATCTAGCCTGGAAAGATGACCAGTATTCGGCTAAAGTTCTCACTCTCAGAAACCAGGATGCCTGCACTCCACTCTTTCTGGAATAACCAAGGTTAAACCCCAGGAGACAAGAACAGTCCTCTCTTCTCTCAACTCCCAAGGGCCCCCAAAGAGACACGACTGAAAATGAGACCACAGCAGCTGGGCTAATGTCCAAGCCTTTAGCCTGGATGGTGTCGCTAAAGTTATTCTAATAACAGGTCACTGACATATCTAAAAACCTTTCTGCAAGACTCAAACACACAAAACATGGAATTCCCTTCCTTGTTGAGCTGCATCCTTGCCATGGAAGAAACCTAATGGCCTTGAGATTTATTCCCCAAAATAAAAATGGCTGAGCTTTTCATCCATTGGGGGATCAGGTGACTCCATGTGCTTTTCCAGGAAGATATCTGTACGAACACAATTTCAGGGTTTCAAAGACCAAAAAAACCCATCCTCGGACCTGTTTGGAGGGGAAGGTCCATGGGCACAGAGTAAGACCCTTTGTATAATTTCTTTTTTCTTTCTTTCTTTCTTTTTTTTACTATTTTTAAATGCTTGTTATAAAATTAACAGTTTAAATATATATTTTTAAGTATAAAATTATAAAACCACCAACACTTTGCACCCACAAACATCCACAATGAATATTTTGGTGAACATCCCTCCAGATTTCTCAGTACTTATCATTTTACCCAAATGAGGTTATCCTACCCACACTGACTTTCAATCTGCTTGCTCAGCATTTTTTCATGCCAGCACTGCGGTTCACTAGATCCTTAAATTTATTTTAAAAAGCAGAACTGTAGGTTAAATATCCAAGCAGCACTCAAGAGAGGCCAAAGCCATTTGCACTCCAGGGAATGGTAAATCTGCGAGTCCTCTCAGGGCCACCCCCCTCCTCCAGGGGCTCAGGGCCAGCAGGACGCAGGTACCTCACGGAAGCTGAGTTTGCCATCAAAGTCCTCGTCCACCTCCTTGATCATGCTCTTCAGGCCCAGGTGGGTCTGGGGGGCCCCTAGCTTCTCCATCATCAGCTTCAGCTCCATCAGGTCAATGAAGCCATCCCTTCCGGCATCATACCTGTAGGTCAAAGGCAGGGCGCTGGTGAAGGATGGCCATGGCCAGGACCAAAGGACACTTGTTAATCTACCAAATGTGTAATGCTTTTGGCCTTATTTACTGAAAAATGACTCAAAAGACTCCTGCCTTGCAGTGCCCACCAGGGTCACTGCATTGCAAGGGTCCCCTCTCTCTCTTCCAACACCTCTGGGGCTCTGTGGGATATGACTCAAAGTGGGTCCTGTACTGCAGGAGTGTTTTCATGTCTTTCAACTCCTTAATTAGGCCATAAGTTTCTTGAGGATGAAAAACATGCTCGTCTACCTTGATTTTTCCCAGTTTGGGTCAACGAACATCAACTGAACCTCCAGACGCTAGACGATAGAATAGCTGCTGCAGGGCGCCCCACGCACCCACTCTATTACGTAGAGCAACTGACAGTTCTGGAAGCCTCCCCTTGGTCACCGGCCCCTGGGTCTCTGCCGCCCCCAGTTCCACCAACCCCTCCGCTCGTCCTCTGGTCTCCTGTCTCTGGAAACTGCTTCCCGCCCTGGTGCTGGGCTGTGAGTCAGGCCTGGCCCCAGCACTGCGGTTTCACGCTTTGCCCTCCAGCTCACAATCTAGTCTCCAGGTCTGACCGGTCACACCTGTGTGTCACAGATGAGCGGGGTGGTGGCTCTGCCCTCCTGGCCAAGTTTGGACACAGAGCCAGCACCTCTGCTGGCTGTCCCCCCACCCCGGAGCCACCTGCAGGAAACGATCCCAGCCTCCCCATGGCAGGGGTCCTGGCCCTGCCCTCTACTCCCGAATGCCTGGTCAGTCCCGTGGAGCCCTCTTCAGCCTTCTGTCCTTCTGCCCCGGTCACTCCACCACCCCCGCCCTTCTCTATACACTCGGGCTATTGTGGAGTTTCCTCACAGACTCGCTGGCTCTTCTCCTGTCAAGTCCATCCCCTTTTCTGCTCCCCAGAGATCACTTGCTGCTCAGGTATGAACATCATGCTTTAAGAAACAAATCCGTTCATAATAGCCCGAAGGCAGAAACAACCCGAGTGTCCACTGACAGATGAACAGATAAACAAAATGAAATCTATCCATACAGTGGGATATGATATATTTACACAATAGAATATTATTCGCCATTTAAAAAATGAAATTCTAATACATGCTACAACGTGGATGAACATGTCAACATTATGCTAAGGTTGAAATAGGCCAGACACAAAAGGACAAACGCTGCCTAATTCCACTTATATGAGGTATCTAGAGTTCATAGAGACAGAAGGTAGTTACCAGGGACCAGGGGAAGCGGGGGGTGGAGGGGGTTATTATTTCACGGGTTCGAGTTTCAGTTTGGGATGAGGAAAAGGTCTTGGAGACGGGCGGTGGCGAGGGCTACACAAAAATGTGAACGTACACTGATCTCAACACTTACACGGTTAAGACGGTAAAATGTAAAAATCAAATACATGAACAAACAAACAAAACAGGCTTCCTCACTGTCTATCCCCCCCAGCCCCAGCTCCACAAAAGAAACCACCATTGTTAGGAACCACCGTACCAGCCGCCAAGAAATGTAGCCTGTGGGCAGCCAGAAATCTAACCCTGTGGGCTGGTGGTATTTTGAAGCCCATGTGGTCATGCTGGAGATGAGGCCCAGTACTTCCCAGTGTGCCCTGCTCCAGCCACAGTGGCCGACTCATGCCATTCCTCCCACCCAGAACGTACCTCCACCCACCCTCCTCGGTGGCCTTTTCTGTCCCCTGGAGCTGGGGAACCGCCCCTTCTCCCTCTCATCGCTGGCAGCACCAGTCTGCCCTCTGCCTCAGCAGAGGCCACCTCCTTCAAGCAGGTCTGCGCTCCCGCTGGGCTCCCACTCCCTCCCTGCCTGGAAGGATCACGCTGGGAGATGAGATGCTAAAGGACACAGACAATACCCCTGGAGTCCTGTTGGTGAGCTCTGAGGACGCTGAAGGACAAGACAGGTGCTCCAGTGTGGTTTCCAGGAAGCGGGCAGAGTGTATGAATCACAGATGGACCAGCCCAGGCTCTAGTATCATCAAGGGATGGTACTTAAAGGAATGATTGCCAGGGGCCCCCTAAAAGTGATTAGAGGATTGGCCTCATTTACTTGGTTTTTAACTTCTTTTTACAGGTTTTTTTGGTTTTTTTTGTTTTTGGCCGTGCCGCACAGCATGAGGGATCTTAGTTCCCCGACCAGGGATCGAACCCATGCCCCCTGCAGTAGAAGTGTGGACCGTCAGACAAGTCCCCACTTCTTTTTAAAGTAACAGCTTTATTGAGATATAATTTAAATACCATAAAATTCACTCTTTTAAAATTGCACAACTCAGTGATTTTTAGCATATTTGCAAGGTTGTGCAGCCATCATCGCTATCTAACTCCTCAACATGTTCATCACCCCGAAAAGAAATCCATGCCCTGTAGCAGTCGTTCCTCATGCCCCTCTCCCCGGCCCATAGCAACTACCAGTTTGCTTTCTGTCTCTATGGTTTTGCCTACTCTGGACACTTGATATAAACGGCATCATACGATATGCGACCTCCTGTGTCTGGCTTCTTTCACTCAGCATAATGTTTTCAAAGTTCACCCAGCTTGTAGCACATGTCAATCAGTACTTTATTCCTCTTATTCATTGCTGAATAATATTCTATTGTATAAATATACCATATTTTGTTTATCCATTCACCTGCTGATAGATGTTTGTGTTGTTTCCACTTACGGCTGTGATGAATAATGCTGCTATGAATACTCAGATGCAAGTTTTTATGTGGACATTTGTTTTCATTCCCCTTGGGCATATAACCAAGAGTGGAATTGCTAGGTCATATGCTCATTGGCTTTTGAAACAGGGTTGTCAAGCTGGTCCAACAGAAAACTGTGATGACTGACCTATTATCTCTACCGAATCAGCAAGCCCCCTCTATTAGGCTTCTGGGGGAACGACAGGCAGGAGTAGAGGCCCATACAATTCAGTGGCTTGCCTGTTAGGTGTCGGGCCACCTAGGAAGAGTGCTGACTATCAGATTTGCTGGTGACACAAAGCTGTGACAGAATCTAGTCCCAAAGGATCTCAGCAAGCTGGTGACGGCCAGGACTGGGCTCTGTGTGTGGGCATGACGGAGACGGGTATTCGCCAAGCACAAGGAAGACCTTTCTAGCAAAAACAGCTAACACAAGACCTGAGGTGAGAAGAGCTCTTACAAACAGGCCGGAGGGACGTCTCTGTTACAGGGAGTCCTAGTCAAAGTAAACAGGCTTCTTTAGTGTGGAACTTTCCAGAGCCTTCCATATGGTCACGTGTCCGAAACTTACCGGAGGGAAACAGCACCCAGACTCATCAGACCACACAATCCTCTGTGTTCAGGGATTTTCCACTGGAGGAGGCACGTCTAAGCAATCGAGTGTTCCAAGGAAAACACTTTGGGAAGCGCTCCTCAGGCAATTCTACCTCAGGAAGGCAGCCCGTCGTTAAACGGCCCCTATGTTCCCCTCCAGGCCGAGATTGTGAATGAATGTCCTCTGCCTGCTGCTCAGTGCACAGCGCATGCTCCTGCGAAGTCTGCAGAGGAGACTGAAGCCACGAAGGGGGATGAATTTAAGATGTGGATCTTTCGAGGAAACGCAGAGGTTCGGGGTCTGAACGCAGAGAAGAAAGGAAGGAAAGTGAAGGGAGGACAAGAACAGCTGAAAAGCTCAGGGGTAAAGAGAGGGGAGGGGGCCCCAGGAACAGGAGGTGAATTGGGGCAAGATAAGGAAAGGTCAGGGAACAAGGCAGGAATTCGTCCTCACCCAGCAGGGGCAGGAACACAGCTAGCTCAGCCTCCGCAGCACAACCGGCAGTCGAGATGGGGCCATGGCAAAGAGGGGCTCGGAGACCTTATCCCTGGCATTTCTCTGGGGTTCTAACTGAGAAGAGTCAAGAAGGGTTGGAAAACCTCTTTTAGGCCCTCAAGCCGGAAACATTCTCCAGGCCTAAGAAAGAGGACAAATATGTGAGAAAGGGCCTTGGCAAAGTCTGGGTGACAGGTTAAAGGAATTCCAATTTCTTTCAATAGGCAGGAAATTTTGGTTTGACCACTTTGGTGAGTAATGTGCCTGGGAGCAAAAGCACACCACCTCGGTGGGCAAATCCCAGACAGAAGAAAGGGTCGGGGGACTTCCATGGTGGCACAGCGGTTAAGAATCCGCCTGCCAACGCAGGGGACACGGGTTTGAGCCCTGGTCCAGGAAGATCCCACATGCCGTGGAGCAACTAAGCCCGTGCACCCCAACTACTGAGCCTGCGCTCTAGAGCCTGCGAGCCACAACTACTGAGCCCACGAGCCACAACTACTGAAGCCCGTGTGCCTAGAGCTCATGCTCCGCAACAAGAGAAGCCACCGCAATAAGGCCACGCACTGCAACCAAGAGTAGCCCCTGGGCTTCCCTGGTGGCGCAGTGGTTAAGAATCCGCCTGCCGATGCAGGGGACATGGGTTCGAGCCCTGGTCCGGGAAGATCCCACGTGCCGCGGAGCAGCTAAGCCCGTGTGCCACAGCTGCTGAGTCTGCGCTTTAGAGCCCACGAGCCACAACTGCTGAGTCTGTGTGCCGCAACTGCTCAGGCCCGTGCACCTAGAGCCCGTGCTCCGCAACAGGAGAGGCACCGCAATGAGAAGCCTGCGCACGGCAAGGAAGAGTAGCCCCTGCTTGCCCCAACTAGAGAAAATCCACGCGCAGCAGCAAAGACCCAACACAGCCAATCAATCAATCAATCAATCAATTTGTTAAAAAAAAAAAAGAGTAGCCCCCGCTCTCCTCAACTAGAGAAAGCCCGCTCGCAGCAACGAAGACCCAACGCAGCCAAAAATAAATAAATAAATTTTAAAAAGAAAAAAAAGAAAGAAAGGGCCAGGCATCCTGCCGGGAGCACCAGTTTGGCACAGGAATAAAGCCAGTGTGTGGACTGAGAGGGGATGTCTCCAAGGCAAGAGGGGCAGGAAAGAAAGGGGTCACTCAGCCACTGCCTCGACTCCCAGGGACTCAGCAAAGACTGCGTCCCTTTGTTCCTGCCCGAAGCACCAGCCAAGCCCATAGTTAAGTCCTGGGAGGACCATAAATTGACCACATTAGTGGTGTCCTCGCCCCTCCCCACGGAACTGGGATTTGTAATCCAGAAGTGCATCTTTCCCTCTTTAAAGTGACCATCTCCGAGGGTTGGTCCACAGCCACTTCCTTCAGGGCCTGCATATGCCAGACAGGCAGGAAAAACCTCCCAGGTCCCCCTCATCAACTTACTGTTTCATCTGCTCCTCTCAAAGCATCCGACTACCATATGCGTTCCGCGCACACGATGGGATTCAAAGCCCCTAATAACTACAACTAGCCTGCTTTGCAGTTCACAGCACATCGTCTCATACACTAACCCTTTCATCTTTATGACAGTCCTATGAAGAATTCATAATGGCCGCCTGTTTACTGTTTATTGAGTGCTCACTAAGTGCCCGGCGCTGTGCTGAAGCACCTGAGTTAGTTCAGCAGTGCTGTGAGGTGGTCACGAGTCACCCCATGTGACAGGTCGTGAAAGCTGAGGGGTGCAGTGAAGCCAATTGCTGTGGATCAGAACTAACCTGGGGCTTTCAGGCGGGTGCCTGGCTTCACGTGGGAACAGGCGAGGCAGGAATGACCATGAACTAAGCTTATACCATGTGCCCCTTAACTCAGTGGGGAGCCAGGGGATGGATAGAGTGCACACACTATGTCCCAACAAACAGACCGCTAGTCAACTGTGCGATTCACACATTTTACAATTTATATCTGATGACTTTGGCAGAAGTAATAGGAGTCACGTTGCTGAGTCCCATACGTGTGTAGATTCTGATTCTGGTCTCGGAGTGCGGTATCGCCAGCTGCCCACATACGCAAAATTATTCATTTTTGCCCGAGAGAATACCGATGTCTCACAAACATTTGAAGAAACAGTCTCACCAACACAGCCCTTCAAATAGATTTGATCGGTTTAACCCTCCAACACTCCTTTAAGGAATGTCACACTGTCAGGCTGACGAAGAAACCAAGCCCACCTAGGTCAACCAACCAACCGAAGGTCACTAGGCCCAGCGAGGTTAGCCCCGGTTATCGCCACTTGATGCCCACAGCCCACGGCCCGACCGCAGGGCTGGGCAACACCGCCACCAGATGTAGGTTTGATAGCAGGTCAGTCCTTACAGGATGCCAACGTGGCCCCTCCAGTGACAGTTGACAGAGACAAGCCAGCCAAAGCTAAGGCAGAGAGGCGTCCTGGGGAAGCAAGGTGTTAAATGGATAAAGGCCCTTCTGAAAGCTGTGGGACAACTTCAGCAATGCATTCCACCGTGGGTGCGCTTGAAGGAAGCCGGAGGTGAGGACCCCTCGCAGAGGCCCCCAAGGCTGGACTGGGCGCAAAGCACTCACCCTCAACCTGCTCAGAGCCCCTCTCCTCAAGTAACTGCTGTGTGAGGACCCCCTGAGACAAGGCCATCTGCAAACAGGTGACCTTACGCCAAACTTCCGGGCCCGTGGGAGAGATGAATGCAGGCGGATTTGTTTTCCTCATTCTGGAAACCTGCTTTGCTTCCAGTCCCTCCACGAAAATTCCATCACATTCCTTGCAGTTGGGAATCCAGCCCCATGGAAAGGGAGCAACACCTCGAAGAACCTGCCCAGGTCGGGCCCACCTGCACTGCGCAGCTGGCAGAGACACCCACACCCAGGGGAGTCGGGGAGGGAGCCCCAGACCTAGGCTCATCTGGGGCTCTCCTTCTCCCTACAAAGCCGGCCTAAGCTGCATCACTCTCCCCCTGTTTCAAACCATCAAAATATTTCCTCTCCCCGCCTCCCAGTACTTTATATCTTTCAAATGCTTGCAGGCTCACTGGGGCTCCCTTAAGCCCCTGGCTCCTCCCTCTCCCAACATCTTAGCTCCCTGTACCAGTTTTTTTCTATAATTTAAATTTTAACCAAGATTTTTCTTATTAAAGGCAGTTCAGGATATTAAAAAAACAAAAAACAAGAAACCGCACTCATAACTCCGAGACCCCGCATCCTTGTTTGTTTCCTGGGGCTTCTTTCTAGCCCTCCTCTGAATTGGTGAGCTTTTTCCATGTTTTTGCTTTAAAATGTCCTCATTCCCTTCATCCTCCTAATCTCCAGGATCTGTTAGGGGGAGATTCCAGTTCCATCGGCACTGCACGTGGCCCCGCAGACACAGGCCTGGGTGCAAAGCCAGCCCTGCCATTCATTTGGGAGAGACGGGCTGCCGAGCCCACTGCAGGCTGACTCTAACTGAGCTGCCTGTGCCTTGCAGAGCTGTAGACGGGCCAACAGGAGATAACACGCCAGCACCGGCCCCCGGCACCCAGTAAGCAAGCAATGGGAGGGAGCTATATTTAAAAGTAGGACCTGTCTGCAGCTGTGAAGAGGAAGCAGACAACTTCCAGGGCTGCTGCTCTGATGAGCTGCCCACACCCACTGGCCTCAAACAGCCTCTACCATCTTTAGCATTCTGGGGGAAACCCGAATCCACAGGCTGCTGCGACCCCTTCGGCTGAATTTCCAGGAAGCCCTTGATGAGTGACTCTCATCGCCCCGCCTGTCCTGTATGAGAGCATCACATCTGTCCTCCAAGGGCTCAAGTGAAAAGGCTTCCCAACTCAACTGATTGGGGTCATCACTGGTCAGGGGAATGGGGTGGATTGAGGCAGGATGGGCTGAGATCCCTGAACACTGGGCCCACCACCCTGAGTGTCTATGACCTGGGAAAGCCCGTGGCCTGGCCAGAGGGGCCCAGGTGACCCTAAATCCTCACCCGACCGAAGGCCTGCCAGTAAGGAGACAGCAGCAAGGGCTCAGGGGCTGGTTTCCAATGTCCGCCCCGTGCTGGTCCGTGAATGGCTTGCTCTCTCAGCTCCACTGTGCAGAGCCCCTGGGTTTTCTTGGTTTTCACCTGCCCAGAATAATCCTGCTATCAAGGAAGAAAGAAGCAGGGCAGGCTTTGTCTGCCTGAAACTCAGCCATCAGAAACTCCCCAGGGATCCCCAGGGGGTACGGGGGTTCTCAGGAGGATTGCCCCAGAAAATGCCTTACTCTTAGTGCTGGGGGGAACCGCCTGCACCCCAGAGACCCAGAACATGGGAACACACCGGCTTGTCTCCAGAAAGGTCTTGTCTGGGAAACATGCACTGCCCTTTCAGACAGGCTGGCTCTGGCAGCCACTCAAAGTGTGGTCCCCGGACCAGCAGCATCACGGTCATCCAGGATTATTCGAAAGGCAGAATTTCAGGTCCCCTCCCAGACCTGCTGAATCAGAACCTGCATTTTCACAAGATGCCCTGTGTGGCCCAGGCTCTTTCAAGTAGGAGAAGGGCACTGTGCCAGACTGTCCCCAGAGCAGGCAGCCCTTCCTGGGGCTTTCCTGCTTCTCCCGTGGGTGACCCTGGCTGTGCCCATCCAGATGAGCCTCAGGGCCCCCGAGCCCATAGGACTGCCGTTCCTCCGCGCTTCGCTGCCTGCCCCTTCTCTGAGGTCCTGGTTTCCCCTCTTTTGTGTAGGTCCCCCTTAGCTGTCCAATTATCTGCCCTTTCTTTCCTCTCTCTCTCCCTCCCTCTCTCCCTCCCTTTCTCCCATTCTTTCTCCCTCTCTCCCCTCCTCCCTCCCTCCCTCCCTTCCTTCTGATTTGCTGCAGACTGAGAAACCACATCTCCAAGTGTGTTACAACTACATGCAAAGTAAAAGAAAGCAGGGTGCGAGGAAGGGGGACCCTGAGGAATTAAGTACAAAAGCTTTTGAGCCCAGAGTCTGATTTCCAATCAGGCTGCTCCCAGCCGCCTTTGTGGGATGAACGCCTGGCTCTTCGAGTCACCTGGCTCACATCTACCTGGGGCCTCTCCAGAGCAGAAGAAAAGCACAAAGACCAGTCCCAGCGGGGAGGCAGATGTACAGACAGTTGAGCTGTGATAAGGCCGGAGCATGGGCAGAGCTGGCTCTAACAGGAGTGAGTGTGCAGAGCCGTGGGAGGGAGCCCCTGTCACCAGTGCAGTCCAGAGGTGCCGGGATGTCCCAGAAGGGGGGAGGGGGCCAGCTCCCACAAGGCATTCTGGGAGAGCTGTGTCTTCTTACGGGTAAGAGGGGCAACCCTCAAAGAGTGTGAAGCAGAGGGCTTCCCTGGTGGCGCAGTGGTTGAGAGTCTGCCTGCCGATGCAGGGGACACGGGTTCGTGCCCCAGTCCGGGAAGATCCCACATGCCGCGGAGCGGCTGGGCCCGCGAGCCATGGCCGCTGAGCCTGCGCGTCCGGAGCCTGTGCTCCGCAACGGGAGAGGCCACAACAGTGAGAGGCCCACGTACCGCAAAAACAAAAACAAAAACAAACAAACAAACAAAAAGAGTGTGAAGCAGAGAAGTGACATCAGATGGCTGTCTCAGAAAGACCCCTCGGCTTGATGTGCAGGATGGATTTAGGGGGGCAGTAGCGGGGGAGAGTGGAGTGAGCAGTGGGGAGCATGCAGCAGTCCTCACTGTGGAGAGATGCAGGGAGAGAGAAGGTGAGCTGGGAGTGGCCCTGGGGGCAGGTGAGCGCCAGCTTCACCTGTCCTGTGCACAGCCAGTGCTGCGGGGACTCACTCCTGGGAAATATCCTTCTTTTTCTGGTAAGAGGCCAACATCTTTACAGGCTGCAGGAGACCAGTTGGGTCTCCCCAACCACAACCTCCAATAGTTCTGTACATGGCGTCTGGAAGTTCATAAAGAAAGGGAAGGCGGCAGGGCAGAGCTGAGGGGCCATCCCCACCCCTACAGAGCACCCACTGTGTGCTCAGGGCCCCGCAAGACAGCAGAGGGGATGCAGAGTCAGGCAGCTGCTACCCAGGCTTTTGAGACGAGCAGGGAAATCCTCTTTGTCCCAAATGCCTGCAGTGGGAGTGCACTGCACCTGCCAGGGACTCCCACGCGGATTCAGAAGGAGAGAGAGCAGACGGTGCACCAAGCTCCCCCAGCCTCGCGCTCTCAGACTGGCTGCCGTAGCCCAGTAGTGGAAAAGACCTCAGATCGGGAGGTTTCAGCTCCACGCAAACTCTCCCACTGATGCCAGCAACCCACTGTGGAAACAAAGCAAGCCAGGCCCCGTGACCGCCCTCCAAAGGAACGTGCCAGTGGCAACCAGTTACTAGGCCGGGAGTGCTAAGGGCTTCAGCCACACTGAGGGCACAGATGCCAAGAGCCCACGAGTGACCAGGTAGAGAGGGACAAGCCTTGGAAAGCTTCTGCCCTGGCAAATGCAGCAGGGAACAATTCGGTCTACTGGAGCCTTGCTGGGCTCCTCCTGAGGAAGGTGGAGGGCAGCAGGGGCTGGCAGTGAGCTCCTGGGGTCAGACTGCCCTGGTTCAAGGCCCCGGTGACATCCTGTGCTGTGTGTCCTTGGGCGATTTACTCTCTGGGCTTTGTCCAGGTGCTGCCAAGATGACAGGAAGATAGATAAACTCTCAGCTTATCCTTAAGCGCATGGGTAAGGGTTCACTTTTTTAGTTTTGGCTCATTAAGAGAAGGACCCTAATCCTGGGGTCTCCCCTTGGTCCTTTTGAAGTCGGGGCACCTTTGCTGGGTTTGGATAAGTACAGGCGGCTGGGGACTCACTTGGGAACAGGGGATGGAGCAAGTGGATCTGGGAATTTAGAGTTACCGGCTATCCATCCAGGAAGGAGGGGGAGAAGGGCATCCCAGGGGACGCCCGCCCTGAGCACACCCTGATGGAGGCGATGGGGAGGCCATAGGGCTCTTGTGATCAGGGGTGTCGAAATGAGCAAGGGTGGTTCTTTGCTGTGGTAATGGGGTGTCTCCCCTTGGCTCCCAACACCTCCTATAAAAGGCCTGATGGGCTGGGAAACTGGGCCAGAGGTGCCTCTGGAAATCTAGTTTGCCTGGGAATCCCCAGGAGCCCTGTGGATCTCGGGGGACGGGTGCCCCCAAACAACCCGGGGTTTCCACCCCCAGACCCAGTCAGGCCTGGTGCAGCCCCGGTAGTGACCCACTCTCCCTCGACTCCCAAGCCCAGGAGCCAGGGAGGGAAATGGCCAGGGGGAGGCCCTGAGGGAGGGGGAGGTCAGGGCCTACAGGCCCAGTGGAAGTGGACTGTCGGGGGGACTCAGCCGTCCCTCCACATAGAAAGGAAAAGCACCTGGGCTGCCAGCCTCTGGGTCTTCAGAGCCTCCGCCCACAGCTTCCCTGCCGGTGGCCCCTTTCCAGTGTCCTTCCTCTGGGCTGGTACCACCTTAAATCCAGCAGCCCTGCTAGGGGCCTGGACCTGCAGCTCCCTCAGTGGAAAGAACCTGGGGCTGGAACTGGAGTGACCTAATTAAGGCTGTGACTGCACACCAAGTGGTCACGCGATCTTGGGGACAACCTGAGAAGGTGGTCACTTTCCTTTTTCCGCATCTCACTTACAGGCATGTGCCCTGTGTCACGCGGTTGGTGGCACTGCCGGAGGGGACTGCACAACCCCACCGAAGGCTCCTATTCCTGACAGCCCTGGGAGCTGGGAAGCTCCACTGGGGCCGTAATTAGGGACTCAGGGCAGCTCCAGAAGCAAAGCTCAGGCCCCTCTACAGAGGTCAAGGATCCCCTGCCCTGCCTGTGGCCCTGGGTCCAGCTCTGGGGACTGAAGGAAGAAAGAAGTCAGCCACACTCAACCTTAAAGAGCGGACCCTGCTTTCCCAGGACAAACACCTGGGAGGAGGGGGAGGGGAACCTCCTAAGAATCAACAATAATGGACAGACTGGAAATTGGGGGTTATGGGAGAGAGACTGTGGAGCGCCAACAGCCCAGCGAGAATGGGGTCGGGCTGGGGCAGCCAGCGAGAGAGAAGAATGCAGTAGCCAGCTGTGACCGGCCTTGAGGGTCAGCGTGAAGAGTCTGAACTTCGTCCCACGGTCCCCATCAGTAAAATGAGGGATGATGAAAGCACCATCTCACAGTGCTTACGATGTGTAAATGCCAAGAACGGTGCCTGCACACAGTAGGTGCTCTATACGCAGTGGCTCTTAGCAGTGGCTGTGCTCAATAAAGTTGGCCCTTGTAGGAAAGGGTGGGGGGAGTATGAACCATTTAGGGAGGGGACAGAGACCCTGTCACTGAGGCCAAGATGGACAGAGCTACACAGGATCAGGGGCCAGCACCTCTCCAAGGCTGAGACAGAGCTCACCATGTCCCTGAGGGCGCAGAGCTGAGCCTGTCAGCAGCCAGATCTTGTTGGTAGAGGGTTGATGGCCAGGGACCATGGTCCCAGGCACAGTGTTCAGTGAGAATTGCCAGGTGGGGCTGGGGGGCCCCGGGAGTTGCCTAATCCCAAGGCTAGGATCAACTACAGCCCTGGGGTCCCTTGCCATTCTGACCAGGAAGGGGCAGCAGGGCCGGCCTTAGGCATGTGACAGTTTATAAGTCCTGAACGACATCCTTCTACTTCCTGCAAACCTGATCTGAGCTGGCAGAGTGCTAAGGACATAGTGTCAGCCAGAGGCAGCCTTGTGTGGAGACAGACCACGCAGTCCTCGCCTCCAAAATCAAAGAATTTACCTTCATTCAGCAACACGGGGGGCAGCTAGGCGGAGACTGAAAGAAAATAAAACCAGGCCTGGACACCCCCCAACACACACACCTACCCACCCACGACTTGTGCAAAGGCCTCCACACTGAGAGAAGGGCCATTAGCAGCAGAACATCAGGCAGGCACTGAAAGGAACGAGAGCCATCAGTGCAGGTGACGTGCACCAAAGATGGCGCTGGCCACATGCACTCCCGCCTCTCCACCTGGAGACCCTTCTAAAAGGAGAGGAAATCAGAGGCACTTGACTTATGATGATAAAGGGAATAAGGGAGTTTGGAAGGGGGGCTAGGGAGAAGGGGGAGGGTCCAAAGACTTGAGATGAAGGACACCTGCTTTAGCCACGGGGCTCAAGGAGGCAGACATCCAAGGCCAAGGTCTCTGTGCAACCAAGTTAGTTTTCGTTTTCCTTTACATCTGGAGGGCTTTTGTTCTTTGTTTTTTGTTTTTGGCCTCACCACGCAGCTTGTGGGATCTTAGTTCCCAGACCAAGGATCAAACCCGTGCCCTCTGCAGTGGAAGCACAGAGTCCTAACCACTGGACCGCCAGGGAAGTCCCTAAGCCCTTCCTGACCACAGCCCGGCTCAAACACACCTTGGACCAACTCTCAGAGGAAGTAACACCAAGGCAGCCCTTCCAGGGTGCAGAGTGTCACCCAGGGATCCCAGCTGCAGGGCACCAGCTGCCCGGCCCTCTTAGGTGGCAGGAGAAGCAGATACATATGTTCCTCCTACTTAAGCAATAATCTTCCAGAAGCAACTCTGGGGTCCTAGAGCTCTGGGATCCCTCTGCCATCCACTTTTGCTTCTGCCTCTTCTTCCGCTGGGGGCTCCAGGTCTGCCCCAGCCAGTGAAACCACAGGCCACTGACAGGGAGAAAGGCCGAGAAGTGAGGAAAGGGGTGAGCAAGACCACCGACGACTCACAGGGCTCAGGATTCAGAAGATTCCAAAGCAGTTGCCTGGAACAGGGGCCGGCAAACTATAGCCTGCGGGCAGATTCTGCTCACCAGGTCTTATCCGGACACAGACACGCCAGTTAGTTTAGGTCCCTTGACGTATCGTCTGCAGCTACTTTCGGTCACAGCGGCAGAGTTGAGCAGTGGCAACAGAGAACCTAGGGCCCACAGGGCCAAAATAGATTTACTACCTGGCCCTTTACGGACCAAGCTGGCCCAACCCTGGCCCAGAAGGAACTTTGACCGTCGTACAGCCTGACCCCCAGCCTTCCAAGAGCCTCCCAACCCTTCCTTGCTGCAAAACTCTCACTCCACGAAGACAGACCACACCTTCCAATGGAACTCCAGAGAAAGGGGCTTACCACCTTTGAGACCATTCTTTTTATTTTTCAACAACTCCAACCATGAGAAAGTTCTTTCTTCTCTACGCTGAACCAAGGCCGTGGCTTCCTTTCACTGAACCCTCATTACCCACCTTCTGCCCCCTGAGGTCGAGCAGATCCCCACCAGACTTCAAACTCTCAGCCCCCATCCTCTGGCTCCAGGAGCCTCGGCCCCAAGGCCTTTGATCCTTCGAGGGCCTGAACCCCTTCCCAGTCCTGGCTGGCTGCTCCTCCCTGGCTTTGTCCAGAAAGACCACGACCCCCTGCCCTGAATGCAGCATCTTCACGGTGTCTGCTAGGCTACCCGGGGTTTCTTATACATGGGTGGTGGATGGCTTTTCCAGGATTTGCATCCTTCCCTGTCAAGCAGCATCATGTTAAATCCAGCCCATTGTTCAGAGTCCATAGAGCTTCTCGAGGGCAGAAACCCCTCCAGATCAATCTGTATAATACCAGCACCTGGCATGTGCTTCACCGAATGAATGAAAAAACTGATGAATGAACAGCTCACAGACAGCAGGTGAGAAAGAGGCTCATCCTTCTCATCATCATGGAATCCCAGGAGCAGACATTAGCGAATGTGCACACCGCGCTGGCCACGGGAGCCCAGGGGCGGGAGCCCCGGGAAAGGGGTCACAGAAGGTCCGTGAGGCCTCGGAACCAAAGAAGGATTCAGTGCGGGACTTGGGTCTGCGTCTTGGCAGGCCACTGGGCACAGGTAGAGTTTCATCCTGCAGGATGGCACAGTCCACGCTCCAACAACTCAGATATCCCTGTATGTAGGCCTTCCAAGGACCATCTAGCATTTAGGACCAGGGGAGCCCTTCAATCACCAACACTGAAGGGACACAGAAGCAGGGGGAGGCTGCAGAGTGTGAGCCTGCAGGAGTGCACCTGATACACAGATATTCATGAAGCAGGAAGCTAATAATAGCAAGCTGTGTAAAACCTAGCGTGTGTGCTGGGATCCTACACGGAGTATCTCTTTCCCCAAGTCACGGACAGGCCTGGCGGCCACTAGCTCCAGAGCCTGAGACCTGATTCATTCGATACATCCTTAGAGATCACTGGTTCAGCCACGCCGTGAAACCACACACGATGTAGCCCGTGTCCACCAAGCCCCCCAAAGTCAACGGAAGATGGTATTTCTATTTACTAGTTAGTCTGGGGGGTGGGGAGGTATCACAGGGCTAAGAGTATAAATCAAGTTAGAGTCCCCTGGACCTTAACGCTTTGAAACTAGGCACTTAACTAATTTTGCAAGAGAGAAAGGACTTTTTTTTTTTTTTTGCGTTATGTAAGATTTTAATAAGTCACTCAAATTCTCACAAAATGTGATGCTCTGTAATAAGGAGGGTGGAGGAGGCTTCCCAGAGAAAGGAGGTAAGGAGCAAGGAATGAGGAGAAAGGAAACTCTCTGCCAAGATAAAACTGCCAGAAACAGTGGCACCTGCTTCCAGCCACCCCGACATCACACTCTGGGCAAAGAAAACCAGTGCTTAAACCTCTCTAAGAAATAGTTCCCAGTTACAGCGTCTTTCTGCTGGAGACCAAGGCCCCAAACAGAAGCCGGCCTGGGTTCTGGCTGACTGCCCGCCAGGAATTCAGACAAGCCCTGGGTTCTCCTGCCCCACCTTCAAGCAGAACAGTCAAAGGTGCAAACTCCAGTGCAGGTGAGGGAATTTCAACTCTAAGGTGGGTCACCGTGCACTAAAGACACAATCAGGAGAGTCAGAAGCCCCCGCCTTTCTCTAAGGGGGAAAAAAAATCACTGAACTAACTTCCAGTTACTTCCATCCACCTTTCCCTGTGTATAAGGCAATTCACTCAAAAGATACAGATACAGATCCACCTCCCCAGTAAACCTCCTTAACGGGGCTCCCTTCACCCCTTTGGCAAATTCCCAGCCCTCCAAGTCCACACCCCTTCCTCCCTCCCTCAGAGAAAAGTCTAGGGAGGAGAAAAAGAAACTGGGGGTGGGGGAGATGAGAAATGAAGAGTTCCAGGGCAGCCCTGCCTTTTCGGGGTTCAGCAGTGATGGGGAGTCAAGTCCTGGCAGGGCATCCATGATGTCATCATTTCCGATTCTGATAAAAAGACAACTTTCCCACAGCCAAAGGCTCCTCTCCCCACCCTCTCTCTGGGGCATTGAAACACAAGCTTTTACTATGCTGCAAGAACATCACAACTGCATTTTAAGATGCTGTATTTGGGTCCACCCTTAAGTGGCTGCCCTCATTACCTCCCTTTGAAAGGGGCCTCTGGATAAGCCCAAGGTAATTAAAATTTCCTGTCTAACCTTCACCGCTCCACCAGCTCGTATTACAGCCCTGGACACACACGGTAGAGTCAGTTTCTCTGGGGCCTTCTCACTCTTCGTTTAAAATCAGGCCACTATTCTCTTGGCCCAGCCTATCCAGTAACACTCTTGGAAACGGAGAGGGAACTTTCTCTGGTGACGCCTCTGGCTTCCCACACTCATTAGAAAATTCTCTCTCTTCTACAACACACCAGGCTCATTTGTAGTAGGTCCCAACAATACAAAGGCAAATAAATGACCCCCCCGCTCCAAGAAGCTGATGTGTTCACAGGCTGGAAAGGATCCAGGGTTTTTTAAACCTTGAAAATGTAAGAGATCCCTAAGTGAAATACTTTTAAATAGGAAAATCAAACTGCAAAGATCAAAGCACGTTTTGCAGTGTCTGCATAAATCTATATAGCCCCGGGCAAAAAGAACAGGCGTACTTTGTTCTGGTCAAGTCAGGTTCTGAGTGAACTCTAAGGCGACATCAGAATCTGGATCTAGAAACAGATTAAAAGTGAAATTCTTGCTGAAAGTAAGTGCACTCCTGGCACAAGCTGGGGGCTTTCTATTGGTATTGTTTTTTGTAGTTAGATGGCAACTCCATTTGAAATAGGGTTAGGCTTTGAGAAGACTGATCCCCCTTCTGTTGAGGGTAGGAATCATTCTGGCTTTGGTTACATCTCAGACCTCCTAAATCACCTGAACAATCTAAAGTGGTTAAGATTCTGACATGTCATGATGCACATAGACAGAGCACCTCTGCCCAGGGGCAGTAAGGGGTTGAAGAGGGTCCCCCCACCCCAAAAATTCACAGCCATCTAGAACTTCAGAATGTGACCTATTTGGAAATAGGATCTTTGCAGATATAATAAATTGAATTAAAATGTCATTCTGTGGAATTCCCTGGCGGTCTGGTGGTCAGGACTCAGCATTTTCACTGCCGTGGCCCAGGTTCGATCCCTGGTCAGGGAACTAAGATCCTGAGATCCTGCAAGCCACGCAGCATGGCCAAAAAAAAAAAAAAAAGAAGTCATACTGAATTAGGGTGGGCCCTAAATCCAAGGACTAGTGTCTTTACAAGAAGGCCATGTGAACACACACACACACAGGGAACACCATGTGACTATCAAGACAGGGACTAGAGTGACGCGTTTGCAAGCCAGGGATGCCGAGAATTGCTGGCAACCATCAGAAGCTAGAAGAGGCATGGAAGGGTTCTTCCCTAGAGGCTTTGGAGCAAGCATGGCCCTTCTGACACCTTGATTTCAGAGTCCAGCCTCCAGAACGGTAAGAGAATACATCTCTCTTGTTTTAAACCACTAGCTTGTGCTCCTTGTTACAGCAGCCCTAGGACACTCATCCACTCACCCAGAAGCAGAACGAGTAAGTCCCCTCAACAGAGCCCTGGGGGCAGTCCCAGGGGGACCAATTACCCACCAAGCGGCCACATCCCCACTCCACAGCTCAAGCTGCAGGTGAAATCAGCTTCAAAGGAGAAACCAGACATTGCAAAGTGTTTGTAAATTATTTAACAAAAAGGACAACATACAATTTGCACATCCACCAAAATTATGGCTGTGAAAATTAGTGCCTGAAACTTACTGGTCTCACCACGCACGGGCCAAGCATTGAGCTAACTGCTTCATATACATGAATTTATTTAATCCCCACAATAAACTCACAAGGCAGGTACTTTTCTATCCCCACTTGACATAAGGGGAAACCGAGGCACAGAGCTTTTCAGTAGTAACCTTCCCAAAGTAACCTTCCAAGTAGCAAGTGGTAGAGTTGGGGTCTGAACCCAGGAAGCCTGGGTCCAAGTTCATGCTCTTAACAGACTCACACACTGCTTCTGCAATGGATAGAATGTGGAAAGCATGAAAAACAAGTTGAGATTTTTCACATGATTTTTTTTAATTTATGCATAAAAAACAAAGAAAAAAGAAAAAGACACATTTCAGTTGGGGGCAGATGTGTGGCAACGAGCAGCTGCTGACCGGACAGGGTGAGGGCAGAGTGACACACCCACAGGGCAGGGAGACGAGTCGGGGAGGGGTGGGCATGCCCAGGGCTTCTCCAGGAAGAAGAGGCACCACAAAGGGATCCGCTTGCCCAGCCCTCAGAGAGTGGCCAAAGCGTGCTCAGAAAAGTTTCGATGCAAGAGTGTGCGTGGGGAGGGGGATGTGAGCAAAAATTAGGTTTTCAAGAGGACCTACCCAGATGTAGTTTTGGTTTTTTTTTTAAATTTTGTTTAAGTCATGCCGTATTTTTTAAAAGTCAAGTAGGACAGCAGGAAGAGGAAAATATGAAAGAGGGCCAGCAGAAAAGCTGGGCTGGGCTGTGAGCAAAGCTGGGACCTCATCAGCTCATCAGCTGCAGAGGGCCAGCTACAGCACAGGTGGTACTGCCAGCTCAACGGGTGGCAAATCCCCAAATGCCAAGCCCCACAGCAGCCTTCCCGGTAGGAGGGGGCCCACAGCCTACCGCAGCCTGGGCAAGGGCAGTGGGTGCAGGCAGCCCCCAGGGCTGGCGAGATCGGCAGAGAGGATCCTGGAGCCAGCTGGCCGCCTGGAGGGAGCTCAGGGTAGCAGGACGGCAGAGAGACCAGGGGGTGGCAGGGGGGCTGGTCTGACTTAGCGACCATAGGGGGCCCTCCATGAGATGAGATGAGATGAGAGTCACCGCCACGTGCCAGGCAACAAGGATGGATGAGGACTGAAAGCAGAGCTGTGTCAGAGATGCCCAAGTGACAAAATCTCCCGGACTGGGGAGTCCCTGACCCTGGTGGGGTGGGGAGAGCAAAGTTTCAGCTGCCTCCCAGGTGAGGAAACTGGGTGGAAGCACCTGAGGGGAACCCCATCGGGCTCAGCTGGAGGAGGCTGAGTCTGGAAGCTCAGAGGGGGACCGGGTGTGGGTAGCATGGCAGCCTGAAGGCTCGTCAGGGCGGGAAGGGTTCTAAACATGGACATGGGGCCTGGAGCCAAGGGAGGGGGGGACAGCCTTCAGCAAAAGGCCCCTGTTCCACGTCACATGCTGACTTGGCACTGGCCACCCCCTCCTCTCACTCAGTTCTCACCAAACCCTTGAAAGAAAGGGTTGCCCCCGTTTTACAGATGAAAAGACAGAAGTGGTTAAGCAACTTGCCCTTGATCACAGCTAATGACCCTGGAATGAGCGGGCTATAGCCCCACCTTCCTCAAACTCATGATGGATAATTGGGTCTCTTTTTTTTTTTTTGGCTGCATTGTATAGCATGTGGGACCTTAGTTCCCTGACCACGGATGGAACCTGTGTCCCCTGCAGTGGAAGCGTAGCATCTCAACCACTGGCCCACCAGGGAAGTCCCAAGATAATTGGGTCTTGATACTAGGTTTAAGGGGTGGGGGGGCCTTTCCAAACCACTGTTGGGGGAAATATCATTCCCCGAGTGGCCCCTGCCCCTGGCAGCCACAGCAGCTACCTGCCCCTCATGGGAAGGTGGTACTCTTACCAGCAAGAAACTAAGGCTTCGAGGGACCACGTAGCTTGCCCAGGGTCACAGGTCCTAGGCCCTGTCTGACCCTGCGCCTGTGAGGTTCCTCCTGCCACACTGGTGTCTCCAGCCACCACTTGGCCGACTGTAACTGGATCAGTCTTGCCTCCCCTGCCTTCTAGGACATGGGGGGAAATCCCCAGGAAGGATTCTTTGCAATTACTCATGCCTCAGATGCCACTGCCTGATGACCGGAGCTGCCAGTCCTGCCTCAGGACACTGGAGGCTGAAGGCCTCAGTCTGCCCACAGTCAGGTCCGGGATGGAGCTGTGAAGGTCCTTCACATTGAGCAGCACAGATCCCCCCTCCTCAGCAAGAGCCCCACTGCCAGTCCCCCTGCTAGTCTCTGCAGGGGTAGGGCACGTGGCTCAGGCCTGGCCAACCAGAGCAGCGGGCTGCCCTGGCCACAGCAGTTGGTTCAGAGCCAATAAGAAGCAATAGTAAAGCTACAAAAGACACACACACAGTAAGGTCTTTGCTGTGGTTACTCTTCCCACTGGACTTGCTGGAGCTACTGTGGCCACACTGCCACCACCAGGGATAAGCCACCTGAGAATGGGGACAACACAGAGAGGAAGCTGGCTTAAGAAAAAGAAATTAAGCTCTGATGGCATCATTTGAGCTCCCTGATCCAGCCATACCTGACACCAGTCCTTTTTTAGTTTTATGAACCCATTAATCCCTTTTTTGTTTATGCCAATTTTGGTTGCAAGTGACAGAAAACCCAACCTAGACTTGTGACTGACACAGTAGCTCTGGAGGAAGAAGTCTCGTGCTCAGGCTGGGCTGCCAGCTCTGTGGGACCCCAGACCACACACTGCCTTCCCTTTAGCTTGACCCTCTTCCGGTATCTGTTTCCTCGCCAACGCCACCCTGCTTGGTCTCCCAAGGCCCTCTGATTGTGTGGACTCCCTTTATTACTCTTAGGCAGCCAACAAACAAACATCCTTTCAACGATTGTTCTGCAGAAAAAAATAATAGTAATAAAAATAAATGAAAGAAATCTGAATCACCCCAAAGTGATTGGAAGAAGAAGGTCTCCAAGATGCCCTCTCTGAAGCCAGCTGGACTGGGAGGAAGTGCTAGGACCTGGGAGCAGCCAGAGGGGGAGCAGTATGCCAGGAAAGGCATAACCCCAAATAAATCAAAGGGGCTGTGACGCACCATTCACTTTTCTGTCTCTGCCCCAGTGCATTCTTTTGCTTCAACTCAGCCTTCCTTAATGGCCCAAATTATACCTATCGGGTGTTAACACCAGAGATCAGTGCCTGGAAGCCAGAGACGCGGAAATCAGGGTGTCAGGGAAGCGGAGAAGATGCGGAGGCTCCGGGTACCAGCCTCTGCTGACCTCCGCGCAGGGGCTGGGGTTGGACAACAGCCCAGCCTCAGGAAGGGGCCCATGCTCCCGCCACACAGCGCCGGCCAGAGCGCCTTTAAATAGAACCTCCACGCGGAAGGACAAACACATTCCAAGCGCATTTTAAACCGCCCCAAGCATGACCTGGCCGGCGGCCTCCGCTCCCCCAGGCATTTTTCCGGTCTTGGCCCAATTCTGGAACTAATATTAATAGCTCAGTTAGGAGCTTACGGTGTGCAAAATACTTTATGGCCTTAAAAGGCAGGGACGATTACTTTCCCCACTCTCTAGATGAAGAAACTGAGGCCCAGGGAGCTGGCAAGCTCCAAGGCCGACTACCGGGGGTCTCTCTACGCTGCCTCCACCGCCCGATGGGGCTGACACGGCAGGACCGGAATGAGCCCCCGCCGGACCAGTTGCCACCTGCCTTGTCCGGTTCCGGAAGGGCGCCTCCTGCCCAAGAGGCAAGAAGGGGGACAACAGCCAAGGCGACGCTCCCAAGAGGCTCCCGGAACGTGCTCGCTCCAGGAACGTACTGATCTTTCGTGAAGAGTTTAACAAACTCCCAGTTC
Source organism: Delphinus delphis (assembly GCF_949987515.2). Taxonomy (NCBI): domain Eukaryota; kingdom Metazoa; phylum Chordata; class Mammalia; order Artiodactyla; family Delphinidae; genus Delphinus; species Delphinus delphis. Next base: position 7,537,387 of record NC_082689.1, read on the forward strand.
TCAGGCTCTGTTGGTACATCCAACCCCGCGCGGCAGCCAAGGATAAGTTTCCTCCTTTGTTTTAAAAGATAAAGGACAACGAGGCTAATTTCTCCCTCGGGAGATAAAGTTAAAGTTGGCAGGTGAGGCGCGGTGCGTCTCCGTTTCCTAGAAGTTGCGCCCTGGGCAAATCTCGGAGCGGGCCCGCAGAGGGGGCGGGACCCGCCGTCCGGACCCGGGAGCCCCGGACTCGGGCTCGGCTGCCCGAGGGGAGCTTCTGACCTCGGTCACGGAGAACGGCGGCTCCTGCTCTCGGTGTCCCAGCCCCGCTGGATCCCCCGCACCGCGCCGGGATCGGTCGGGGCGCACTGGATCTGGGGGGCGTGGGGTTAAATGCTAAAGACACTCCTGGAATCCCTGCACTATCCCATCCTGTGCCCCCCCCCCCACAAGCGGGGCCCGGGACTCCCAGCCAGAAAGACCAACCCACCGCCACCTCCCCCTCCCTCCCGGGCTCAGGGTCCCCGGGGGCGCACGGCGCAGGACGCGGCGGAGAGCTTACAGTTTGAACATGCTCTCCAGGTCCTTGATAAGACGGCGGCTGAACTCCGGGAACTCGGAGTAGGGATGGAAGACCTTGCAGCGGCGGGGTCGCGCCGCGCCCTCGTTGATGACCAGCCGTCGGTTCAGCTGCGCGCTCAGCTCGGCGTCGGCTCTGGTGGTGGGCGCCCAGGCGGATGGCTGCGGCTGGGGCTCGGGGACTGGGGCGGCTCGGGGCGCAGGCTGGAGCCCGCCGTCCACCTCCTCCCAGTGCAGTCGCTGCTGCAGTTTGCTCGCCAGCTTCTCGCTGGCCATGGCCGCGGTGGATCCGGGGACGCGGGGAGTGGGCTGACAGCGCGTTGCTCGCCGACTCGCGACTCTGCGACACTTCGCCAAGACGGCGGGGACCCGGAGGTTGGGTGGAACCGTGGGCGGGGGCGGGGGAGGGCGGCGGGCGGGGCGGAGCCGCGGCTTTAAGGAGGCGCTGGGGCTCGGGGACCGCCCGCCCGGCCAGAGGCCACAGGTGTCGGCGCGTCCCGGGGACGTCGACCCGCTCTCCACTACCCGGGGCTCCAAGACCGGGAGCTGAGCGCCTCCCGGGACGAGGAGTGGACCCTCGGATCAACTCTGACTTTGCCGCCCGCTCCCAGGGAGCCCAGGGACCTTGTGGTCCCCGAGGGAACGGCACCGGGAAAAGTTTCAGTACCGTCTGGCGGTTCCTTTCTCGTCCCCCAGAAGTGCCCAGACTGGAGCCGCTCGCGGCGGGGGACAGACTGGGGGTGGGGGGAGCCAAGCGCCTCCGGATGACACCTACGCGTCCCCAAGGCTGCGGGTGGCACCCAGTGGTCGCAAAGGGCTGGGTGAGGGAGGCGCCCGCAGGGAGCGCGGGGAAGGGGAAGCTGAATTTCACTCACTGAAAAGAAATGTTTCCAAAACATACGAAAAACAAATAAGCAAACCGAAAAAAGAACAATCAAGGGAGACAAACTCGTGGCTCTCCTGGTGGTAAGACACCAGCGCCACTTCGGGGGCTCTGGCTTTTTCTGTTAAGCACAAGAAAGAAAAGAAAAAGAAGCTTGAAAATAAAGAAATAAATCAGCCTTTTTAGCAAGAGGGTAAAAACAAGTACAGTCGTCACTGCCCTAAGGATGGCTGTTACGTCAGCCAAGCCTTGAGAAGAATCTTGTAAACACTGATCCGCCCCTACTGGGACGCACTCTGTTCTGACTGCCTCAGGGACTGCTGACCCAGGGCAGGTCTGCCTCACCTGGCTGTGGGTGCCTGAAACCCAGGACCAGCCCTTGGCATGCAGGCATGTAGGGCCTGCAGAGGTCCTGCCAGGGGTTCTGAGCATGTGTAGAGGCCTAGTGGAAAAAAAAAAATATATATATATATATATTTTTTTTAATTAGGGAAAATATTATGTTTTTAAATAAAGTGATCAAATAGAATCTTTTTAACATCGCTACTAAACAGTTTTATTCAGTTTTATAAATGGCCCTTTTTACATCAGATTTAATGCTTGAAATGGCAACCGATGGACCCCTTCAAATACACCACAGGACGCGACCCTTCCTGACCTGGTGATGGTGACTAGATTTGCTTTTTTTGTCATTTGTGAGCACTTTATGTGACATTATTTCACACACATACACCAAAAAAAGAGATTTAAAATTCTTAACACTCTACATCAACAAGACACTTTACATGAATAGGTATTAAAAAATGTCAGCAACCGTTTTACATGCTAAAATTGACCACAGTTCACATTAAATTTAAAGACTCTAATAGCTCTTCCTTTTCTTTCATTTATGATTCAAGCATAATGTTGAAAATTCTCAAGTTCATGAGAATGGATTTTGAATGCAATTCGACTTTTTCATTTAAGTGCCTCCAAATGAGAAAGAGCTTTTTAAAAAAAAAAAACAGCTTTATTGAGGTACAATTGATATACAAAAAACTGCGCAGATTTAATGTACACAATTTGATGCACTTGGACATGTGCAAACACCCATGATACTATCACCACAATCAAGGTAATAAACATTTCCATCACCTCCAAAGGTTTCCTTGTGTCCCTCTGGTTTTTGTTTTGGCGATTTTTTTGATGAGAACACTGCACATAAGGTTTACCCTCTTAACAAATTTTCAAGGACACAAAACCATATTGTTAACTACAGGCTCTGTGTTGCACAGTGGATCTCTAAGGAAGCACTTTGGAGTAACATACATGTGGAATACGAGCTATCCCCCAGGCGCCACTCAAAAGGCACATCACCTACAAGGGGCAGAGTTTGGGGGCTGTGCCCACCAGGCATCCCCAAGCCTTTCTACCCTGAGGTAAGAGTGGAGGAGGGAATGCTTCCTAACCCCTGGCACCAAAGCAGCAGGTACTCAGAACGCTCACCAGGCCACACCTGGCCACCCCTAGGGAGAAAATTTCAGTATCTCACTAGTGACCCAAAGTGAGGTACAGTCACGCCAAGACTGGAAACCCTGCTTCCCATCTCCCTTTTTCCAGTGTTCAGCTGAGTGCCTGACAAAGAGCTCAAAACAAGATTACTGAATGATGGGCCAAGATCAGTACTACTGTGCAAATACGACCCATGTTTTATAAAATACATTTCTATGTGTAGAAAAAAAAACTAAAGGGAAAGAGACTAAATTATTAACAGTAGTAAATGCTAGGAGTCAAACCGTTTTCATCAACTATTTTAGCTCTCAGTTCCCTGACTTTTCTACAATGACTATGTAAAACTATTATACCAGAAAACAAATGTTATTGCTTGCAATGGTGAAGTATGAGAGGATGGATATTTTAGCTGTAGAGCAGACGAAAGTATCGGGTTGGCCACAAAGTTCGTTCAGGCTTCTCCATAAGATGGTACAGAAAATCCGAACGAACTTTTTGGCCAACCCAATATTTTTGCCTGTGTCATCCCATGAGCACGTTTATTTCACTAACATTCCTCTGGGATGGCTATAGGAGCTTTTGCATTTCATAGGGAAAATCAAATGTGTTTTACCTGCAAGACTTCTTTTTCAGTTCTCTATTGCTGTGTAACAAACCATCCCCAAACCTATGGCCCAAACGACAAATCTACTTTGCTTGTGAATCTGCAATTTGGGCAGACACTCTCTTCTCTGATCCACTTGGCGTAGGCAAGGGCAGCTCTGAGGCTGGGGTCGAGAATCATCTGGAGATTCATTCCCTCCCAGGTATGGGATTGATGCTGGCAGATGCTTGGCCCTTGCTTGGAGCTGTTGGCTAGAACACCTACACGTGGCCTCTTGATACGTCATGCGCTTCCTCACAGCATGGTCACTGGGTTCCTAGGGTGGGCTTGCAAAGAGGGAGAGTCAGGTAGAAGCCGTATCACCTTTTATGAAGTAGGCTCAGACATCCCTTAGCTCAACTTTACTGGTCAGAGCAGTCGTGGAGGGGAGAGAACACAATTCTCCACCTCTCAGTGGAGGAGTGACAACGTCATCGAAGAATAGCGTGTGAGATGGGATGTGTACCATTGTGGCCATCTTTGGAAAATACAGTTTGCCAGTCCTCCCTCTGAAAATCCCTAAAGGCTTGAGTCTATTGTGGTTCTGTGGCATCCAGACAGGAACAGGTATGTCCTTCAGCCCGGATGTGTTGGCACAATTCTCTGGGCCCTCCAGAAGTGCGGGCCTGCAAGTCGCAAAGAAGTCGGAATGAAATGAAGTCCAGAAAGGGAAAAGCCCTTCCAAGAGGGCAGAAACCTGGGGCTGCGGCCATCTCTGGAGGCATTCAGTCTTATCTTCACATTATCAACTTCTTAAATGAGGCAAAATCTCAGGGCTTTGATATGTTTTAGAGGAAATGGTTTTGTCCCTTAAAAATGAGGTAAATGTTAGTGCCAGGTGCTCTTTCTAAGTCTCTTCACGCCCTAGCTCACTGAATTGAGAATATTCTAAAATTAGAGAGTGGAGGCAGAATCAAGATGGCGGTGTGGAAAGACGTGGAGTTAGCGTCTCCCCACAACTAGGGCACCTGCCGGCCGCTGTTGGCGGACTCTGACGCCCAAGGAGATGGAAGAAACCCCACAGTGCACTGGTGGGGGTAGGATGTAGAAGGACTGAGGTGGGAGGAGAAGTGGAGGCCAGACAGGATCGGCATCCCTGAGGCTGGGGAGACCAGCAGGTGGGAGGGGGCCTCCGGGAGGAGCAGAGCGGGAGAGGCGTGGAGGGCAATTGCCCCGCCCACTCGAGCCCAGAAAGCTTGCTGGGCTCCCAGGTGAGGTCCCCTGCCCTCTGAAACCAGGGCTGGGGGGCATGCCTGGGCCCCTTCTGTTCCTTGAGCCTAAGCCCCACCCCCCCAGGCCCCCAGGGCCTTTTCAAATCCTGTGGGTCCTGATCATTGGCCCCGCCCACCACCCAAACCTCACCCTTGCTTAGGCCCCGACCTCCACAGCCAAGGCCTTTTCCTCCTCCTTTTTTTTTCTTTTTTTTTCCCCTTTTTTTTCCCCCCTCCTCCTCTTCTTTACTATTGTGGTACTGTTGCACCTTCTGGTTGTTGATTCAGCTATATTTTTATTTTTATATTCTTCCTAACATACCTGTTAGTTTCCTAGTCTAATTTCATTTTTTTACTTTGTTATTTTGTTGTTGTTGCTGTTGTTGTTGTTTTGCCGCCCCAGGCAGCTTGCAGGATCTTGGTTCACGAGCCCGGGGTCAGGCCAAAGCTCCTGCGGTGGGAGCTCTGAGTCCAAACCACTGGACTAACAGAGAACCTCAGACCCCAGGGAGTATTCACTGGAGTGAGGTCTCACGGAGGTCCTCATCTCAGCACCAAGACCCAGCTCTACCCAATAGCCTACAAACCCCAGTGTCGGAAGCCTCAGGCCAAATAACCAGTAAGACAGGAACACAATCTCACTCATAAAAAAATAAATAAAAAATGAGACGGCAAAAAGTATGTCACAGATGAGGGAGCAAGGTAAACACCGACAAGACCAAATAAGTGAAGAGGAAATAGGCAATCTACCTGAAAAAGAATCCAGAGTAATGATAGTAAAGATGATCCAGAATCTCGGAAATAGAATGGAGGCACGGATTGAGAAAATATAAGAAACGTTTAACAAAGATCTAGAAGAACTAAGGAAAAAACAAACAGAGATGAAGAACATAATAACTGAAACGAAAAATACACTAGAAGGAATCAATAACAGAATAACTGTGGCAGAAGAATGAATAAGTGAGCTAGAAGACAAAATGGTGGAAATAACTGCTGAGGAGCAGAATAAAGAAAAAAGAAAGAAAGAATCGAAGACAATTTCAGAGACAACACTGGGACTACACTAAATGCACCAACATTCAAATTATAGGGGTCCCAGAAGAAGAGAAAAAGAAAGGGTCTGAGAAAATATTTGAAGAGATTGTAGTTGAAAAATTCCCTAACATGGGAAAGGAAATAGTCACCCAAGTCCAGGAAGCACAGAGAGTCCCATACAGGATAAACCCTAGGAAAAACACAAGACACAAATTAATGAAATTAGAACACTACATAACACCATACACAAAAATAAACTCCAAATGGATTAAAGACTTAAATGGAAGAGCAGACACTATAAAACTCGTAGAGGAAAACATAGGAAAAACACTCTTTGACATAAACCACAGCAAGATCCTTTTTGACCCACCTCCTAGAGTAATGGAAATAAAAACAAAAATAAACAAATGGGACTTAATTAAACTTTAAAGCTTTTGCACAGCAAAGGAAACCATAAACAAGACAAGAAGACAACCCTCAGAATGGAAGAAAATATTTGCAAATAAAACAACAGACAAAGGATTAATCTCCAAAATATACAAACAGCTCATGGAGCTCAATACCAAAAAACGAACAATCCAGGTAAAAAATGGGCGGAACACCTAAATAGACATTTCCCCAAGGAAGACATACAGATGGCCAAGAGGCACATGAAAAGATGCTCAACATCACTAATCACTAGAGAAATGCAAATCAAAATTACAATGAGGTATCACCTCATGCTGATCAGAATGGCCATTATAAAAAAATCTAGAAACAATAAATGCTGGAAAGGGTGTGGAGAAAAGGGAACCCTCTTGCACTATTGGTGGGAATGTAAACTGATACAACCACTATGGAAAACAGTATGGAGGTTCCTTAAAAAACTAAAAATAGAACCACCATATGACCCAGCAATCCCACTACTGGGCATATACCCTGAGAAAACCGTAATTCAAAAAGAGACATGTACTACAATGTTCATTGCAGCCCTATTTACAATAGCCAGGACATGGAACCAACCTAAATGTCCATCGACAGATGAATGGATAAAGAAGATGTGGCACATATATACAGTGGAATATTACTCAGCCATAAAAAGAAACGAAATTGAGATATTTGTAGTGAAGTGGATGGACCTAGAGTCTGTCATACAGAGTGAAGTAAGTCAGAAAGAGAGAGACAAATACCGTATGCTAACACATAGATATGGAATCTAAAAAAAAAAAAAAATGGTATTGATGAACCTAGTTGCAGGGCAGGAATAAAGAGATAGACATAGAGAATGGACTTGAGGACGTGGGGTGGGAGGGGGAAGCTGGGGCAAAGTGAGAGTAGCATCGACATATATACACTACCGAATGTAAAATAGTTGGCTGGTAGGAAGCAGCAGCGTAGAACAGGGAGATCAGCTCAGTGCTTTGCCATGACCTAGAGGGGTGGGATAGGGAGGGTGGGAGGGAGGCTCAAGAGGGAGGGGATATGGGGACATGCGTATGTATATGACTGATTCACTTTGTTGTGCAACAGAAACTAACAGTATTGTGAAGTAATTATACTCCAATAAAGATCTATTAAAAATAAATAAATAAATAAATATAAATAAATTAGAGAGTGATGATGGTTTTACAACTCCATGAATATACTAAAAACCATTAAATTGTACACTTCATAAAGATGAATTTTATGACATGTGACTTATATCTAAATAAATCTGTTATTTTTTAAATGATGACAATAAGCCATTACTTATTAACATGAATAATATAATTGAGAAGAAAAACATTGTTTTACATGTCTTTATTTATTTATTTATTTATTTTTTGCGGTACGCGGGCCTCTCACTGTTGTGGCCTCTCCTGTTGCAGAGCACAGGCTCCGGACGCGCAGGCTCAGCAGCCATGGCTCACGGGCCCAGCCGCTCCACGGTATGTGGGATCTTCCCGGACCGGGGCACGAACCTGTGTCCCCTGCTTTGGCAGGCGGACTCTCAACCACTGCGCCACCAGGGAAGCCCCATTTTTGCATGTCTTTACTCTCTGCCTCAATAGAAGACACTTGGATATCACATCTGCTTCTACATTTGATTTGCTGCAATTTGTTGCTTTGTTTGCAGTATGTGACGAAAATCCAGGCTTCTGCAGATATCTGGGAATTTAGTTGGATATATAATTGGAAAAGGGAGGAGTATTTGTTCAGTCTTTTCAGATAATTGGTTATCATTTTTCTTTGTTACTACACCAAAACTGCTAAGTGATAGTTTCCTGAAGTTTAAATGCAACATGGAAAGTGGAAGCATCCAAACCAGACCCTCCAGACTCTGTTACACTGGAATCCATCACTCCACCTTGCACGTTTAATGGGGCCTTGAGTTAGGCATAACTTTGTACCTTTATGCATTGGTCATGTTGACACATTTCACTTATATGATAAAGTCCAAAATTCTAACTTTTGCTTGGAACTCAAGTGTTTTGTTTTTCCTGTTTTTTTTTTTGTTTGTTTTTTTTTTTGCAGTACACGGGCCTCTCACTGTTGTGGCCTCTCCTGTTGCAGAGCACAGGCTCCGGCCGCGCAGGTCCAGCGGCCATGGCTCACAGGCCCAGCCGCTCCGCGGCATGTGGGATCTTCCCGGACCGGGACACGAACTTGCGTCCCCTGCATCGGCAGGCAGACTCTCAACTACTGCGCCACCAGGGAAGCCCTCAAGTGTTATTATTGATAGCAAATACTACCAATTGTTTCCAGAAGGCCCTCAATTACTTCTTCCTTTTCTCCAGGGATGTCTCCTTGAGGGCAAGTTTCAGGTCTTTATTTTTATTTGGGAAACTCTTAAAGTAACTCACCTATCTGTCCCCAGGCTGGCTGCATCTTCCGCAAGGGAAAGCCCACAGGCACTACCTAAATGGGGTTTCTCACCTTTCTCTCTAGCCCAGGCAGTACAAAAAGAATCCCTAACCACTCCTTGCCCTGCACAGCTGCCGGAGAAACTCCTGGCAGAGAATCAGGCAGAAAAGCTGGGCAGTATTTTAAACCTCAGACTTCAGGCCCCTGAGTGGACCTAGAGGCTCCGACCCTCAGGGGAGGCCTGGTCCCCAGGCCCCTGTGGCTCCAGGCATCCACGTCTGTGGCCTTGGAGACTGACCAGGGAGCTCCCGGGGTGTCGATGAGCTCGGACCCAAGTTCCCTGGGTGGCCTCAGCTCCCTGTCTGCTCAGAAAGCAGAGACACTGGGCTGCAGCAGACGCTGCTGAAAGCGAAAATAATTCACTTTCCTATTTCTCACCTGATGGAGCAGCAAAGACCTATGAGTGGGCGAAAATGAATTCTACAGGGTTGGAGGAGAGGCAAGCCAGACCCTCCCATGGCTCTAGGGACCCCTGGCTGTGACTGTCAGATCACCCACCCTGCCCTCTCTTCTCCCCACCACACCCATCAGGGCTGGCCTTCCCTCCCCCTGCTCACCTCGTCAATCAAGTCTTGGTTCCACCCCCTGAAGCCGTTCAGATCTCTCCCCTTCTTCCTTGAATCCAGCCAGAGCTCCTCTCTCTGGAAGGGCGATAGGGGACAATGCCATCCTCTGAAGCCGACTTGCCCTCTGCCCATCTGTCCTCCATTCGCTCACCCAGGCAGGAGGAACTGGTCTAAAACAGTGCTGTCCAATAGAAATAGAATGCATCCTTTAATTTTAGAATGTGTATTTGGTATTTTAAATTTTCTAGTAGCAACATTTTAAAAGGTAAAACTAAAAGAAAACAGGTGAAATTCATTTTCATAATATATTTTCTTTTACCCAATATATGCCAAATATTATCATCTCGACAGGTAATCAATGTAAAAAATGTTAATGAGATATTTTACATTATTTCCTACCAAGGCTTTGAAATTTGAGGTGTATTTTACACTTACAGGTCATCTCAATTCAAACTAGCCATATTTCAAGCGGTTGAGAGCCACTTGCGGTTGGTGGCTACCATCTCGGATAACTCAGGACTAAGGCGAATCAGAGGGGTCCCTGCTCCCTGGCTCTGACCCTCAGCAGGTGAAGAAGTTCTGCTACTGAGAAGTTCCTGTCTGGCCTCACCTCTGGCCTCTACTCCCTCTGATTTGAAATAACACCCCCAACACCCGCCCCCCCCACACACTCAACTTGTCCCTAACACAAGGTACTCAGATCCACCCAGATCTGACCCAGTGCTCCATGGATGTTGGACCTGAGAATAATATCCTAAACTAAAGACCAAACTGTGCCACTGGTCCCAGTTCCCGGTCTCCTTATTTGTTCCAGTCTGGCGCCCTGTCAGTGGCTGCAGGAAGCTGGTGGTAGTGGGTGGGGCTGCCCTCCCCCTGCAGAGGGGACACCTCTGAGGTTCAAAGGTGTGCTTGGTTGCCAGGCACCTGATGATAAGAGCATTTCTTAAAGAGTTTAGCGATATTACACTTCATTTGATTCCCCCAAGTTCTCTGACAGTCTTTACATGTAGCACAGGGTAAGATAGGCTTTTGGCTATATCTTACCTAATAATAATAAACTATTCTGGCTCTTCCGTTTAGACACAGAACCAGGAGCCCTCAGTCATGGGGGCAGAGGTGGAAGGAGGAGAGCAGTTGTGTAAATGCTGGCTCTGTCACTCAGCAGCTGTGTGACTTTGAGTTAGTTACTTAACTTCTCTGAACTTCTGTTTTATCATATATACAACAAAGATACAGCCGTCGTCAGAGATATTGCAGGTTTGGTTCCAGATCACTGCAATAAAGCAAGTCACATGGATTTTTTGGTTTCCCAGAGCATATAAAAGTTATACTTACACTAGACTGTAGTCTATTAAGTGTGCAATAGCATTATGTCTAAAAAAACAATGTACACACCTTAATTTAAAAATACTTTATCGTGGGAATTCCCTGGCGGTCCAGTGGTTAGGACTCCATGCTCTCACTGCTGAGGGACCGGGTTCAATCCCTGGTCGGGGAACTAAAATCTCGCAAGCCATGCAGCGCGGCCAAAAAAAACCCAAAAAAACTTTATTGCTAAAAAATGCTAACCGTCATCTGAGCCATCAGCGAGATCACTGACCACAGATCCCCATAACAAATATAACAATAATGAAAAGGTTTGACATATCGCGAGAATTGCCAGAATGTGACACAGAGACATGAAGTGAGGGAATGCTGCTCGAAAAATGGTGCAAATAGACTTGTTCAAGGCAGGGTTACCACAAACCTTCAATCTGTAAAAAACGCAGTATCTGCGAAGCGCAGTAAAACAAGTTGTGCTTATAATACTACCCACAAGACATCCAAGGCAGTTGTGATGACTGATTGCATGTAAAGCACCTAGCAGGTGTTGAATTAATGTCACCCTTTTGCTACAGGTGCAGCACAGGTGGTGCCTGACGGTGGGGTTGAAGGAAAAGAGCCCGAGCCACAGGGCAGGCCCAGGCCCTCCAGCTATCACCAGGGCACCAACTAAGCCTGTTTTTGTGGGGGGGGCGGGCCGGGGGAGCATCTTACAGCCCTCACCCACATTCCGGCTACGCAGACAAGCAGCTCGGCCCTTCCTGATTTCAAAAGACTACACTGGCCAGTGTGATTTGGAGACACCAGGGAATCACATCACTTCCACACCAATGACTTCTACTTTGATTTTTTGAAAACCTTGCTCTTAGCAGTTCCTTTGCCCACTGCAAGCTAGCCGTGCAGCTCAGCGCTTCCTGCCTCTCCCTCAGATAACCCCCACTGCCCTGGCTGCAGACTCCTCCTGTATTCTTGTGCATTTCAAGTCTGCCCCTCCAGCCTCTCCCTCAAATTTGGGTCTGAGTCTCTCTTTGCATCTCAAAGGATTTGGCTGGTGCTTGAGAACTGTGGCTTTGACAAAGGCCCTGTGCATCTTGAGATGAGCAGGGAGGGTCTGATCTTCCAGAATCACTGGCATAACAAACGTCACCTATTTATAGCTTCAGTTTAAGAGTGGTCCATTGCAAGGAAAAGTATTCAAAGATTTAACACCTGGAAAAAGATATCATCAACAAATGCAACCAAGTATCCAGAATCTCCTGGGGAGCTCCTACAGAGTAGTAATAAAAAGAAAAACAAACCAATGAAAAATTGGGCAATGGGTATGAGCAAATTTACCTAAACTGGTTTGACCCAGTACAACTCAGACTTTACTTGGTGGGTTAGCGTATTGGTCAAAGAAGTTTGGGGTGGGTGTTAACTACTCCCCACATTCTTGTTATCACTTTGTGAGGTAAGCCAGCCTTAGACCAAATTCTGCTAAACATAAAGATATTTATTAAGCTAACATTCCCAGCAAGCAGACATAGATAGAATAGCTCAGACAACCTATTCTGTAAATTGGTTGAAGTCTCAAGTCCCGGCTCTTGGCCCTTTTAGGAAATCCAGCCACACCCTTCACCAGACACATCCTAGAGACCAGATTCCTTGTCTTATTTATAATCAGCATCAAACAACCAGAAATCCTCCTAATTCAATGCCTGAAAACTGGCTAATTAAAAAATCAAGCCTTAGGACAGATTACAAATTTTGGTGGATTCCTATGTCCTATGCAGTATGGCGGGAGGAGGGGATGGATTTTAAACTATTTTAAGGCAATCCACATATCTTGAAAACAATACTTTTCATTTCACCAGTGAGAGCCAGTTTTGAACATTCATCAATTTAGTCAATTAGCCCCTATATTCACCAATTTTTTTTATGAGTCTGTTTTGGTTTTTTGTTTGTGTGTGTTTGTGTTTTTTTAAATTTAGTTAATTTTTTTATACAGCAGGTTCTTATTAGTTATCTATTTTATACATATTAATGTATATATGTAAATCCCAATCTACCAGTTCATCCTGCCACCCCTCCACCTTGCCACTTTCCCTCCTTGGTGTCCATATGTTTGTCCTCTACATCTGTGTCTCTGTTTCTGCCCTGCAAACCGGTTCATCTGTACCATTTTTCTAGGTTCCACATATACGCGTTAATATACTATATTTGTTTTTCTCTTTCTGACTTACTTCACTCTGTATGACAGTCTCTAGATCCAGCCACGTCTCTACAAATGACCCAATTTCATTCCTTTTTATGGCTGAGTAATATTCCATTGTATATATGTACCCCATCTTCTTTATCCATTCATCTGTCGATGGGCATTTAGGTTGCTTCCATGACCTGGCTATTGTAAGTAGTGCTGCAATGAACATTGGGGTGCATGTGTCTTTTTGAATTATGGTTTTCTCAGGGTATATGCCCAGTAGTGGGATTGCTGGGTCATATGGTAATTCTATTTTTAGTTTTTTAAGGAACCTCCATACTGTTCTCCATAGTGGCTGTATCAATTTACATTCCCACCAACAGTGCAAGAGGGTTCCCTTTTCTCCACACCCTCTCCAGCATTTGTTGTTTGTAGGTTTTCTGGTGATGCCCATTCTGACTGGTGTGAGGTGATACCTCATTGTAGTTTTGATTTGCATTTCTCTAATAATTAGCGATGTTGAGCAGCTTTTCATGTGCTTCTTGGCCATCTGTATATCTTCTTTGGAGAAATGTCTATTTAGGTCTTCTGTCCATTTTTCGATTGGGTTGTTTGTTTTCTTAATATTGAGCTGCTTGAGCTGTTTATATATCTTGGAGATCAATCCTTTGTCCATTGATTCATCTGCAAATATTTTCTCCCATTCTGAGGATTGGCTTTTTGTCTTGTTTGTAGTTTTCTTTGCTTTGCAAAAGCTTTTAAATTTCATTAGGTCCCATTTGTTTATTTTTGTTTTTATTTCCATTACTTTAGGAGGTGGATCAAAAAAGATCTTGCTGTGATTTATGTCGAAGAGTGTTCTTCCTGAGTTTTCCTCTAAGAGTTTTATACAGTCCAGTCTTACATTTAGGTCTCTAATCCATTTTGAGTTTATTTTTGTGTATGGTGTTAGAGAGTGTTCTAATTTCATTCTTTTACAAGTAGCTGTCCAGTTTTCCCAGCACCACTTATTGAAGAGACTGTCTTTGCTCCATTGTATATCCTTGTGTCCTTGGTCATAGATTAGTTGACCATAGGTGCGTGGGTTTATCTCTGGGCTTTCTATCCTGTTCCATTGATCTATATTTCTGTTTTTGTGACAGTACCATATTGTCTTGATTACTGTAGCTTTGTAGTATAGTCTGAAGTCAGGGAGTCTGATTCCTCCAGCTCCATTTTTTTCCCGCAAGACTGCTTTGGCTATTTCGGGTCTTTTGTGTCTCCATACAAATTTTAAGATTTCTTGTTTTAGTTCTGTAAAAAATGCCACTGGTAATTTGATAGGGATTGCACTGAACTTGTAGATTGCTTTTGGTAGTATAGTCATTTTCACAATATTGATTCTTCCAATCCAAGAACATGGTATATCTCTCCATCTGTTTGTGTCATCTTTGATTTCTTTCATCAGTGTCTTATAGTTTTCTGAGTACAGGTCTTTTACCTCCTGAGGTAGGTTTATTCCTAGGTATTTTATTCTTTTTGTTGCAATGGTAAATGGGATTGTTTCCTTAATTTCTCTTTCTGACCTTTCGTTGTTAGTGAATAGGGATGCAACAGATTTCTGTGCATTAATTTTGTATCCTGCAACCTTACCAAATTCATTGATTAGCTCTAGTAGCTTTTTGGTGGCATCTTTAGGATTCTCTATGTATAGTATCATGTCATCTGCAAACAGTGACAGTTTTACTTCTTTTCCAGTTTGTATTCCTTTTATTTCCTTTTCTTCTCTGATTTTTGTGGCTAGGACTTCCGAGAGTGGACATCCTTGTCTTGTTCTTGATCTTAGAGGAAATGCTTTCAGTTTTTCACCATTGAGAATGATGTTTGCTGTGGGTTTGTTGTATATGGCCTTTATTATGTTGAGGTAGGTTCCCTCTATGCCCACTTTCTGGAGACTTTTTATCATAAATGAGTGTTGAATTTTGTCAAAAGCATTTTCTGCATCTATTGAGATGATCATATGGTTTTTATTCTTCAGTTTGTTAATATGGTGTATCACACTGATTGATTTACATATATTGAAGAATCCTTGCATCCCTGAGATAAATCCCACTTGATCATGGTGTATGATTCTTTTAATGTGTTGTTGGATTCTGTTTGTTAGTATTTTGTTGAGGATTTTTGCATCTATATTCGTCAGTGACATTGGTCTGTTCTTTTTTTGTAATATGTTTGTCTGGTTTTGGTATCAGGGTGATGGTGGCCTCATAGAATGAGTTTGGGAGTGTTCCTTCCTCTGCAATTTTTTGGAAGAGTTTGAGAAGGATGGGTGTTAGCTCTTCTCTAAATGTTTGATAGAATTCACCTATGAAGCCATGTGGTCTTGGACTTCCGTTTGTTGAAAGATTTTTAATCACAGTTTCAATTTCATTACTTGTGATTGGCCTGTTCATATTTCCTATTTCTTCCTGGTTAAGTCTGGGAAGGTTATACTTTTCTAAGAGTTTGTTCATTTCTTTCAGGTTGTCCATTTTATTGGCATAGAGTTGCTTGTAGTAGTCTCTTAGTCTTTCTGTGGTGTCCGTTGGAACTTCTCCTTTATCATTTCTAATTTTATTGATTTGAGTCCTCTCCCTTTTTTTCTTGATGAGTCTGGCTAAAGGTTTGTCAATTTTGTTTATCTTCGCAAAGAACCAGCTTTCAGTTTTATTGATCTTTGCTATTGTTTTCTTTGTTTCTATTTCATTTATTTCTGTTCTGATCTTTATGATTTCTTTCCTTCTACTAACTTTGGGTTTTGTTTGTTCTTCTTTCTCTAGTTTTTTAGGTGTAAGGTTAGATTGTTTATTTGAGATTTTTCTTGTTTCTTGAAGTAGGCTTGTATGGCTATAAACTTCCCTCTTAGAACTGCTTTTGCTGCATCCCATAGGTTTTGGATCATCGTGTTTTCGTTGTAATTTGTCTCTAGGTATTTTTTGATTTCCTCTTTGATTTCTTCAGTGATCTCTTGGTTATTTAGTAATGTACTGTTTAGCTTCCATGTGTTTGTGTTTTATACATTTTTTCCCCCTGTAATTGATTTCTAATCTCATATCATTGTGGTCAGAAAAGATGCTTGATATGATTTCAATTTTCTTAAATTTACTGAGTCTTGATTTGTGACCCAAAATGTGATCTGTCCTGGAGAATGTTCCATGTGCACTTGAGAAGGAAGCGTAATCTGCTGTTTTTGGATGGAATGTCCTATAAATATCAATTAAATCTATCTGGTCTATTGTGTTATTTAAAGCTTGTGTTTCCTTTTTAATTTTCTGTTTGGATGATCTGTCCATCGATGTAAGTGAAGTGTTAAAGTCCCCCACTATTATTGTGTTACTGTTGATTTCCTCTTTTATAGCTGTTTGCAGTTGCCTTATGTATTGAGGTGCTCCTATGTTGGGTGCATATATATTTATAATTGTTATATCTTTTTCTTGGATTGATCTCTTGATCATTATGTAGTGTCCTCCCTTGTCTCTTGTAACATTTTTTATTTTAATATCTAGTTTATCTGATATAAGTATTACTACTCCAGCTTTCTTTTGATTTCCATTTGCATGGAATATCTTTTTCCATGCCCTCACTTTCAGTCTGTATGTGTCCCTAGGTCTGAAGTGGGTCTCTTGTAGACAGCATATATACGGGTCTTGTTTTTGTATCCATTCAGTGAGCCTGTGTCTTTTGGTTGGAGCATTTAATTCATTCACGTTTAAGGTAATTATCAATATGTATGTTCCTATTACCATTTTCTTGATCGTTATGGGTTTGTTTTGTAGGTCCTTTTCTTCTCTTGTGTTTCCCACTTAAAGAAGTTCTTTTAGCATTTGCTGTAGAGCTGGTTTGGTGGTACTGAATTCTCTTAGCTTTTGCTTCTCTGTAAAGCTTTTGATTTCTCCATCGAATCTGAATGAGATCCTTGCCAGGTAGAGTAATCTTGGTTTTAGGTTCTTCCCTTTCATCATTTTAAATATATTGTGCCACTCCCTTCTGGCTTGTAGAGTTTCTGCTGAGAAATCAGCTGTTAACCTTGTAGGAGTTCCCTTGTATGTTATTTGTCGTTTTTCCCTTGTTGCTTTCTATAACTTTTCTTTGTCTTTAATTTTTGTCAATTTGATTACTATGTGTCTTGGAATGTTTCTCCTTGGGTTTATCCTACCTGGAACTCTCTGCACTTCCTGGACTTGAGTGGCTATTTCCTTTCCCATGTTAGGGAAGTTTTCGACTATAATCTCTTCAAATATTTTCTCGGTTCCTTTCTCTCTCTCTTCTCTTATTTTCTCGGTTCCTTTCTCTCTCTCTTCTCCTTCTGGGACTCCTATAATGCAAATGCTGTTGTGTTTAATGTTGTCCCAGAGGTCTCTTAGGCTATCTTCATTTCTTTTCATTCTCTTTTCTTTATTCTGTTCTGCAGCAGTGAATTCCACCATTCTGTCTTCCAGGTTGCTTATCCTGTCTTCTGCCTCAGTTATTCTGCTATTGATTCCTTCTAAGGTATTTTTCATTTCAGTTATTGTATTGTTCATCTCTGTTTGTTTGGTTTTTAATTCTTCTAGGTGTTTGTTCTTTAATTCTTCTAGGTCTTTGTTAAACATTTCTTGCATCTTCCCGATCTTTGCCTCCATTCTTTTTCCGAGGTCCTGGATCATCTTCACTGTCATTATTCTGAATTCTTTTTCTGGAAGGTTGCCTATCTCCACTTCATTTAGTTGTTTTTCTGGGGTTTTATCTTGTCCCTTCATCTGGTACAAAGTCCTCTGCCTTTTCATTTTGTCTATCTTTCTGTGAATGTGGTTTTCCTTTCACAGGCTGCAGAATTGTAGTTCTTCTTGCTTCTCACACCAATGTTTTTTAAAAAGTATTTCTGATGTTGTTAGCTAATTAGCAAGTCAAGCTTCAGTTATTGATCCAGATATGGGTAACAGGAAGACTTGTATTAGCCACATCTAGAGTGAGATCCTTCTGATATCGTGTTGGCTGATATATCTGGACTGTTCTTTTTTTTAAATTAAGGTAAAATTCACAAAACACACAACTGACCATTTTGAAGTGTTCAGTTCAGTTCAAATCAAGCAAAAGTAACCTTTAGTGTCAGAAGTTGGGGATGAGGGTAGGGGGAGTGACTGGGAGGGAGCCTAAGAGGGGTTTCTGGTATTGTTCTATTTTCTGATCTTGTGGGTTACTATAATATATGAGTGGTTCATGTTGGAAAATTGCCTCAAGCAATACCCTCATGATTTGTATTTATGTGTTGTAATTTTTTGTACTTATGTCTGTGTTGGTTTAAAAACGTGGCCACAAATGATTTGACACACCTCCCATTGAGAGGGTTTGTGTCCCTACCCCTTGAACTTGGATGGGCTCATGTTACTGGTGGACCAAAAGAATATGGTAGAAGGGATACAACATCGCTTCTGAGACTAGGTCAAGAAAGGCCATGCTGCTTTCACCTCACCTGCTGGGAACACTTATTCTTGCAACCCTGAGCCCCTGTGCAAGAAGTCTGGTTACTTTGAGGCTGCCAGACTGGAGGTGCCACCTGTAGGGCTATAGTCTGCAGGCCCAGAGGAGCTTGTCCATCCCATGTGCCACACATATGAGTAAAGAATCATCTTGGAAGCAGACTCTCTGGCCCAGCTCTTCCAGCCCCAGCCATTGGGGTCACCCCAGCTGAGGTCCCAGATATCCTGGAGCAGAGAAGAACCACCTTCCCTGTGCCCAAACTCCTGATGCAGAGAGCCCATGAACATAATACAATGATGGGGGCTTTTTTACATCACTGTGTTTTTTTAAATTGTGGTTAAAAAAACCAACAAAGCACACAACATAAAATTTATCATCTTAATCATTGTTAAGTGTATGGTCCAGCAGTGTTAAGTATATGTGCAACAGATCCCAAAATATTTCATCTTGAGAAACTGAAACTCTGCACCCATTAAACAACTCCCCTTTCCCCCTCACCCCTGTTCCTGTCAACCAGCATTCTACCTTCTGTCTCAATGAATCTGATGACTCCAGAAACCTCATCTAAGTGGAATCACACAGTATTTGTTTTTTTGTGACTGATTTATTTCACTTAATACAATATCTTCAAGTTTCACCCATGTTGGAGCATGTTCCAGAATTTCCTTCCTTAGTAAGACTAAATAGTATTCCGTTGTATGTAGAGACCACATTTTGCTGACCCATTCATCCATCAGTGGGCACTCCGGTTGCTTCCACCTTTTGGCTCTTGTGAATAATAATGTTGCCATGACCGCCACTAAGTTTGTTACACCATAGCAAAGAGCTGCAACAACATTGCGCCTCCATAAAAGTGTATTTAAAAAAAAAAAAGATAATTAAAGATGACTACACTTAAAAATGTATTACCCAGCAGAGCATTCTTACAAGGATTAGGCAACATGCAGACGCTCAGGGAATGCAGCCCTGTGACTTCTTGAAAAAAACAAAACCCTTCCGTGCTGGACAGCACCATCCCCGAGATACATCCAAATAAACAAGGCTAGGCATGGAAAAGCTATAGAGGAAGGTCTGGTGGAGAGCAGCAAATCTACTCTATTCTAGAAACTAAAGAGGGGAAATCATGGTTATTTGGTTGAATATGTACGATATAAACCTGGAGGTTTTAAGAAAAATTATGTAAATAATCATATTATTTATAGCCATATAATTACAGATGTAACATTATATATAGTTATACATATATATACATGAAGAAGGTGGGATTGGGACAGAGCTAATTTCTTCCTCTAAATATCAGAAGATCAATCCATTGTATCTACGACCAAACTACACAGGGTTTGGGTTTGTTTTGTTTTTAATAATTACAAACACAACAACAACAACAAAGAAGGCGTGATTTGTTTGGAAGGGGCTTTCTGTACAGCACTGTCTTCAAGCCCACACCACCCTGAGGTTAGTGGTATTTGCTCACTTTACTGAGGTTCAGAGAAGGTAAGTGCCTGCCCAAAGGTGCACAGCTGGCAGCGGGAGGGGCCCAAACGCAGGGTGTCTCATGCCTGATCCCGACTCCAACCCTCCAACTCGATCCCTGCAGGCTGGGCAGCCCCTTCCCCAGCCTTGGAAAGCCCTCTCTTCTTCTGGAGTAGGGAGAATGTCCAGGGCTAGGTCTTAGCGGGCTGAGTCAGCTGCTAATTTGGGAGAACATGCGAAAATGGCCTTCTAGCTTCAGCTTCATCTCTAAGATAGAAAGAACGACCCTTTGCTTTTCAGTCATCAATAACAACAACTGAGGGCATCCTCTGTGCCAGGCCCTGGGTCACAACGGGGCAAAGTGCTGTGATGGAGACAGCCCAAGGAAGTGCTGACACCTCGGGGCTCAGGGAGACCTCCGGAGGGAGGAGAGACACTGGAGCTGATAGCTTGGCAAGGATGGGAGGGCGTGCCCACCAAGGAGGGCACAGACGAGGCAGAGAAGTGAGACCCTCGTGGTGGGTGGGAAGTTACCCCTGCCCCTGGTAATCCGGACCGGTTTTCTGCCACTTTCCATTCATCTGCCTGTTCTAGAATTTTATATAAATGGAGGCGTGTAGTGTGTACTTTTTCATGTCTGGCTTTTTCCATTCAAACTGATTCTGAGATTCGTGTGTGTAATAAGCCTGGGTTTCTTCTTACTGCTGAGCGGCAGTGTGTTGTATGCCTACACCGCAATGTACGCATCAGTCATGATGAATGCTATAGACTGAACGTCTGTGTCCCCCCGAAATTCATATGTTGAAACTTGACCCTAATGTGATGGTATTTGAGGGTATTTATGTATTCTGGATACAAGTCCCTTGCCAAATATATGTATTGTGAATATTTTCTGCCAGTCTGTGGCTTGCGTTTTAACTTCCTTATTGGTGTCTTTTGAAGCTCATGCTTGTTTGTTTGTTGTTTTAATAAATTTATTTATTTATTTACTTTTGGCTGCGTTGGGTCTTTGGTGCTGTGTGGGCTTTCTCTAGTTGCAGCCAGCGGGGGCTACTCTTCGTTGAGGTGTGTGGGTTTCTCACTGTGGTAGCTTCTCTTGTTGCAGAGCACGGGTTCTAGGTGTGTGGGTTTCAGTAGTTGTGTCACGTGGGCTCAGTAGTTCTGGCTCGCGGGCTCTAGAGCGCAGGCTCAGTAGGTGTGGCGCAGGGGCTTAGTTGCTCCGCGGCATGTGGGATCTTCCCGGACCAGGGTTTGAATCTGTGTCCCCTGCACTGGCAGGCAGATTCTTAACCACTGCGCCACCAGGGAAGTCCCTCATGCTTGTTTTTATATCAATAAAACATCCAGTGGTGATCATTTTGTGATATATAGAAATATCAAATCACTATGTTGTCCACCAGGAACTAACATTGTATTGTTGGTCAATTATACTTCAGAAACAAACAAAGAAACAAACAAAGTCATAGAAAAACAGATCAGATTTCTGGTTACCCGAGGTGAGGCGTGGGGCGAGGGCATTGGATGAAGGTGATCAAAAGGTACAAACTACCAGCTCTAAGATAAGTACTAGGGATGTAATGTACAACGTGATAAATATAATTAACATTGCTGTATGTTATATATGAAAGTTGTTAAGAGTAAATCCTAAGAGTTCTCATCATAAGGGAAAAGGATTTTTTCTTTTTCTTTTATTCTGTATCTATATGAGATGTTGGATGTTCACTAAACTTATTGTGGTAATCATTTCACAATGTATGGAAGTCAAATCATTATGCTGTACACTTTAAACGTATACAGTGCTGTACGTCAATTATATGTCAATAAAACTGGGAGAAAGAAATGTCCAAAAGAGGGAGAAATTCAGTGCAGGGGTGGTGCTCCAAGCTCAGCTGATTTGGGCATTACTCAGAAATGAGAATAAAGCAAAGCTGAAATGACACGGACTCTGACATCCTAACTCATGTCTGGTGTTAATGTTTCCTCATTTGGAGCCCTAGCAGGTAAAGGGCCAGGCAGGCTGTTTTTTTACTGGGCACTGACCGCTGCCGTCTGCTCTTCTGGACACCTGGGAGCTGGCCTGAGGAAGCCTGCACCCGGTTGGGAGAGCACGGCCCCCAATTTCCCAGACAGGCTGCCCCCTGCTGGAGGTCATGGGGAACCACATGGCAGATGGTTCCCTGAGTCACCTGGCTGGTTGGTGGGAACCCCCTGGGCATGGAGGCCTCCTACCTGCCCCTTCTCCGGATGCCAGCAGAGGCTTCCTGATGGCAGTACGTCGCTAGGACAGTTCTTGCCTCAGGGGTTTCAGGTTTAGTTCTTGGAATCTCTGAGGTTTAGGAGGGCAAACAGAACTGCTCTGCCCAAGGAAGGGAGATTCAGATGCAGAAGTGGCTCCAACCAGCCGGTGAGTAGCTGGGAGCACGGCTGGCCCACCCGCCTCCCTCAGTTCTTTGCCACTGCATTCCAGCCAACGGCCACAGGGTGTCTGCTGCTGGGGCCTGGCCTTGACAAACATTTCTTCATTCCCCAGGTGACTGGAGCCCGCTAGCTATGGAAGATCTTGCCACGAAGGTCATACGTGTGATGCGGGGGTAGGGGAGGTGGGTCCGGGGGCAGTGGACGGCGCCCTCCTGAGATGCCCTCCCGAGATGCCACTGTGGGCCAGGTTGCAGAGCCGGTGTCCCCATCTGGCTTTAGGGCTCCGGACAGGCTCACCGAGGCAGCTGTCTTCTCTGGATGGACCCCCCTGCACTTCCAGGATGCATGTGGGATCAAGGGGCCCCTGGAAACCCAGTGGACAGGGTGGGTGTCCTGATCATACTAGTTCCCTTGTCCCTACAGATGGGGTCTAGAGCCTCCACCCCCGGGTCTGACTGGGAGGTTGTTGATTCATTTGACAATATTTACTGGGCATCTACTACGCACAGATAGTCATAGGCACCTGGGCTGCTTACTGCTAGTGGTAAAAATAATAAAAGCGGGCTTCCCTGGTGGCGCAGTGGTTGAGAGTCCGCCTGCCGATGCAGAGGACACGGGTTTGTGCCCCGGTCCGGGAAGATCCCATATACCGCGGAGCGGCTGGGCCCGTGAGTCATGGCCGCTGAGCCTGCGCTCCGGAGCCTGTGCGCCGCAACGGGAGAGGCCGCAACAGTGAGAGGCCCGCGTGCCGCAAAAAAATTAATTAATTAATAATAAAAGCTTCCGTTCAACCAACACTTACTCTGTGCTGCCTGCTGCATATGGTACTAGGATCTTTACTTGTGTGGCCTCACTTGATTTCCTAAAAGTCCTGCAGGCTAGGATACATCTTATTTAATCTTCCCAGTAGCCTGGTAAGTACCCTCACCCTAACCAGAAACAGAATCTCTGGAGATGGAGACTGGGAATCTCTATTTTATTTCCTGAGGTGTCCCCAGCTTGGGGTTACCAAGGAGGCGGATCCTGTGCACCCTAACTTTAAAGATGAGGGTCTGTGCGGTGCAGAACTTGCTCAGGGCGTCTCCAGCCCTGTGGGTCTCCGCACTCCACCCGCCCCTCAGGAGAGACCGCTAGAGAGTCAGGAGCAGAGGAGGAGGGAGAGCGTGGGTCCCCCTCTCACTAATGTTCCAGGTGAGTCCGACTGCGGGCTTCTCCACCTCCACCCGCCTGCTGGAGTTGTAGGGGGCTGCGCGATCTTATAAGCTTTTAGTTACCAGTTTTCTCGTCTACAGGACAAACTCGGGTATGAGTTTAAAAGTGAAGAGGATTTCAAATCCCGCCAGGCAGGGGATTTAAAACGGAAAGTGCCACCTAGTGGCGGCAGCGAGGAATTACCGCGTCCCTACAAAGCTACAAGAAATTTGCTGAGAGTAGACCTTAAAAAAAAAGAAAAGAAAAAAGAAAATTATGTGAGGTGATGGATGTGTTAATTAACTAAATGGGGGATGCTTTCACAATGTACACATTTATCAGGTCACCACAATGTACACTTTAAATGTCTTACTATTTTATATGTCAATTATACCTCAATAAAACTAAAATTAAAAAAGAAAAAGATTGTCTGGTTAAAGTCGAAAATTACAGACTTTCAAAACTGAAAGGGGTTTTAAAGAGCACCAGCTACAACCCGCCCATTTTCTGTCTGGGGACTGTCTCACTTGTAAGGACGATGCTCTCATGGTCGTCCTGAAGAAAGTGAGTGATAACACTTCGGAGAAAGGCCTCTGTTAAGACTAAATCATCAAAAGGAAGCCAGACAGGGGCCCGAATAGTATTTACCTGCCCTGGGTATGCTTTCCTGAAGCACACCTAAGGCTGAACCCGGCGAGTTCCGGTTCATCAGGAGTTTGAAGCGCCCTCTTCTGGGTACCAATGGTTTGTCAACGACACTCTTAAAATTTGCTTCGAAGACCAAATAAAATTCATTATGGCCATAGCATTTGTTCATTCATTGAGCAAATGTTTATCATGACACCCTATGCAGACACTGTGCTTCGTGCTGGAGATTCAAGGAACACACGACCTCAGTTCTTGTGCTCAGGGCATTAATGGAGGAGACAGATACTAATTCAGATAAATTCACACCAGCTGTGATAAATAGCCAGGATGAAAGAACAGGGAGGTGACAACGTATTACAGGGGACCTGACCTGGGAGGTTAGGGAGGGCTTCCCGTAGAAGGTGACATTACTCCTGAAGTGGAAGTTTGGAGTTAAACAAAATGTCAGGCAACAGGGCCTGATGTGGAATGACTGAGCTCCCATCCAGCCTGGTGCTAAGGTCACTACAGGGGAAGCTGACCTCAGTGCACTGTTAGGTGGAAACAGTTTCCCAAGAGGGATAAGAAGCAGGACCCCGTTTCCAAGTTTCATCAAGGACTGTTAATAGGAGCTCATTTTAGAATGGGAATTTGAAAAGTTCTATCATCTTTTGTCATTTCTGGGTCAGTTAATATAATCTGATTTTTCCTCAGGCTAAAGGCAAACTTTTACTTCTTATTCTTTTTTTTTAATCATTAAGTCTATTATTTATTTATTTATTTATTTATTTATTTATTTATGGCTGCGTTGGGTCTTCGTTGCTGCACACAGGCTTTCTCTAGTTGTGGCGAGCAGGGGCTACTCTTCGTTGCAGTGCACGGGCTTCTCATTGCCGTGGCTTCTCTTGTTGCGGAGCATGGGCTCTAGGCGTGCGGGCTTCAGTAGTTGTGGCACACGGGCTCAGTAGCTGTGGCTCGCAAGTTCTAGAGTGCAGGCTCAGTAGTTGTGGTGCACGGGCTTAGCTCCTCCGCAGCATGTGGGATCTTCCCAGACCACGGATCGAACTGTGTCCTGTGCACTGGCAGGTGGATTCTTAAGCACTGCGCCACCAGGGAAGTCCTTTACTTCTTATTCTTATGTCAAGTAATTTTTTTACTGGATGTCAGACATTGTGAGGTTTTTGTTTTGGGGTGATAGGTGTTGTCATGTCCCTTTAAAGAGTGTTGGAGTTTTTGTGGCAAGCAGTTCATTTATTTGCAGATCACTTTGGTCTTTTAAGACTTGTTTTTAAGCTCTTTCAAGACTCTCTCCTTTACCGCCAATTTAACCCGCTTTTAACGTGTGGCACTTCTGGGCTCTCTACCCAACACCCTATGCATTCAATGAAGTCTCTTCACTTTGGCTGATGGGAACTCAATTCTTAGTGCTTATGAGCTTGGGGAATTGTTCAGCTTATGGCTCTGCAGTAACTGTTCTTTCCCTGGAAGGTGTTATTGTCTGGCTCCCCCAAAAACTCGGGGGACCCTATGAAGGTTTCCAGAGCTCTCCCTCCTCCTGCCTGCTGTATCCTGTCAGTTCTAGCTGTCTTGACCTCCCCAGATTTCCATCTCTGGCTCTTCAACTCAGAGAGATTACTGAGCTCTGCTTGGGTTTCCCTTCTTTGTGCCAATCTGGATTTTACCTCCAGGCAGAAAGCCTGAGACAGGGTAGGACTCACCTCATTTACTTCCTCTTCTCCTGAGCTGCCTGCTTCTCGAGGCCAACTGAGCATTTTGTCTAGTTATCCAGTTGTTTCTGACAGGAGTGCGTGGGAGGACGGTCCGATGCTCTCAGGGCAGGAAGCAGAAGATTCTATTCTTCACTGGAGCCGGAACCGGCAGTTCTGTCCTCTAGTTGTTTCAACATTTTAATGTAAAACAGCTTTAAAGTTACAGAAACGTTGCAAGAACAGGACAAAGAACTCCTGTATGTCCTCCAGCTGGAGACCCTATTCACGTGTCACCAGTTGCCCCAGTAGCATCGTTTAGAGCAAAGGATCACACATGGCAGCCAGCTGTCTTGCCTCCGCAGTCACTTTCCAACTGAGTCAGCCCCTCAGTCTTTCTTTGACTTTCAGGACTTTACTTTTTTTTTTTTTTTTACTTTTTTGTGGTACGCGGGCCTCTCACTCTTGTGGCCTCTCCCGTTGCGGAGCACAGGCTCCGGACGCGCAGGCTCAGCGGCCGTGGCTCACGGGCCCAGCCGCTCCGCGGCATGTGGGATCCTCCCGGACCGGGGCACGAACCCGCGTCCCCTGCATCGGCAGGCAGACTCTCAACCACTGCGCCACCAGGGAAGCCCCAGGACTTTACATTTTTAAGAGTCTAGGCCAGTCATTTTGCAGAACGGACCTCATTTTGGATCTGTCCAATGTTTCCTCGTGGTTGGACCCAGGTAACGCGTATCACATGCACTGTGTTCTCTCCCTTGTAACCTGGTGGGTGACGCCTGAGGTTTCCTGGTTGCACAGCTGGTGGCAATAACTTAATCCACTTGATGAAAACAATATGTGCCGGGCTTTTCCAATGTAAAGTTTCTTTTCTTCCTTTTGTATTTAATAAATGTTTTTGTGGGGAGATACTTTGGGACCATGTAAAACCCTGACCCTCACTCCCTTTCACCCACTCAGCACGCTTGAGTGTTTCTTGCTGGAATTACTTCTTCTATGGTGGCTGCCAGACCGTGATGTTCTCATGTCTGCACTGCTTCTATCCCTGCCATGTCATACACTAGTTTTTTTTTTTTAGATGTTGGGGGTAGGAGTTTATTAATTAATTTATTTATTTTTGCTGTGTTGGGTCTATCGTTTCTGTGCGAGGGCTTTCTCTAGTTGTGGTAAGCGGAGGCCATTCTTCATCGCGGTGCGCGGGCCTCTCACTATCACGGCCTCTCTTGTTGTGGAGCACAGGCTCCAAACGCGCAGGCTCAGTAGTTGTGGCGCACGGGCCTAGTTGCTCCGCAACATGTGGGATCTTCCCCGACCAGGGCTCGAACCCGTGTCTCCTGCATTAGCAGGCAGGTTCTCAACCACTGCACCACCAGGGAAGCCCTCGTACACTAGATTTTAATAGGTACCTTAAGGTCGTCTGTGGGGGGGGGGGGGGGGTGCTACTTGAAGAATCATTGAAAAGTGAAAGAAATTATCGTGCAGTTAGTCAATTGATGTCTCCTCCGCTGAAGAGGAGTCACGGATGTGGGAGCCAGAGGTCCAGAGCAAAAGCGGGAAGCGGGTGAGCTCCTTCTAAGCCTGTTGAATTGTGGGTGACAGTGAAATCTGTGTCTAGTGAGAAGGTGGGAAGAGGAGACGAGAGCCTGGATACCCCAGGTGACACCCATGTAGCCCACGCCCAGCTGGTCCCCTCTCAGCCTCCCCGCAGAGTCCGGCGCCGCTGGATAAAGCGTCGCTGGGGTCTCTTTGGTCCTCAACCGGCTCTGATTCTGTTCCTGCGCCGGGTGTGGGCTGAAATACAGCAAAGCAGAAAGCGACCGCCAGAGGGCGCTGCCACGCCCCTTACATTCCGCCTTGAGGGTTGCCCGAGACTCGAGCGAAGATCTTCCGCTGGCGTCAACCTTTGTTCGGGACTTATAGTTTATTTGATGCTAAGGGAACCTCACTGCGTAGGAAATCGTTACCTTTCCAGACGAGGACCCGAGGCTCAGAGCGGTCTAGTGACTTGCCTGAGTTCACACAGCTAGCAAGCAGAAAAGCTGGCCTGACCCCACAGGCTGTACCCTCCGCACCTGTCCTGCACAAGCGCTTCCAGGGATTAAACTTCCGTGTTGAAGGTGTTTTTCTAGATACTCAGGAGTCATAGACAAAAAAGTCACGTCCCTGTGGTAAACGAGGGTGGGCGTCACAGTCTTGAGGATTTGGTCCCTAATTCTTTAACATGCCCCCAAGACTGGGCGGGGGGCGGGGGCTGCAGCTTAGTGTTTGGGTGTCTGACTTCATCACCAACTGAGTAAGAAAATGGGGCAAGAGAAAAATAGCAGGACAGTGAGACATCCAGGGAGCTGGGACACACCAGAAGGGAGGGGTCTGCTGAGGACATTGGGGTGCCTGGTGCGTCCCCACCTCTTCCTAGGCTCTGCAATTAATAGATGCCCAGTCTGGTAAATTGCTTCCTTTCCTGGAGCCTCAGCTTCCTTATCTGTAAAATGGGATCACAATTGTCTGGCTATGAGAGTTTGGAAGGATAGAATGAGATTATGTATTAAAGGCATAACTACACATTGGTGTCAGTGCTGGTAAGAGAATGTATGGGCACCAAGGGGAAAGGGCAGCTGTGAGAAACATGCCCAAGGAAACCAACATGTCCAAGAGGGGGACCAAGGTTTCTGAGTCCAATTCATGCAGGCTGAGAGGGGGTTTCTCTGTCTTGGGGACTGTGGGAAATGGGAGACTGGAGATGAAAATGATACAGTTATCTATCTGGAAAAGCCCAAAGAATCAACCACCTTCT
Source organism: Delphinus delphis (assembly GCF_949987515.2). Classification (NCBI taxonomy): domain Eukaryota; kingdom Metazoa; phylum Chordata; class Mammalia; order Artiodactyla; family Delphinidae; genus Delphinus; species Delphinus delphis. Next base: position 7,565,849 of record NC_082689.1, read on the forward strand.
ACATACACACATGCCTTACAAACTCAAAAAACATTAGAACTAATAAGCTGGTTTTCAGTAAAAGGTGGTTATAAAGGAGAAATTTACAAAAACAATACCCATGCCCTCCACTATAATATCAGTTTAAAATATAATGAAAAAAAATCTACTCTCAATAACAACAAGATATAAAGTTCCTTGGAATGAATTTAACAAACATGTATAGGACCTAGATTTAAAGGTAAACAAAAATAGAAGTAAACAATAAAACTTTGCAGAGAGACAGAACAGACTTGATTAGAGAGGGGTACAGAGCATGGCCTTGAAAATAATATATGATGTTATTAAAATATTCAGATTTTAATTCCATGCTCCGTTTAATCACTACACAAAAATAAATTCCAATACATGTATGAAAATAGTCAAGAAATATTTGAAAAAGAAGATTTATGATAGAAGGCTTTCTTACTGTTACTAAAACATATTTTTAAACTATGGTTATTAAAACCGTGTGTTATAGGCATAGAAATAGCCATTCAGATCCAAGGAACTGAACAGAAAATCCATAAGTGGACCCACACTAATATGATAATTTAATATGTGATAAGGGAAGCATTTCAAGTTCTTGGGGAGAATGCTTAACAAATGGTGTTTTACAAAACCTGGCTAGGGCTTCCCTGGTGGCGCAGTGGTTGAGAGTCCACCTGCCGATGAAGGGGACGTGGGTTCGTGCCCAAGTCCGGGAAGATCCCGCGTGCCGCGGAGCAGCTGGGCCCATGAGCCATGGCCGCTGAGCCTGCACGTCCGGAGCCTATGCTCCGCAACGGGAGAGGCCACAACAGTGAGAGGCCCACGTACCGCAAAAACAAACAAACAAACAAACAAACAAAAAAAAACCTGTCTAACATCATAGACTGAAAATAAAGCTAAATGCCTATCTTCTATCTGAAGCCAGATTTATTAAGAATTTAAACGCAAAACAAAACAAAAAGCACCAGTTTTACTGGAAGAAAATATATTATAGGTTAAAGTTTACATAACTTTACAATAGAACTAAGCAAAAGCTAACATCGTAAAGAAAAAAACTGATAAACTTAACAGGTAAAAATTACCATAAATGAAATTCAAAAGCAAATGACAGCCTGGGGAAAATATTTGCAACATCTATGAAAAGAGGTTAGTATTTTTAATCTCTAAAGAGCTCTTCAGAAATCAATTAAAAATGTATATTTTAGTAGAAAAACTGTCTCTGGGCATAAGTAGGCAATTTACAAAAGAAAAAAATATATGAATACCCAACAAATGCAATGTCCAAAATAGGATAATATCATTTCTTGCTTATTAAATTGGCAAATATTTTTTAAAATAATTGTAAGACCTAGAGTAGAGGAGTGTGTAAGAAAACAGGTATTTTCTGGGGCACAGTTTGCCAGTGCATGTCAAAAACCATTCAAAGGCATGTAGAGCATCTTGTGATTCCCAATATCCCTGACATCCCTGCCCTGTACTGTGAAGAAACCCTTTTTAATCCAACTGGGATAATCTCACCCTCTTGCCACAGCAATTGGCCAGGTAACCCAAACTGGTTTAGGTTTGGCCACTTTACCCTAATCATGCCAAAGAGACTCAAGGAAGATTTGCTGGGGCTACTGGGATGGAAGATTCCTTGTTCTTTAGCAAGAGCTCCTAGACTTCTGCTCTCCATCCTTTTCTGTAAGGAATGGAATGCATTCTCATTCCAATGGAATGAGAACCCTGGAAGTGCTGCAGCCATTTTGCCACCATGAGGGATGGTGCCAAGAATGAAGCTGTCCTGAGGGAGGCAGAGTGGAGAAAAGAGGATTGGGTCCATGATGGTATTGTGGGACCAGTGAATCACAGCAACCCTGAAGCCTGCTCTACCTCTGGACCTTCTGGCTTTGTGTGTCAATAAATCCCCTCTATTGTTTGGTTTGGGTTTCCCTAGAAGCAGGCCTAGAGCAAGGATTCAGTGCAAGGCAACACCAGTAGGAGAGTCTGGAAGTGAGACAGGGGAGGGAAGTGTGTTTTATGAAGCCACTTCAGGGAGGCACATCGAGTAAATACACTTAAACGTAACTGTTTTTAAAATTAATGCAAAGAATAAAATAAAATTAATGCCTTCGGTGACAGCAAAAAGTTGGAAATAAACTAACATCCAACCACAGGGACCATTGAGTACTACACAACAAATTATTACATGGCCGTCAAAAAGCCCACAACACTGCAGAAATGTAACCATTGACAGAAAGATGTTCATGATACATTGTTAAATAAACAGAGGCGATTACAAGACAAAAAGTACAATTGTGCCAATGTCAGTTTCCTGGTTTTGATACTGTGCGATCTTTGTATAAAATATTACCACCGGGGGAAGCTGGGGGAAGGGTGCTCCCCACCTCCCTGTGCTATTTCTGCAACTCCCTGTGAGTCTACAATTACTTCAAAAGAAAATGTGAAAACAAGAAAAAGAGGACCTCCAGAATAATCCCATTTGTTAGAGATCTCTGACATGTGTATGGTAAAAGTTTCACACCTTGGTAGTAAGACTTTTTCTGAATAAGTGAGATGATGGATTTTTCTAGAACCTTTTTTCTTTTTCTTTTTCCCCCATCTCTTTGTACTTTCTGTAATGGAGCAGGTTTAGGTTTACAGGAAAAATTGAGCAAAAATTATAGAGAATTGACAGATCCCCTCTATCACCCTCCCCAATTTTCCTTATTTTTTAACATCTTATTTAGTGTAGTACACTTGTTACAATTGACAAGCCAATATTGATACATTATTATTAAACAAAAGCCTCTTGGCATTGTACATTCTATGGGTTTTGACAACTGCATAATAAGTGTATCCACTATTACAGTATTGTACAGAATAGCAGTTTCACTGCCCTAAAAATCCTACGTGCCCCCCCTCTTATCCTCCTATCCCCTCCGCAACCAATGATTTTTTACTGTCTCCATCGTTTTACCTTTTCCAGAATGTCATGGAATCACACGGTATGTGGCCTTTTCAGCTTGTCTTCTTCCACTTAGTGATATGCATTTAAGGTTCCTTCATGTCTTTTCACAGCTTGATAGTTCATTTCTTTTTATCACTGAATAACATCCCATTGTATAGATGTACCAGTTTGTTTATCTAATGAGCATTTGTTAAAATAAAGGGGGAAAGAAAACCCTTCCCTTAGAAAGGGGTATAAAGCACATTTGAGGGCGATGAGGGAGAACAAAAAGGTGTGTTCAGAGAGGCACCATATGACAGTGCTGTGCACTGGTGAGGACGGAGCACAGCGGGCATGTCAGGGCACAGGCATCAGGTTGCCTGGACTGGAAAGGGGCCTGCGGAAGGGAGGGCACCAGCAGGAGGTACTCAGCGGGAGCCCTGGGCCTCTGGGTCCCGGGAGAGAAGGCGGAGGCATGACAGGTGCAGGAGCGGTTTGGTCTCATGTTGCTGCATGTTGACCTGTGTATTGAGGAATTTCCTGCCTAGCTCATGGTGGTTTTCAAACCACTTGTCCACCCCTTCCTGGCAGCTGCGTTCTGGAAAAGCTCATCACCGAGCCATCGTTTTATAAATATGCTGCAAGACTTTCCCAGGAGGCCGGGGGCTCGGCCTGGACATTAGCACCTTCGTGGCCAGACCGGCAGGCTGTTGGTTGTCGCTGGTGCTAGGGCGTAATTCACCCGCCAACAACAGCCTGAGAGCCCGATGCCACCGCATCCCCAGAACCAGGGTAGCTGCGGGAGGTGGCAGAGTAGCTGTCCCCTCAGTTCCGAGACTCTCATATCCAGGGGTGACTGTGGCCTTAAAGGCCATCTGGTCCACCCTTGGGTGTGCCACTGGGATCTCCACGGTAAACCATCTCTCTCTGTCTACCCAGAGGCCCTGGTTTCATGGCACAAGGCCATTTCCCACAGTCAATGAGACATTTGAAGCTATTCAACTGTCACTGATCCTTTCTCCAGACTAGAGGACTTCCGTGGCCATCCTCCTCGCCCTCAGACTCTCCATCTGCACTGATTAGCCCTGTGTATAGGCAGCTGAATCCTCTCTCCTTCCAGGGAATCGAGTTTAGGTTTCCCTGTCTCGGTTGTGAGCACACCTCCTGTTTCCTGCCTGGGTTAATGCCGGGGGATCCATGATTTCCTGGGCTCTTGTCTGCACCCATGCTGCTGGACCCACCGTTTCCATGCTGGGGACAATTCAATCTTCCTCTATTGATCTCACACTAGTTTCGCCATGTTCCTTTTATGCTCTGATCATCAATTAAAAGATCCTTTCTATTGCCCATGGTCATTTTGGCAAGCGTCCGCTCATTTGGGACTTCCATCTTACCAAAGGTGGTTCTAGAGATCCAGTCTTGGTATAGTGCCCTTTTCCTGCCTTTTCCCCCCGATATGGTTGACCTGTGACCACCTTACCAAGCCTTAACTTGGGAGGAGACAGTCTTACCACTGGCCCACCAGCTGGTGGGGTGCCCCCTTCATTTTGGACT